>NC_135088.1:10227500-10542500 GCF_051107435.1 Chaetodon auriga
ATGGCAAGCCCAGCAACAACAGATCACACGTGGTAAGTTGAACAGCAGACTGGCGCATCGTGCTGAACCTACATGACACCAAGTAACAGCGTGTGCTACGTCCTAAACTGCCTTTTGGGGGATCGTATCCCGTTACTATCAACGGCTGGGCTTGCATTTTCAACCGACCCGCCTATGATGAACGGAAGCGTTTGTAGTTTTTGTTTTTCGCCCTGGGTTCATGCCAAAAAAAGCGCGTGAAGTCACTGCAAACTATCGGCAATTCCCGAGTGGTTACTTATTGCACACATTTGTCTTCCTTAATGCGGAAACGGTCAAAGTTGTTTTGCGAACTACTTTGCGCGCTCTCGGCGTGTGTGTGACAGTTTCAACACTCAAGTGACTCACCGTAAGCGTGCGTGTATGTGTGTGTGTTTGTGTGTGTGCGCGAGAGAGAGACAGAGAGACATAGCAGAGGAGTTCCTGTCAGTAATCGTGGTCCATTTATTTATTGTATCTTTGTTACGAAGCAGCTGTCTGTAGAGTGTACATTTTACTGCAATATATTCATCTAAAAGCTCAGCCGCGTTTTTAAAAATTCAGTGAAAATCGGTGATCAGAGAGTTTTATTTTTAAGAGAGTTTTCCATATCTGTGGTAAAAGAGGCCCGTCAGAATCGATTTGCCACAGTTTTTTGTCCGTCGAGCACCGGCAGGGCGGTGGCGAGCGGAGGCTGCTCTTTACATAATACCCTGACATTGCTCAGCTATCTCATGACACACACTGGGGCGGGCCCTCACGCGCTCACCCCGGCCCATTCGTATATCTGCGCGCGAACACGCAGAATATTTGTTTGTGTTGCTCCTTTTTATTCGAAACCGACGAGTTGTCAATCGAAATAATGATCAGTGACTGACTAAAAGGGGACAGGGGGTCTGCTTTTTGTGTTTCTCCCCTCTGATGACGTGTCAGACAAATCAACCCCCCTCCCCCCCCTGCATACTTACCCTACCGCGTGCTAGGATCCGCCCACAACGACCACGTGCACACTGCCCCCCCCCCTCCTCTAGATACACACCTACGCGCACACAAACACATGCGCACACAAACACATACACACACGCGCACACTAATCGTCCCCGCCCTTCCCATTCAGACTACTGACAGTGGCGGGTCAGAGAGAGAGAAGGGGGGGTAAGTAGGGCAGCGTCCGTGCTCAGCCCACCCCAGCCCAGCCTCCCTCAATGCAGAAGTTATGTAATTTACGTTTGCGTGCATTTGACAATCTGGAGCATGGTGTGTTTGCGCGCGCGTGTGTGTGTGTGTGTGTGTGGGTGGGGGGGGGCTTGTACTACACAGGCTAGGAAAACATTTTGCCCTGTGTTAGCATACTCTGATCTGATATCGACCTCTGTGTCTGCATGTGGGATTATTTTTTACTGCTTCTGCTCGGCCTCTTTGTGGAATACAAGTTACCGAAATGATTCCCCAGTAATCAAAACTGTTGATTTCTTTATTGTCAATTGACTAATAAGATTTCGTCCCACCGTATTTAAAAGTATGATGCTGACAAGAAGAGGGAGCAGGAGTTTGAAGGCCTGTTAACACATGGAGAATAACAGTGTTACTGAGCGGAAGCACTGTTAACGGCATGTTCATCTGATTGTTGTTAAATCCCACAAATTACAAACGACGTGCTTTTCCAAAAGTGCAGAGTAATAGTTTAGTTGTGCATGTCACGATGACTGTAGCTGGGCAGGTCTTCTCCGAGCTGAACTGTTGCCCTGGCTGAAGGGGGATTACGTCATCAGGAGTCACTTTGTAGTTTCGTGTGAGAAGCAGTAAAAGTGTTACTTAACGCTCGGCCGGGGCATGCTGGCGGGCGGTGTTTCTATTTAGCTGTATGGTGGTGGTGATGGCTGGGCGGTGTGTTGGCGTTATGCAGGTTGGAGGAATCCCTGGGATCTTCTCCTGTTTCTAATGTTGCTGTTTCCATGGTAACCGAGGGCTTTCCACATCGCTTTGAGTCTGATTGCAACGGCGTGGAGTAACGACTCACTCACATCACTAAGTGTGTGGATGTGCTTCTGTGTGTGCGTGTGTGTGTGTGTGCTCCTGCGTGATCCACATGAGCACAGCGTGGGAACATTCCCGTCCTACCCTGTGATTCTTTTTTTGGGGGGGCTCTTTTTTGCTTTTTGCTTTATTTCTGTGTTGTCGTTGTGCCAGCTCTACATGACCCAGCAGAGCGGCTCCTTCACAGCAGTCCACTGCTGTTGGTCAGACGGCCCTGACGTAGGCCAGGGGTGGAAGCACGCTCGGTGCTGGAACGGTCCAATCGCAGCCCAGACGGAGGGGTGTTCTCCCAGTCAGGCAGTGGATGCAGACACTGTGGTTATGTCCCCCACCCCACCACCTGATTCCCTCCAATTACATCATTATTTCTATGTGTTTGTGTGCACGTAGTGTTGGGATGTTCACTATACAAACAAAGTGACGTCCACTCTGAGACAGCAGTCTGCAGCACAGCTATGAAGCAGCCAGAGCTGCAATGATTAATCAGTTAGTTGTCAGCTATTCAATTAATTATCAACTATTTTGATAATCAAGTAATTGGTTTGAGTAATTAAAGGAAAGTCCAGATTCTCTGATTTCAGCTTCTTAACTGTGAATGTTTTCAGTTTTCTTTAGTCCTCAGTGACAGTGAATTGAAAATCTTTGGGTTGTGGACAAAACAAGACATTTGAGGACACCTGGACATAGGGCTGGTCCACATTCAGTACGGACGTGTGTCTGTGCATCGGGTTTGTCATATATGAGTTAACATGAGTTTTTCTAATATTGAACAGTGCAGCTTGTCCAGCTGTCTGTCTCTTCTGTTTGTCTCTCACATCTCATCCTTCTACCTTTCTTGGTGACATCCATTATTTTCCATTGCTTACTCCTTTGTGCGTCTTCTGTTTTCTTCGCCCACAGAGGAGGAGCAGCGCAAAGAGAAGGAGCTCATCAACAAGGAGGCGGAGTCAAGGCGCGTGGAACTTGTGACCTCGCTGTCTCAGCCAGTCAGAGCCAACCACATCACTTGGGGCGATGACACTCACCGCCAGCAACCTCATAACCCTCCCGCCCCTCCGCCCCCCTCTCTCCCGCCTCCTCAAGTCCCAATTGCTGTCATCCCAATGGTCCCAGTTGTTACTGCGACGCCCTCTGTCCCGACCCTTCCACTTACAACGCCGATTGCCGCGGCAGCAACGTCGCTCAACAGCTCCCCGCCAGCCAAGAACGCTTCCTCCCCTCCACAGCAGCAGCAGGCGCAGCAGCAGCCGGCCTCTCCTCACCTGTTGTGCACTCCCCAGATGAAGGTGGAGACCAGTCAGCAGCTGGTTGGTACAAAGTCCAGTCAGCCACAGCCTCAGGTTCAGATTCAGTACCCAACCTCCATCAGCACTAATGGCTCTGGCTCTCAACATGCATTGGCCCCCCATCAAGCTCCACCCACATCTCAGCCGCGGCCTAATGGAGTGACGATGGAGGACATGAGGGGGATGGAAGGGAAGAGGAGACCAGGAGGGTCAGTTTATCTTTGTGTGTGTGTGTGTGTGTGTGTGTGTGTGTGTGTGTGTTAAAGTTAATATACAGTCAGAGTGTAGTTTGATTCATGGTTGTATTTAATCATTTATTTTTGTGTTTCCAGAGCGGGGACCAGAGAGGTGCATAATAAACTGGAGAAGAACAGGTTAGTCACCAAAATGTGAACTTCTTGTTGTTGCAGTTAGAGTTAATACATCAGGAAAGAAGTTAAACAGTCCTGTTTAGCTTAGCTTAGCTTGACTTACTAATAAATGGTGAATATTCTCCAAGACAGTGAGCCCATGACCAACACATCAGAACTGTGACTCCTTCTCGTTTCTGACTCTTGGCCCTTCAGGCGAGCGCACCTCAAAGAGTGTTTTGAGACGCTGAAGAAGAACGTTCCAAATGTCGATGAGAAGAAAACCTCCAACCTCAGCGTTCTCCGCAGTGCTTTGCGTTACATACAGGTAGAGTTTGAATATGTTTTCTCAGCTTTTCCAGCCTGGTGAGACTGATGTGGTCCGACAATATTTCGGGTACTTCTGTTGTTGTTTCAGTCTTGTCTTGAATTGATTGGTTCAGCTCTGGGAACAGTGCAGGCTGCGCTCCAGTGTTATTGATATTCAATGCCTTTATGCCATATGTGGCTATGATATGATATCCACAAAGTCCTGGTGAACCAACCTATAAAAATGTGGTGAATAAATCAGAAGTTTTCCTCTGGAGTTTCCTTGTCTTGAGGACATTAGGCTACATTTGAGGTGTTTTAGTGAGATTCTTATCTACTGGAAGTGTTGTGTAACTCCATTCTGCTGTGACGGCGTATAAAAAAGAAAAGGTGCTGGTTTTCCCAACAGCTAAATAACCGGAAAGGATGGAGTAAAGTGTTCGTGGGGAAAGATTTGTTGCATATTGAAATCGTGTGGAGAAGGAACACTGCATTGTAGAGGGAGGCGTGGGGGAGGGAACTGTGCACCCTGAAGAGGTGAGTTTTCGGTCTACAAAAGTAGACGAGGGAGGATTTCTGCACTGTGGCAGAAATGAATTGCAGCCTGGAGCTAGATGCAGTGTTTCTTTCTTTCTTTCTTTTTTTTTTCTGTGAAGTCGAAGCTCGTGATATTGAGTTCAGTGGAATATGCGACGGGGAGTCAGTGGAAGCAGCTAAATTAGGCCGTGAGTTGCAAGAGCTTGTTCAAAACAAGACTGGCTGCAGGACGTTGGGTCAGCCTGCAGGGAGCACAGCACAGAGGGACTGGAGGCAGTCTTTGACAGGAGGTGGTGAAGGGTTTGAGATGAGGCAGAGCCAGGGTGCTGGTGAGGCAACCTGCACTGCACAACTCAAGTTTTCATGTTTTAAAAATCTTTCCGTTCATCAGCCCCACAAACAAATGAAAGTTTTTCACTTTTCTGTTATAATGGCTAAAAAAATGTATCGATTAATCCAAAATGTAGTCAAATGCCTTTTTTTTGTATGAAGTCAGTCGTAAAATTAACCTGAAAAATTTGATTTGGAAAACAGACGCTGTAACACGGCTGCAGTGATCTGAACATCCAGCCTCTGCTCTTCGTGTTTCTCCATGCTGCTGCTTCGGCATCTTCTCCTGTGATCTAGAATGTCGTCGGTGGGTTTTTATCGTAGATCAGTGGCTCGCCCCCTCTCTTTTTCCCTCTCTTGGTACCTCTCCTCATGCAACCTCTCGCTCCCTCTCTCGGAGCCATGTGAGATCTGAGCACATGGCTAGCGCAAGCCTGATGATGTCACCGACGCTCGCCCACCCCGGTCTGCTCTGCGGCGGCAGATCTCAGAGACGATGTCAGGTACCGGCTGTACTGATGGATGTCAAGACTAAACCAATCAGTTTCTGCTTCCAGTGGTCTGTTGTCAGTGGTTGTCGATGATGGACCACCGATGTGAGCTTTCAGGACATCAAGCGTCTCCATTCACTCCTTTCTTAATTTCCCTGTCCTCACATCAACCTGGTGAAGATCACACGTCTACCTGGATGTATATGTGATGAATGCAGAGACACGTTAGGGCAAAATAGTCATTTTCACCTTTTTTATTAGAGGGGACGTGTTGAAAGAGGAAGGATAAAAGAGGCAGAGATGAAGCGGAGGAGGACGGGGAACAAGGGGGGAAGGGTGTTGAGGGAGTGTGGGATGGAAGTGTGGAGGAGGAGGGGGAGGGGGAGGGGGCGTGGGTCGGGAGTGATCTGAAGCACCCGACTGGCAAACGTCCAGTCACATCACTCCTTACATGTAATTACCCCCGTGCTTCACCCAGTTAGATTGCTCCTTATGTTTTTTCACAAGCTGCCGCTCGAGCAGCCAAATCCTCACGGATGGGGTTGCCAAGGAAACTGCTGTGGGTGACAGCTGTTTCCTTGGTGATTTGCCGCAGGCCTAATGGCGTCTGGGTTTGTATGGGAAGACCTTGAAATCATGTTCTGGGGGGCACATGCGCGCACACACAGAAGCAGTTGTAGTTCCTCTGTGGCCGGCTCGGGTGAGGTAACGTTTGTGCTTCAGTGAGTGTCTGTTGGGTGTGTATGTGTGTCAGTAGTGTCATGCTTTGTCTTGTAGAAGGAGTGTATTGAGTGAGTGTGCGTATGGAGCGGACACACAATAGACGTTATAGTCACACATGAAATAGCAGACGTGAATCAGCTGGAAAAACTTTCCTTGGAACGACAGAAACGTGCTATTAAAACAAAACCGCCAGTACGGTTTAACTCTGTTGTCAGATGTTAAGACTATCAGGACGTAATCGTTGGAAATGCTCGAGCTGATTCACCGTTCTTTCCAAAACCACCTCCTCTTCACTCACGACCCCTTCAACCATAGTGACTGTGGGAGAAGCCTGCATGTGTGGAAGCACATAGAGGAGAGGATGTCACATGAGAAACGCTGAGCTGTTGTAAGATGGCAAAGTTCAGCAGGTGTGGACTGCAAGCAAGGGAGCGGTGAGGGAAGCGGGCATGTGTGTGAGGCAGAGGGTAAACAGTGTCCTGTTCCAGAAATTATGTCCAGTCCTTTGTTTTCCAGTAACTTAATGAAATCAACCAGCTGCACACAGTAAAAACCAGACTGCTTTCTGTTTACCAACCTAATCCCTTCACCCCTTCTTTTCTCACCTCTCCATCCTCTGCCGTCCTTAACCCACCCGTTTTCCTCCTTTACCTCCCCTCTCCCTCCTCCCCCGCTCCCTCATTCCTCGCCAGTAATCTGTGTTAAAGTCCTTAGCCCGTCATACTATTTGGTGTTCCTGCGTCAGCTGACCCACACAGAAACTGGGTCACAGAGACAGCGTGGTGTGGCTGGAAAACTACTCTCTGTCTGTCTTTCAAGTTTTCTTTCGTTTCGTGTCTCCTGCTTTGTTTTTACTCCTCATTTCGATTGTAAAACTGCAGACACACACACGCAGCTTACTTTTCGGTGCATGACAGTGCCGTGCGAGGAATGAAGACATGTGGCTCAACGCAGTGATTCAGTCACATCAGAATTTATGGGGTGGTGATGAACTTGAGTAATGAAACATGGCAGGACGTTTACTCCCACTCTGACCCCGTTCTCTCTCTCTCTCTCTCTCTCTCTCTCTCTCTCTCTCAAAAAAAAAAAAAAAAAAAAACAAGCCTGATATCCAGGAAATAGGAGGAGCTTAAGTCAGGGACGCCAACAAAGGCAGTGTGAACATGCTTGAATTTGTATGCATGCCTTCCTGCACGGAGAACATTGTGTTTCAGGGTTGTGCAAGCTGGGGTGAGTGTGGGAGTGGTCAAGACTGCACAGAGAGAGAGAGAGAGAGAGAGAGAGAGAGATTTAAAACTGCTTCTAGCTTTGCGTACATAAGGCATTTTCTCAATTAGTGGCCTGGGTCTTTATTTAGGAGAGTCTTTGCTCCTGTTTTCCCCTGTGTTTAAAAATACATTTTATTAACCTGTTTCCCTCTTTTATGATCTGCCACTGTTTGCCTTTTGCTGTTGTTAACTATTAATACAAGCTGAACACTTCCTCCATCTGTTCCCTATTAACACGTTTCCAGTATTTCATGGGGCATAATCCTACTACACGAAGACGTTTATTGGAAACCTCTGCAGGAAGTTTTGAATTATTTAACACAGAGGGGAAAACCAACACAGCAATATTGATCACACCTAATTAAGTGGGTGAGGGCAGTTGTTTTTGTTAACAACATGGTTTGTACAAAGTCTTGAAAGTTTGGAAATGCTTATTCTAACCTTTATGTCAGGCACCTTGAAAGTGCTTGAAAAATGTTTGAATTTTACTCTTCAAATGTTGTACGAGCCTGTAAAAAGGAAGTCAGAGCAACAGGTTGAGTGACTGTTTGCACTGATGCAAATCAGTATGATGCAGAATTTCATAGATAATGTGAACAATTCTAATAGATATTTGTCCATATTTGTTTTCTGGCCTTTATTCACACATACGGCAGCCTTGGCTAAAAACAGGCGTTAACTTGAGAATTTGTAGTGCATGTGTCAACTACGTACCAGTCACATGGTCTGAGAAGTACCATGATTGTCTCTTAGAGTTTGGAAGTGTTTTGCAGTGTTTTTACGTGTGCTAGCGATCCTCATCTACTGTGCTGTCTGTGTCTCCCCTGGAAGACTCTGAAGAGGAAGGAGAAGGAGTACGAGCACGAGATGGAGCGTTTGGCCAGAGAGAAGATCGCTACGCAGCAGCGGCTGGCGGAGCTGAAGAACGAGCTCAGCCAGTGCATGGACGTCATCGAGATCGACAGAGTCCTCCGTCAGACCATCCAGCCAGAGGACGACCAGGCCTCCACGTCCACCGCCTCAGGTACAGGGATGAAATGCAACAACTCTCCAGTCCTTCACGAACACACGCAGAGTACAGACACATGGCACTGTTTCTTGGATCGTATCATGATGACTAACTGTTTCCTCTCTGGTCCGCAGAAGGAGAAGACAACTTTGAGCAGGACATCGACGATGATGTCCCCGCTCCTATTCCTGCTCCCGCATCCCTCCCCAAACCAGCACCTCCCATCTTACAAGCCCAGCCGCTCCTCACCTCCCACCTGTCAATCCAGCACGCCACCCTGCCTCTCTCTGGTGTCCTGACTGCATCCTCCCCCTCAGCTCCCCCTCCACCTCAAGCCATCGTCCCTGCTCCGGCCCCAGGTCCGCCCCCTCCTCTGCCGGCTCATCCTGTGCAGCCCCCAGCTGTGCAGGTCCAGCCTACAGTCATCGCTCACGCCGCTGTTTCCCACCCGTCTGTGATCCAGGCTGTCAATCACGGCCTGCCAGCCAATCACAAGCACCTGACACACATCGCCCCGTCACCTGGGCCCACCTCCTCCACCCCACAGCCAATCGCGGCAGCTCCAGCTGCCACCGCCACTCACCAGCCGATAGCCGCCCAGCAAATCGGACACATCACCGTCCACCCTGTGGCTCACCTGGGAGGCACCTTGTCATCGCACCTCCCGACTCTCTACCCCCAGGGCGTGTCTGTCTCCCAGCCCACCATGGTGGGCCACATCACTCACACCTTCACCCATCACACCCTGCCGCACGTCCAGGCCAATCCTCAAGCTAACACTAACGGAGCCCAGGTGAACAGCGCAGCCGTGATGAGCCAGGGGAGCCCGTCGCTAGGGAAACCCACAGCTGTGCTGGCCCCCCACCCACAGCTGGTTGGACAGGCTGCCGTCCTCAACCCTGTCACCATGGTTACAGTCCCAACCTTCCCTGTCAGCACACTCAAACTGGCCTGAAAGAGTAAAACATTGCTGGGGTGGACTGATGGGAGGAAGACACGAGAGGGAGAGAAGGATTCAGAACCTCTGGATGAGTTTTCACACTCCTACCAATAATCACGAGCAGAGCATCTCTGATAGACACAGGAGAATTTACAAGAGGAGAACACCAACTGTGTTTTGGACAACTTGCAATGAATATGTCCAGATATTTTGGTCACAGCTCTGTCAGTTTGTGAACAGTAACATTAAAGCAGAGTCAGTGGGTCAGGCCATTGTTAGTGAAAATGAGACTGTGACATTTGTCTGTGGTGCAAAGACAGGAACTCTGTTTTACCCTCCTTCCTTCCTTCCTTCCTTCCTTCCTTCCTTCCTTTACAACCAGAAGCACTAACATAATAAGCTCAGTTCACACTCAGGCATCCAGGATTTACCTTAACTTTTCATTCACTCATTGAGGGCAAACGCATGAGAGAGAGTTGTCTGTCGTCAGGCTGCTGCCCTGGTGATACAGTGTGTGTGTCCATTTTGTATTCATATATTCGTGTGGTGTCATGTGGGACGTTCTGGTGAAGTAATGTCACTGTTTGTTTGAGGGCAGGAGGAGAAGGCAGCTCAGTGGTCTTACTCATCTGAATTAATGACACACAGGGCAGACCTTGTAACGTAGTTGCTAAATAGAGCTGAAGTATTGTCACTTACTGACCTTCTTCACTGGTTGTCATCAGGGACACTGACAGAAAAGTTCCTCATCTATACTGCCTCCGGTTTCTTTTTCCCCTCACTTTTGCCCCCCAGTCCTAGCATATACCTGCTCCATGAAGTGGCCGCTCAGCCCTCTCCATCATCCCTCTAAATGAAGCTTTCTCACCACTAAACTTGGCGCCAAACACCCTGCAGATAGTTTAAAAGAAAGAACGAAGAGTGCAATAATGAACCTGGATCCAATTTGCAGTTAAAAAAGAGGGAAAAGGACGCAACCTCATCACCTTTATATGTGATGTCTGTTCTGCCATCAGCTTCTGTCCCAAGTGTCCTATTCAGCAGTGGAGTTATGTATCCACTTTCCCTTGTGGCTCTCGTTTGGAGGGCCACTCAAAACAGCGGAGTGTCCCTCCAAACATGGAACAACTCCAGAAATGAGAGGCACGGTTAAAGGGGAAGAATTAGAGCAGTGATTGCCTGGTTTGCTGAACATCCAGCAGCATCTGTTTTTAACTGCCGTGTGGAGAAGTCATTTCGCGAGACAACATGACCTTTGCCTGTTGGTTATTACCCAGGCATTGGATTTCCTCGTAGGAAACCATCAAACTGCAGATTTAAAAGTAGAGCGACAAGTCTGAGCTCAGCGGTCAGAAAGTCCTGAAACAGACAGGAAACCAAGTTGGGATTAGAAATAGCCAAAGTGTGATTTTCCTTTGAAACAGGAAGCCGTGTACATGTTAAATGCGTAAAGATGATGCTTTCCTGTTTTAGTGTGATGACCTGTCCCGCAGTGAAAAGCTCGCAGTAACGTTAAAGGCTCTCGGACTGTCAGGTTGATTTGATTCTTGCTGTGCACACAATGCAGAGCGGTCTGGACAAGATGGTTTCACTGTGAGAAAACAAAGTACAGCTACACATTTGTCATTTGAGTACATGGATTCCTGTCAAGTCTTTGTACTTGCTGGTGATTTCTGAGGCAGCAAAGCTCAGGAAACCAGCCAGCATTCTTCCCAAACTCCCACCGGTGTTCGCGTGTCCATCACATTGGCTTTTAATGTGATTGTTCTTCAGCTGAGGCCTGCTGTAGGCCGTGTATCCCAAATGCCTGGATTTAATTTCAAAGACAGAAAAGATGTTGACAGCCACCTAAACTGCTCCCGTAACATTCGTGAGTGTTTCCCTGAACACACTGCAGGCGACACAGGTTTTCATCCGTCACTCTGATGCAACAGCTCCCTCTGCTGCCTCGTCCCCGACCTCATACTGATGTTGCTCACAACCGCCAACTTCCTGCACAGGCTTTTAAATTTTGGAAGAGAGATGCGACAAGTACCTTAACTGGAGAGATAATCCTGACCCGAGTTTACAGGTTGGAAGTCCAGCTGCCGGGAAGACTGTGAGGTTTGGATGAAAGCCACAGAAAAGCTTGAGTTAAGATTTTTTATTTGGTCAAAGCAGGAGAGATACATTTTCTCACGGTCTTGAGAAGTCTGGATATAGCACAAGAGATATTTAAAAAAGGACTGAAGGAAGTATTGTTCAGGCCTCAGATCAGTTTCGTGAAGAGTAAGATGGCAGCGACGAGAGCCGCGACGATTAGTCCATCAGAAGAAAATGAATCAACAATTTCAGTCATTTTTCAAGCAAAAAATGTCAAACACTTGCAGCTTCCAGCTTCTTTAACGTGAGGATTTTCAAACATTTCTGTCAGTAAATGAAGAGTCTTTGGGTATTGGATCGTTGGTTGGACAAATAAAGCAGTTCGAAGACGTCGCTTTAGACTCGGCAGGTTAATCGATAGTGAAAATAATCTGTAGTTGCAGCCCTGGCAGCGACGCCATGCTCTGACATTGACAGTATGGACCACCACAGCTTAAACCCTCTGCCCCCAGTCCCACGATCAGCTGGAGAAAATGAGTTTCTAAATGTTGTGACGCCCCATTTTCTTTGTGTCTTTTTTTTTTTTTTGTCTGTGTTTCTGTGTGTTTCTGTGCACGTACTCAAAACATTCATGGCTTCACAGCCGTCTTGCCAGCCTATCCATGTCACACCATTAAATCTCCTGTCTGTGTATGTGTATGTAGTCAAAGCCGCGTGGATCCGCTCCTCGCCTCTTCTGCTGTTTCTCTGTGTTACGTCTGTATATGTGACTGTTCAATATGTTTTATATTCTGTATTATAATTAATCCTACTGTACCTGTAGCATGGCTGTGTTTTGGTTATACAATTTGCCCTGTGCATGATAGAGAGCGTGCGTGTGTATGTGTATGTGTGTGAGTGTGTGTGTGTGTGTGTGTGTGTGTGTAGCAAGCAAGCTATGTTTTTTTACACAGAGGTGATTTACGGTATGAGCCTGTTTGGGTGCTATCGTGTGTGCCTATACTCAGTTTTCCTGAACACTGTGACAACTCTGGCAGAACACGTACACATTGAGCGAATGGAAGAGACAAAGATTTACTGTCCTCTTTGTTTTTTTTATGTTTTTAAGTTTTCCATTTTGTGAGTTGGACTGAGACATGGAGTGGAAAAAGTTCAAAAAAAACAAACAAACAAAAAAAACAAAAAAAGTTGTTGCTCTTATCTTGATAACATAATAATGTCTAATATTCGATTTGAGTTTTGTAATATTTGTATGTACGTATGAAAGTTTTGTAAATTTGTGATCGTATGCACGTTTTGGCATATGAGTGTATGTATCTTCAAATTTTAAAATGCTTGTTTCTTTATGGTTTTGTTTTGCATGTAGATCGCCGTTTAGTTTCTTTTGTTTAAAGGTTTTGTTTTCCGTTTTTTTTTTTTGGGACCATGTACAATACTGTATAACGTGGGCAGGATCTTGGACCTCATGCTACATTGATATTATATATGAATATAAAAACATGTTTTCCCTATGGAGAAAGTTTTAAGTTATATATCGCCTGTACACTTTGGGCTGCCTTTTAGATCTAACTGTCCACTGTTTAAGATAACAATGATGATAATGGATACAACATATTAATGATGAAGAATTATGCTGATGAAATAATAAAGATTCTTAATAAATCTTATTACATTTACAACACATCTTGCTCCTGTATTTAATGCTCGTGTGTCAAAATATAAACAGGGATAAGCTGCAGTTGGAAAGCTTTTTTTTATTGATATGTTTCGACTTGTCATTACGAAACAGTGAAGATTAAAAATACAAAATGCGAAAAACAATTTACTCACAAGTAATAAAAGACAAATGTTTGCACATTTAAAACCCATCATTGATGTCACTAATTCACCTCTAGATGGCAGCGTTACATCAGAATGAGGGTTTCTAATCAAGGAGACGTCCTGGAACACATCAATAGGAAAACAACTGGATTAGAAAGTACTTGTAGCAGCAGAGCGGCTCGGTCCACCTGTGTGAGCTGCTGAAGTGCTCTTGAACACACCACAGTGACTCTGACTGCTTAATGCTGGAACATGCTTCTCCTGGCTGCACGTAAGCAAACATCCTTTGTACAGAGTTTGAGAGTAAAGTTTAGGGTTTTTTAAAGCAATATGGCTGACCTCCTGTTTGTACAGGGCTTCATAATCAGGACCTCATCTGTGTTCCTGGGCGCTCCTCGTTTGCCCCCTCACCCGTGGAACTATGGGAGAATCAGCAGCCATCACTCTGGTTGTGCTGCATCTGCTCCTGAATCCTCTCCAGCACCTCCTGCATCCTCCTCAGCTACAGAGGGGAGTAAAGGAAGAAGTGATTACCTCTGTAACTGACTAAATGAATGAGTGAGGCGGAAAGGGAAATGTACCTCTTCGTCTTTCTCAAAGATGAGTCTTTCCCTCTCTGCGTCAACGGGGTCAACGATGGCCAGCGGCAGGGGGAAATCCGCCTCGCTCAACCCTCGATGCTTCTCCAGCAAACTATAACCAACATTCACACCCGCAAACATACAAAGAAGATCTGTGTGAGCATCTGTCTCAGCAAGAGGTGTGTTCAATCAATCAATCAGACCGCGTCCATGTGCATCCTGACCCCACCCACCTGCGCTTCCTCTCCTGCACCACCATGCGCGTCATGTTTTGGATGCACTGGGCTCTGTAGTTTTCATAGTGCGTTTCCTGCGTCACGTCCTTCAGGTCCTGCATGTGTGTCCTGACCAGCATGTTCCTCAGCAGCAGGAAGTCAGAGTGAACCGGATCCTCCACTGACCAACGCAATGACAGCGTGTTATTGGCTCAGGCTGCTTTTTATTTGGTATCGAATAGAACCACATTGATGCATAAAAGTCACATAAAGCCACACTAACACTAAAACGAAAAACTAAAGAAACGACTATTGAGTGTGTGTAATACCTTCTACCACCCCCCAGGGATAAGAACGACCTCTGAACTTGCGACCTTTACTCTCCACCTGAACGTTACTCCCAATTACTGCAAACGGGATGCTCTCCTGCAGAGAGAAGCAAAAACAAAAACACCGTGAGTCTTAACATGAAGGAGACGGCACATTTCAGAGTCAGCTGAAGTACCTTGAGTATCTGGTCCTGTTTCTTAAAGTCCTCATCCTCGTCTGAATCACACTCGGGAAACTGGTAGATGTTGATCCCAAACTGCTTGATCTCCTCTCTGATCTGCACGAACACAGTGAAACAGTAACATTTGAGAGGACTAGACAGAGTGAAAAATAAAAATATTGACACTTCCATCAGCTAAAAAGCACTGTTGTGCTGCTAGCATGGCTGTAAATCACTGAAGTACTCTTTGACATACGCTGAATTTTATCAGTTAATGTAGCAAACAACCTGTGACTTCAGCCATGTGTCTCAGATCAGTGTGTGTGTTTCTGATCTCACACCTTCATCTTCTTTCTGCAGACCTCTGCGCGTGTCAGGCTGTCAGCTTTGGCCAATATGGGAACTATGTTGACTTTTTCATGCAGGGCTTTCATACACTCCACATCCAGCGGTCGGAGTCTGGATAAAAACATACATGTATGTGTGTGTCAGTGCACACGTGGAGAAATATGCCCAACTGATATTGAACAAGTTTTAGATGAGGTTGTTGCCGTAACTGTTGTGCTAGTTTAGCTTTACATGCAGAAGTAAAACATGCTGTCATTGTACCCGTGGCCAAATGGAGAGATGAAGTAGAGGCAGCAGTGGACTCTGTTGTCCTGGATGTTCCTTCTGTTCAACCCGCTCTCATCTCTGAAGTACTGTTCAAACTGCTGGTCGATGTAGTCTTCAATTTGCTTCCAGCTGTTGCAAACACATGACATCTTTGTGAAACAACAACCCTGGTGCAGAACTGTTTCAAAATAAAAGTGCTGTGATGAATTGAAGTCTGGTTCATGACCTCTCTGCATACAGCAGTGCCACCAATGCAGCACTGTGTCATGTCTGGATCAAACTGGCTTGAGTCTGCAGGCGCATGTTGATGACCTCACCATTCTGTGTTGTTGACGGCATCTCCGAAGCCTGGTGTGTCTATGATGGTGAGCCTCAGTTTGATTCCTTTCTCCTCGATGCTAACTGTGTGTTTGACGATGTCGACTACTTGATTGATGCGTTCTGCAGACACATACATGTGAGAAGTAACTAAAGCTGCACAGGTACCATGCTAACAGTGAGTACAAACATGTACAACTGCATGAGCACACACACACATGCATACACGCACATACATCAAGGTCAGAAAGTAGAAGTAGTGTGGCATTTTCCACCTAAAAAGTAATGTAATATTTTTCTACAGAGACCATACATTCACAGAGCCTGGCTCAGCTACTTTTCTACTTCTTTCAGATGGACCACATGTGAACAAATCATAAAACTAATCTCACCTTGTGCATTAGGAACCTTCCTGTCTTTGTAGAGGTCCGTGAGGAACAAACTGTTGATTAGTGTGGATTTACCGAGGCCAGACTCCCCTACAGAGAGAAGAGAGTTTCTTATAGCAGCACAAGCAAAACCTCTCACATCCAACTGTTCAACAACTGTATTACTCTAAGTAATTCTTTTCAACACATATGGTTGAAATTGAAAAACCTGACACATTACTCATGATTGATTGTCAGCAGAGATACTGGAGGACTCACCGGCCACCATAAGTGTAAATGTAAAACCTTTCTTCACAGTCTTTCTATGAACCTGGTTGGGCAATGTGGCAAAACCAACATACTCCTTGTCCTGATCCTGCAGAAGGAAAACACAAACAACATGTATGCATGTGGATATTGTTTAATTTAATAGGATTTAATGGGTGAACCCAATTTATTAGTTCAAATATTACGGTAAATAATCAGATATTAGTGCAATTTTTTTCTCTTTCAATACAGTTGCGCCATCTCCACTACTTCCTTCACGCTACAGTATTGACACATTACAGGATGAAATAGCATTTCTGTTACAAGAACAAGTACAGGCCAAACAAAGGGCATCAAAAGGTCAGAAATGTCAGCACTAGTTAAGGAATCAGCCATCGGTGGTTATCAACTACCCTATCAAAACTCCACAGATAACTTCTGAATTCTGCTCTGGTGTAGCAAAACTAGTATTTACTTAATATCTTTACACACTGCTTAGTGAACACGATACTGCAGAGCATCACGTTCCCTCTGACGAAGTAGCATCAGAGGACAGAGCAGAGAGTCAAGGAAGCAATACAAGGTGGCCTTCGGGGGCTGAACAGAGGTGATGAGTCTGGTCTAAAACTTGTTAACCACATCGACATGCAGCTCTATTTTGAATACGAAGCTGCTGCAAGCATATCTGGAAGTAGGGGTAAATGTTAAGAGATGTGTGAAGAACATTGGCTGGAAAGATGTCTGAAGTTCACTTCAGCTCACACAACCTTGTTTTGCTTCACTCTTTTAGTCGTCTAGTACATAGCATTTTCTCTACGGAATCAAGAACAATTATATTCGCACAAATGCTGCTCTTCTCAATCTCCATGCACTCAAAAAGAACTACATCACAAAAGTAAAAAAACATGATAATGGATAACAAAAAACAACACACTCATCATAGGAGAACAAAAGCACACAGAAACACACCTCTGGCGAGTCATAGGGGTCGAAGCGACCCCAGGGGCTGTGTGGACGTGAGGCCGGGCTGGATGGACAGTCCATAGACACCTGAGACACGAGCTGCCGCAGTGGCAGGGGCTGAAACTCTGCATCCGGTCTCACACGATTTGGTCTGGGAGGGACTGTCGGCCAGCCAGCAGGGTGGCAGGAGATGGGATTGGGCAGAGGGGGAGTCCCGGGAAGGCTGGGGAGTCTCCCGTTGTATGCCGTCCCAGTTTCCTCTGCTTCATGGTTAAGCGGTGCCTGGTGGCCCGGCATCTGGCGCTGTTCACCGGGCTGCGAGACAGGAGGCAGATCCCTCATGGCGAAAGGAAACTGAGTGTCCTCCTGGTCCTCAATGGACAGGCTGGACAACTAGGATGGGAGGCAGCAGAGGTGCACATGGTTTTATATGGATGATCAAAGGTCTCAGAAATAAAACACACTATAATCTAAACTAAAAAGGAAGTTAATCTGGCTTTCCAAATTGCTTAAAGTAAATATTTGAGGATTAACATTTAGGAGGAATGAAAAGATGAAACGCCATTTTATTCAAAATGCAAGCAGAACTAAAAAAAATCGTACAGTTAAATCTATTTTACTTTTTTAGCTTCTTTCATTTGCCATTTATTATTTTCAAATATTAGCTCAAGATGAACAAGTTGAGTATGAAATATAAGCATGTATCCTATGATTGATGCCATATATGAATAAATTGTTGACATGGCCCTGTGATAATACTACAGATATAAAGACAAACACTCACTGACAACTTCTCAGGGTCATGCTCTCTGAGTCTATTAAAGGATGAGTCTTCTTTGTCTTTTGTTGTAGTGGCTGACTACACCCTTTCTTCACTAATTAGCCCTGATCTGTGATCCCATTATACCATTACAGAGGCCTTCATCCATCTGTCCAGGCAAAGGCAGGGAGACAAACAACAGACAATCTGGAGCTGAAGGTGAGTAAACTGGGGTCAAACTCGACATATTAATTACAGTGAAGTAAGAGATTTTATCATTTTTAATGAGCATCTTCAAGTATGGAGCTTATGTACCCATAGCTAGTGGTTTTGGCCTCCTCACAGGTATTTTCCCCTCTCCACCTGCTATAAAAAGCAGCTAGGACAGCCTAGCGTCTACATCTGCTTCACAGGAGACGCGCATTACTCCAGTCTCACATCATCCTGTTGTCCTGGTCTAATGACAGCAGAGCAACGAAGCCGGTAGTGCTCCTGGCCTGATCAGGGTTCATTTGGCGTCCCTCTACCTGTCACCTCTCATTACCCACAAAGCTTTGCAGCAGGCTTAACCCAGCTTCTAATGCTCTGACAGGGTGGGGGGTTGGAGATTTAACTCTTAAATACACACAGACACACACACACATACAAATACAAGCCATGAACACTATCATTAAACTAGTTAACTAGTCCACAAACCTGTCGTACCTCCTTTTCTGAGAAAGCTGCAGCTTTTTTGAGCAGAGAGGATGGCACATGTGAATGTGTGAAAACATGTATAGTGCGTAAAAAAGGAAATGTAAATGCAGACAAACTTGTATAAACCGGATGATGAGAAGAAAAAATATGGTACTTATAATACTATATGGCATTATTGGTCCTTGGATAATTAGCTTTACCAAATCCTCCTGGTATCAATAAAAAAAACAACTTTAAAATACAATGGAGCACTACACGTTTAAAGTAGTATGAAAACACTGAATGGTAATCTATAGACTATATCACAGACACGGACAGGTTTATATTGACCATATACGCAGTAAATCAGCAAATTACAACAATAAAACAAGTGTCATGCATAAACAAATCCCTGCAGGAATATCATAGCTGCTATAGTGATTTTTAAGTTATCTGAGGACTACATATAACAGACACTATCGGCTACTGTAATAAATCGGCGGTGCAGCCTGGCTGTGTTTAAATGCTGCCGCTCAGAGTTAAAAACGTACCTCTTTTATTGCTGCGGAACCTGACCGGAGAGGACATGTGGTCCATGACGCTGCCGGCTTCTCAGGCAGAAAGTGAAACTAGAATGTTTGTGATGCCAAAAGAGTAAACGATACAAGAAGTAAAGAAAATGCGATGAGGCATGCGGTGTGCGTGCGTGTGGGTCCATGCATTAGGCGGAGCTCAGGCTGCAGAGCGCTCTGCTCAGTGCCTCCTGCTCTGACGTGCAGAGTGTACGAGAGGCAACAGCCCTAACAACCCACTGACAGGACCGAAGTGCAGGACAGTTACTATTACTACTACTACTACTAAAATATTAATCATAATAACAATAATAATGATGGTAATAATAAAAGTAATTTCCCCAAAAATGCTATTACTGCATTTTTCACACTATTATGTGAACATTACGCTCATAAGAACGTTAAGCTAGTTTGTGCCTCGTAGCTAACATTAGCTAATTTAGCCGTTACTGACCGTTTCATCCACTGTTGATAAAGTCGGGGCAAAGCATCGAGTAAACTGCGACGTATTGGGCTCGAAGATACGCCAACGGTGAGCTTCAGGGCCAAAAACCAAATATAAAAGCCTCCATAGGTGCTTTTTAAGCCGCCCTGACATTTTACAAATTTTTACACTGTCAATTTGTATGCTGAATAGGTTTGAAACGCTCAAATACATTGTCCTGGAAACGGCTGTTTACGTTTGTAACGTACGTTATAACCTGAAAACAAAGACAATAGTCAGGGAGTTGTATATTTTGCTAAACACTATTGAAATATGAGCATTTACTACACACTCACAATGCAAATGGACAGGTGAGATGCTGAGGCAACGAGTCGTACAAGTTTTAATGTAGTGTAGCTAGTTTTTTAGTTTTTTTCATTTTATATCGGTATACCAATGACAAATAGCTTAAGAATAGACATATATAATGGAGATAAATCTTGTTTAATATTTGGTCCCTTACAAATTAAATAAGGAGATAGCTAAGCTAATGCTATTTTTCAGAGAAAGGGATGCTTAGCTAATGTAAGCTGTGTGATTTGAATGTAATGTTATTGATAATTGCTAGTTACTGGAGAGGCACACATGGCTAGCCGAAGTAGATTACAGCTACATTCCTTGTAAAAACACCATTTAATTCACTATGACTTTTTCAAGGCCACCTGTCAAGCCTACAAGAGGTGAGTGTTTGATACCAGGTTCATACATAAGGTAAGTTTTTGTAAGTGTTTGTTTAAGCTTAATGATGTAAAGTTACTCTAAGCTATAGGTGAAATATCAGAATACCAATGTCAAGAAAAACAAATAACCTTCTGTGCTAAATTCCAGAGAACTGCCTTAGAAAAGGACTGTTTGATAATCAAGTAGGAGCAAATTTTACTAGTGAGACATTAAATGTCAATAGTCATTTCAGTTAACACATGAATTTATATATTTTTTTTATTAATTTAACTATTAGTTCGTATTACAGTTGTAGTTTTATATATGCTCAGCTCAGTGTGTTGTATGTGCTCTGAAAATTTTATACAGAAAATACATAACGTATTCTGATAAATTATTGACCCATGCAATATAGCTTAAAGTATAAAGTGCCTTGTGTTTCACAGTTTCTGCACAAAGTTGAGGCTTGAGCCCGACTGATAAACTGACTGGCCAATATTATCCTATTACAGATATACTGATATCATCATGGATGCTGGGTGATAAGAAAAGAGAAATTGTAGTACAGAAATGTCAAAGATATGTTTGAGGTAATTTGGAAACACTGTCACTATTACATTGTCTGCCCACCAGAGAGCACTGACAGATTTTGTGAAATCTAAGACGTAAGGTATCGATTAGATATCCACTAAATCCTGTATCGGTCAGGGTGTAGTTGAAACCACATAAATACTGTTTCACAGAGCAATCTGAGGCAACAACATGGCTGTTGTTATCAAGCTGCATACAGATCTGTTTCAGATTTTTCATGCAAAATATCCCCATGCATTAGTCCTCCCTATACAGCTTTTATTGTTCACTTCTGTCCCAGTTGTTTGAAAAGGCACACATGTCTTGGTGAAGTGTTTTTATCCGTCAAAAGTGGGCTTTGTAGACGAGTCCAGTCTTGACCATTAGATGAAGCAGTCAGAGAAAAGAGCTGTCCTCTGTAGTTCTGTCCCACAGCACTCTGCATATCCTTCTGGGCCTGTTGGACCGGCCTATTAGGGAGTTGTTGACCTGCAGCAGTTGTGAGGGCTCATGCTGGGCTTTTGGTTGTCCTGAGGGGTTTTTGTGTTCATAAGTTTCAGACCCATTCTTGCTTGAGTCTGTACTTGCAGATGTGCAACAGGTCTGGCTCTTGTCTTGTGAGTGGTCATTAGAGTGTTCGGTCAAGTGGTTGTGCTCAGTCCTCTCATTATGGTTGTCATGCGTGTGTTGCTGTTCATCTGAATGGCTGTCAGGTGTGCCATTTTGATCTTGGCCCTGAGTGAGGTGACTTGGCTCTGTGTGTGTGTTTGTGTTGTCTGAATGTAGCATGGGGTCTGGGCTCTGTCTTTGTGAACAGTGGGTCTGTTCATGAGAATCAAGGGTCCTGTCCTGATTGTGAAAATGGTTTTGATGGTTGTGAGTCTGCCAGAAGGCTCTGCGAAGCTGCTCCAACTCAGATAGCATAGGTAGACCAATGTCCAGGTGCATCAGTAGGTTCTCCAGCCACTCCTCCAGCTTTGAAAAGGAAGGGCTGAAAGCATAAAGACAAAGGCTTATGATGAGAGGTTGTTAGGATTGGTTGAGAAGTTACTGTACTGTATTTACAACATTAGACTACCACAGCATTTTGACACCATCAGGTGAAGCTGATAACTTTCGAGTAAGTCATAAAGGACTAACTTACCCCAAAATGTACAAATATCCCACTCTTTTAATGAGGTAGCTCTTGGTTATTTTAAGTAGTGGTGGCTGTAGTTGTTTGGTTAACTGAAATTAACTGAATAATTAAAATGTGTTTTCGAAACAAGCAGTTTGAAATAGTTGTATTGGATTTGTGCAATCATACCGTTTATCAGCGTCCATGTCACAGCAGAGGACAGCCAGTGGAAGGAAGGCTGAGGGGCATTGTGGAGTGTAGTACTGCTGCAGGAAACCATGTACATTTAGGCCAAAGTCATTTGTCCGGGGAAGGTAGTCAGGGTCGGCGTTCACTCGACCTATTATCTTAAGAGAGTGATCAGATGCCTGATTAATTAACGTTTCTTTGATGTTTACACAGCATTGTAGCTTAAGAATTCCTACATTTTTTTTTACATCACACCATATCTTTTTAATTCTACAAACTCAAGTGCTTAATACTTTCAGCAATATTTTACCCTGCCTAGCTGTTCTTACCTCACATATCATGATACCAAAGGAAAAGATGTCCACCCGTTCGTCATAGCTTTTCCCTGAGAGGTGCAGAGGAAAGATTGGAAAATGTGAGCCACACCTTTACTGTCTTGTACTGACCCATGACAGAGGTGATTGAGAGACTGGGGATCCCCTGCTATAAATGATAGTCCTGTACTGCGTGCACTCACCATGGATCATCTCAGGGGCCATCCAGTAGGGGTTTCCTACCACAGTGTACCGTTTTCTCCGGTCAGGCCTGCGGAGCTCTGTCAGCGGCCCCTTCGCAGGCCGTTCCATAGAGGATGTTCTGCCCTGATTCCTCTCCTCCATTACCAGCCTGGCTAGTCCAAAATCTGCTACCACTACAGACTGGTTCTAAACGAGGGAGAGAGAGAGAAAGATATGTTAAGAACATTTATTGGAGGAGTTATGCTTGAGGTCTATGTTGGTTGTGTTGGTCTGTTTTTGTTAAAAGTGCAATATGTAGCATATGTGTTTCCCAAAAATATAGATCACATTTTCCATAAATCGTAAGTCTTCTATAGCATCCTTGAAGTCAGTTACGTGTGCGACAAAGAAAAGCTAACATTAAAAATATGCAGTTTTGAAAAGTTTGATTTTTGATGACATTCTAGCTTTAAAAAATTAAAAAAAGAAAAATACTGAGGCTGGCAATAGCTGGAAGATTTTCCTGTTTGTGAAAACTGAGAAAATTTGAATTCCTATCCAGATGACTGCATTTCACACATTGGTCTTTGCCATTTAATAATAACTGATAAGAGATTTGCTAAACTTGGAACAGACCTGATTATTTTATCAACTTGGAATTGAATCGAAAATGGAGCTGTCTATCAAATTATTGTTTGTTTTATTCCACTCATTTCTGAAATGTAATGAAGTAATCAACATATTGATGGAACACTGCAACACAGTGGGGGAATTGTCATTTTTGATGTTTGTGCATCCTACAGTGAAGATATATGGTGTTTGCTGATGTGTGTGATGGAGTCACTTGTTTACCTCTCTGACCAGGCAGTTGTGTGAGTTGAGATCTCGATGGATGACATTCATTGAGTGTAGATAGGCCTGAGCAGGAGAGAGGTTATAAACATTAGGGTGTGTCGGGACCAGATTAAGAAATTATTAGTTTCAACCTTTTACTTTTAGTATACTGACCAGGAACACTCACCATTCCAGCTGCAATGTCTTTGGCATAACTCACTCTTATACTCCAGGGAAAATTCTTGTCCTACAAAGGCAAGAACCAACATGCTGTGTCTGAGTCCTCTTGACAGTACTCCTGACAGTACTCATGGAACAACACAACAACCTATTTTAACTTACCATTTTTGTGATGGTCTCTCTGAGAGTTCCTCCCTGGATGTATTCAGAGACGAAGTTAATTCGTTTGTCTTTGTAAAACAGTCCAATGAACTTTAAAACGTTAGGATGGTCCAGACAGCGCATCACCTTCACCTGTACAAATCGAGAGGAATTCTGTTCAAACAAATGCGGACGTCATTTGTAGCAACATGAAAATACCTCATTGGTAAGACAGTCATCTAGTAACCCTCTTGATGGTGTAAGATTTAAACAAGGTTTAAACATTCCTGAACAAATCCATCTTTTGTAGCAACTTAGTGAAGAGCATCCACCTTCCTTAACTTAGTGTAGACCCCTCCCCCCATCTTCTAAATTAAATGACAGCCAGCAGGGTTGGTAGAGATTAAATTGCTTAGAGTAATTCCCCACTATTTACATTTTAAATCATGACGCCTTTCCTTCTCTGATGACCACTTACCTCCTTTAAGAAAGTCTTCTGTGTCTCTTCGTCAAACCTTATCAACTCTTTCATCACCATCACCTCCCCTGTTTCCTGGTGTGTTACCTTGACAGCAACATGTTAATCACAATGCTGATTAGGATGAATGAATTGACAACAAACATAATATTGAAAGGGACAAAGTGATAGTGAAAGTGATGAAAAATGTAGCTGCGGCACCTTAACAGCCTGTCCAAAGAAGCCCTTTCCAAGCACTTCTCCATGGATGAGGTCTGAAGGTCTGAAGATGCGATGGGTCCGATCTCCAGAGTCCACACGAAGAGACTCTGAGCGAACCATGTCTCTTCTTTGAGATAAAAGTGACAGTGCTCCAGGGGACAGAGGGCACTTATCTATACTACAGCTGCGTCTGAGAAATAAAAAGAAAGACTTAGACGAAGAGAAACAGAGGAGTAATGAATCGTAGTAAGCCGAGAGTCAGCACGTACAGAATGTGTCTGGATCGCATTCCCGTTGTTCCTTGGTGCTGAGACGGTGAGAGGCTCATTGTGATTGGTCCATCTGTCTCTTCCCCAGGACTTGGCTCTTCCTCCAGACTTGGGAGTTTGTGGGTTGAAGCAAGTTTCTCGCGTACACAAGGGTCAGGACAGCTGCTGTCATCCTGGGAATTGTTGGAGCGAAGGAGATCGTCAGGAGACTGCGGATTGTGCTCAATGGTCAGCTGCAGTGGTCTGTTTGTGTCCTGGATCACACGGTTTATCTAGAGGAAAGGGTATGGACGTTACTACTTTTTCTGTCTTATTTATTTAGTATTGTTTTTGTGCATGCCAGGAAGTGTATCTACATCTCACTTAGTTATGATATTATTGCTGAATTGGTGAATGGTTTGAGGCCTACCTCATCTGGGGAAATGTTGCGGACAGGAATGCCATTGACCTCCAGTACTCGGTCACCAGTGTGCACAGAGGGAAGCAGGTCACGGCTGAGGACAGCTGAGTCTAACCTGTGGGAGAATGGCAATGAGTGAATGGGTGCAGGAATGAGGGGGTGAGACAGAAAACAAGCCAGGGGTGTTGGATCAGTGTTTGGGTTTAGACACAAGTCTTACATTTTAGACTCACCCTGTGACAGTGACAAGAAGGCCTTTCTCTTGGCTGAGGTCAGTGGCTACAGTCAGGCCTCGTCGGCCACCTGCACGGGGAGGGAAGGACACCAGTGCCACCATATGTGGACTCTTGGTGAGAGGAGAGGCTGGCCTCACAGTTGATTCTACACCTTGACAGAAACAATGGCCGCTATGGAATAGACAAATCAGGACATAAAAGAAAGGGCACTCATCAGAAACAGAAATCTGTTTGACCAAAAATTCTACTTGAATCATTCAGCTCACAACTTCCCTCATGCAGTTCTATTGATGACTTGCTTTTTTTTTTTTTTTTCCTGTTTCTGCTTCAAACTTACCAGTAGAGCTCGGAGCGTTCGACGAGTGTGTAGGTGTCTCCGTCTCCAATGAACATTTCACAGCTCATGCAAGTGAAGCATTCAGGGTGGTACTTCTGCTCTCCAGCAACCTGTTTAAACAGAGGGCAGAGTGATAATACACAATGCAGAGGCCAAAAGAGTAATGTTGGTTTTTACAAGATGACATTTGGTGGGGTCAGACTTTAGGGGCTCCTCTGAATTATATTTCACTACATTCCTGCATCAAGGCCTTGTAGTGTCAGGATGTTTTTAGAGGATATCCTCTGGTTTTGCGAGTTGAAAGAAAAGAGCATTTACTTTCATACCAGGAGGAAAACAAGAGGCCGGAAGGCTTTGAATGTTTGAATAGACGGCGCAGCATGCTGTGATTCGGTATTTCTTGTTGCGGTATTAGATCCTACAGAGGTTATTGCCATACTTCCATCCGTGATATTACATAATGCACATATTTGATATTTGTATGACCATCAGTCACTTCGAACAAATGGTGGCTTTGAATGATCAATAAAGCAGCTATTTTTAAAGTAGCTCACCAGCTATCAATCAATTTGTTGCTGGCTGAGTTCAAAATGTTTTGGCAGAAAAACAGAGAGGAGCATTGTCTGCTAAGGTGACTTTGGCTCGGGACTGTTTGTTGGATCTGTTTGTCAGCTGTGATGTTGTGACTAATTATAATGAAATGTTAGCCAGCATTACGAAATAAGACCAGAGAGGAAGAACTGGTTAGGAAATTAGGCTTTCCTCTTATTAAGTTTAGAAGTTTATGTACAGTGAAGTTTGTGGCCTGCATAGACAAAAAGTGTTTGGTAAGAAACAGTTTTACTCGGCTGTTAAGTTACAGTATTTCCTTAACATGTCAGAGTGATAGCACAATCGACATAACACACGATGAATTTGTGTGTTTTGTTGCTTTGTGGTACAAAGTTTTAACCCTCCTTTTTGGTTATCTACCTGTCCCTATCTAAAAAAATCAGTGAGATTATTTCATAAGAATTCTTTTGAAGTCTTATTGTGAAGCCCTAATTCAAGGTGCAATAGATGGACAGATCATTTCTTCTTTTCATATTACCATAATGAGTCCTGTTGTGATGGTCTCCCTGCAGCCGTGGCAGTGCTCTCCATAACGGGCCCAGTAGTGCTTCTTACAGTAGGGCTGTCCTTCTCTTTCATAGTACCAGTGAGACAGGATACAGCCACATTCACAACACCTAAGGAAAGAGGGACACAGGGAGGAGACACAGGGTGACATGGTGAGATGGCAGAAAGATGAAACGAGAGAAGATGCAGATTTAGGTTTAGATTTAGGCTGTAAAACGATAGATGCTTCAGAGGTGTTTTCAAACAAAGTAATGTGAGACTAATCAGTGATGGAACACATGAGACTTCGGAGGAAAGCCGACCTGCTCCATCGTCACTCATGGGATCAGGTAGAACACTTCCAGGTCAGTTGAACCATAAATATCACCTTCAGTTTAGCCTATTTTTAACACACAGAGGTATTCTGTGTACCTAATTCCTTCCCAGTCTTGTGATTCTGGAACGTGTGTGATGCTTTTTATTAGTCACAAAGTTGAGACTGAGATGTCAGGTTGCTGGTGAGTCTCCAGCACACGCCTGGAGGAAATACAGTTATCTTCACTGCAGGCATGGTTTTGAAATGATGCACTATATATCTTGAACTGCTGATATCACTGTGACTGAGAGCACAATTAGACTAATATTGCCTCATACAAAAGGACTACTCATGTAGCGTCACTGGTCAGTCACATGTCTTCACAAAAACACTGTAACTTAGTGTTAGTTTCCAGTGGGCACACCCACTCAGAGATTGCAAGAAAAGAAGAAATAAAGTGCAAACATTACGACAGTTGGCACTTAAAAAGCACTTGTTCCTTAAATGTGGTGCAGCATGTTGATTTTCAGTACTTTAAAATCTACAAACAGAAACTTTCTGTGGCGTCCCGTCTTGAACTGAATGTAAAGTAGTACTTTTGTACAAAAAAAAACCTGCTTCCTTATCTCTCCAACACTATAACCGGAGTGGGAGGTGACTTCCTGGACAGAGTACAGCTCCATGTTTCCTCTCAACTGTAAATGCCATGCTGTTCTTACAATAGGGAATGAAAAGGTTGCCTTACTATTGAGAATGAAGCCATTGGGGAGGAAAAAAACTGAGCTTTCCTCCAATGTAAAAGACACTTAATGACAGCATTTGACTGTGATCAACCATATTATTATACTTTTTTTTTTAATTACATTTGGAAAATGTTAATTGTGCCATTAGTGCAGTCTTAAATCTTGTAACTCAGTTCAAAGTGATAACAAGCATCATCCTACTTCTTTTACATTTTGGTATTAATCAGTCGGTTTTGGGGTTTTGTATTGTGCTTGCCAAAGATTGCTTCAGTGTCACTAGTGTGACAACTGTGCCAAGGATTTCCTCTATTTCTTCTCTTTATTCCAAAGAAATGTTGCTGCTGTTGGTAATTTAAGACGCATTACTTCTTGTGACTATGTCTGCTGGAGAACTGAGGGAAGTACTGTTAGAGATCTATTAGACCTGACTGTCATTCGTTACTGAAGAAATAATTACAGTAACTAATAAAACCATCAAACAGCTGCAGGTTTATTTTAGACCTCCTGTCTTTGTTATTGTGCTGCTGGCAACGGATGTAGAACCTTCCAGCTCAACATCTGCGATTCCACCTAAACATCTGGTTGTAGGAAAACCCTGGCATCAGCCCAGACATACATCCAGAGAATTCATTCTCTCTCTGTTTCCTACTGCTACCCAACTCCTCACATTTCCTCATTTTTCCACCTGAAAATATTTGCCACATCTGGCTCGTGCTGCATCTTACTCTTATTTTTAGCCATTTATAAACCTCGTCTCTGTTATAAGAGCTGTTGTGAACAAAAGCGGAGCTGTGGACACACCAGCACCTGCTGTACATAAAGCAAACATGTTATGATGTCAGGACATTAACCTTGGTCAAATGTTAAGAATCTGATGACGTATTCTCCTGCCATGGTTTCCTCCCTGTTCTGTCTGTGTCGCCCTACTGGATTTCCTTTAGAAAACAGTAGATCTTAAAAGGGGACATTTGTTTGTGATCTAATTATATTGTGTTGGATGTTACAGGGGTACTGCCTCAATGGTGTTTTGTATGTAGTTTAAGTGTGTGCATTTGTACTTTATTCTGTATTTGTGTTTTGATATAGATCTGAGGAAGAGCCGTTGTTGATGAGGTAAAACAACTAAAAAAGACAACAAACATAAACACCTTAGTTATGGATAGTACTGTAGACTGCTTGGACACCTGGCAAGGCAACAACTTTACCTGTTATTGTTTTGGTTTCATACACTACTCATACACATACTCATAGTTGATGTGAAAGAAGGGAGGATTAGATTACTCATGTATCTGTTTGTCGCTGCAAAGAGGAAGTACTGCAGACGTTGAGCTACAGTTTCTCCTTCTCTTACTTTCGTTCACTCTTTGGTACTCTTTCCTTTCTGTCACTTAGACATACACATTTCACCAATTAATAACAGTAGCTCTTACCGTCCTTTCATTCCTCTCCGAAACCTCTGGTCCCGTCGGGACATTCTGCCCTCTCAGTCCACCGATGGACAACTGTCACTCAGAAAGAATCAGTGAAGCCAGAAGCTCGTTTTCTGCATGTGTTCATGAGCGGATCCTACATGTATTCTGCTGTGACTTTCAGCAGGCGTTGGCTTTTTTCTCTCCCTCTCTCAGTCCGTGCACTCAGAGGCTTCCTGTGCATATGCGTTCCCCCTCTAATGTGCAGAGTAGCTGTGTGAGAAAAAAGTGACCCACTGACACCAGCTGGCCAGTCTCCCTCTGCTGGCTACTGAGAAACAGACCGATCCCAGTATAGAAGTTCTGCTCCACCGTCCCTCTCCTGTTACGCTCCGTATGTAGACCTCTGCAAGATACAATTACACTCCTCTGCAGAGTCCACACTGCACGGGGGAGTTAAGCTCAGTGAGTCTAAAATATGAAGCTACATAGACTTAAGATACGTGTGTTTTTCTCACAAGTGATTTGAGCGAGGGTTTAGAAATGAGCTCTGTTCCCATCAGCACAGGCATAATCTCTTTATGAATGCCCCAATTACTGCACTGTCCTGACCCCACAGTAAAGCCCTCTATTCATCACACACAAGAAACAAAGAGGGAGAATTCAGTTAAAGCTCAAGAATGGGGAACAGCTCAAATTGAGGAGGAGAAAACCGTTGATGCTGTTCAGTATGAAGTTAAGATATGCACAGATTATCCTTGTGAGTGTGACTCTGCTGCAGTTTATTTAGCTTGAAGAGCAAAAGACACCAAAGTGACCACCAAAGAGCCATGAGCAATGTCAGAAGCATAGCACTGTAGATTTCTTAAAGGGTATCTGTTATTTGTTGTTTCAAACTAAATTTCTACAATTAATCCACTCATTAGGTTTATAGCTTCACACTGTGCTTAATAGTAGTGGTGTGCCATGTCTGCAGATGCATTTTTTCATTGCACAGAGCACGTCAGGAAAACTGAAAGACAGAAACAGGTGTGTGTGTTAATGTGTGTGGAGGGGGTGCTTCTATCATCAGACTCACAGGGTGATGAAAACAAGTCATTTTTCTGATGGGACAACTTGTATTATACTATATATGTGATTCTGTCACAGCATGATCTGTTCTGTTCTTCTTTGTTATGTTTTCTATGGTTTAGTTGATTTGTTTGTGCTCATTGGATTTAGGATTTACCAATTGAGTCATTGCTTGCACCTCTGCTGCTCTACACAATATGGTGTGTTTTGTTGTTAACCATGTGGTATAATATGCCGTAGTGTGTACTTGGTCAGTATGTGCCTTGATATGAGTCAGCGTGAAGATAATGCTTGACTTCTGCTGCTACTTTTTTAGTGTGCTCAGGCAGTACGTTGTTGTTTCCTTTGTCTCATTTCAGCCTAACCTGTGGTTGTCAGAATACCACAGCAGATTAACACAGTAAAACCAACATGTACCTCTGAATGTGTAGCTTCCTGATCTCGCCTGATGCCCAAAACCCTCCCTGTGGTTTCACAATTTATGCGTGTGCAACATAGTCAATAATTCTAGCTCTAGCTTTAGCTTTAACTCTAGCTTTAAAATGAAAATGAACTGAAACAACTGTCATTTCTTTATTTCAGAGAGCATTGTCTGAAAGTGTACAAAAGTGCATCATTTTCTTCAAAGGCCACACAAAGAACACAGATGTTAAAAACACACGTTGAGCTACACGATAGAGACGCAAGCGTAAGCTCTGATGCAAGATGGCATTCAATTTTTTATCCAAATGACATGTCAGCACACATTCAAGGACGATGTAGAAAACAGAGCAATTATCTTAATCATAGTAGTACACAAGTTTAAAAACTGTTAAAACTCACACACACAAATAACTCAAATATTAATACTGTATTAATGCACTTGAATTCATAAAATGAGACTGAGGATAAATAGATAAAGCGCATAGCTTCTTCTGCTTTTTGTCAGCATAATTTAAAAAGACTAGCAAATGTGAACAGTTTTCCAACAGTGTTAAAGGAGGTACATCAAAAAAAAAAGAAAAACACAGTAATCAATGCTCCTCAGATGTAATTTAAATGCATGATCATGTATTCTAATCATATTACCTCACATTTTAGTTTGAATGCTGTCCTCAGCAGCAAATGTAAAAGCCAAATCTATAAGCCACACCATGATATCATAACAAATACGTCCTAATAAGGAAAAAAAATATGCGTGTTAACCAAAAGTTTACACTAATACCAATTAGTATTATGTAGCTATAAAACAGTGCCTTTAATGTTGTAAATGGAGTGGAAGAATCTCAGGAGTGTTAACAGCTGAGGACCTCCAGCCTCAACTTGTTGATACTGCTGAGGGTCTTTAAACTGAAAACAGACTGCTTGTCAGGGATCAGATAATGACTAGTCAAAACACCGCACCATAAAAAAAGTGCACTTGGAGTCCCTTTTGTTCCCCCAAAATAGCAGCCGTCTGTGTCCTTGTCCAAGTGTTTGCACTGATATTAAAGCTAAAAACAGTGAATGAATATAACATTACACGCTGCAGACCGAAGGCCTTGGAGTATTTTTTTCAAAAATTTGTGCCAGCATGCAGACAGGTCTGAAGGAGCTGCCCTGAGGGTGTCCTTAGTATCAGTCTTCACACAGATACAGGCGATACTTGAACAGCAACACAAATGATGTCACAACAATAAACAAAAAGAGTATTATAGTACAGCTTTGCCTCACAATTTAAGAAGAAATCTTGATTCTTTATCTCAATGGTTCTCAGCCTGCTTATCAGGAGTCACAAGGTGTTTAATGGGGTAAAAAGATACTATCATAACAAATGTATCCCCATACAGACTTCCTCTAACTTGTGCTTTTCTTGTGAAATGGTGAGTATTTTCAATTCTTTTACCAAAGCCAAATCGCTGAATTATCTGTAAAACAACATGACAATGATACATTTCACGGCTCTGCATAGCAGCCTGAAACAGAGGCATCAGCTGGCTTTAAGGAATCATCTGGAACAGGTTGAGAACCACTGCTTTTTTTGAAAGAAATCCTTGTATAAATCCTAAGAAAATGAACGTGTAACATGTGGAGTGTGTTGAAGCCTTAGCTTCTATGGCAGGGAAGACATTTACAATCTGGGATCATGCAATAGCACCACTGTTGTTTTAATGAGGTCACTTCCTGTCTGTTGGTCTCTCACTTCCTCCTTCGGCCACAGTATTTACCCTGACAGCCAGCGCCTAAATGCCAGAACAGAGAATGTTATTCTTAGCTTGACATACACCATACATATGTATGGCTAAAAATAGCACTGTCAAACATGTCAAGCTTGTTAGACATGAAGACACAAGTTCCCTTGATCCTTTGATTAAATGAAAAATTTGTTGTAATGTAAAATGCTATGTTTATAAAACGCTAGTAAATCTAACAAGCATCATACTGACATATTATTAGCAGTTATTCATTTACCAAACAGCCACATAGTTCCTGTATTTGTGGCTGTACGACTGATGTGACAATTCTTGAATATACCAGTTCTCTGGAAACCATTTTTGTACCAGAGTTAATTCAGAGAAAAGGGTAGTAAACAATCAAAAGTTTCCATCATGTAACTTCTCAGGAACAAGATTGGTGAATATTAATCCTCATACAGTGCAGTTTGGTATGTGTGCCAGTATACTAACTGTCTTTGTGAACTTAATCTGATTAGTTAAGTCGTTGCTCAGCAGAGCAATCATTCAACTCTACTAAAAGTTACAACACTTGAAGTCAGAAGAACTCATGATTGGGAGCTCTGGAATGGGTCTGGATGATGACTACAAGTATTTCATTAACTGGATTTCACAAAAGTCCATTACATTGTTTTACAGTGTATATATACACTTCTTGTGAAACAATACAGCGTGTATGATTCTTACCTCTGTAGCCCCCAGCTCCCAGTAAGGCCTGCATGGCTGCATATTTGGCTGCCTTCTGTGCACTGGCTAAAAAACATGAACATAAAAAGCAAAAGTTATTCTACAGATAATATGTACAGGTGCTTAGGGTGTCTACAATACTACACAGCACTAGAGACTATGAAAATATACACAACTTATTTTTTACCAAAACAAAATCATCATTGCGTTTACAGTATGGACAGTATATTTATGTATTCGTGCCGTACATATGTATGTGAGTGAAGAGACTGAGGGTAATTAGAGCATGCTTATGCCAGAGGAGTTTCTTACATTTTTGTCCAGCCCCAGTATATCCTAGAGAGCAATAACAGGGAAGACAAAGTCATAATAAGCAATAGATAATCTGTACAGTGGTCTCATTTTCCCAATTTGTTATATAAGCAATGACATGAATGAAAATATAGCAAAATAAATATTCACCATGCAAGGCCAAATACTCAGGATAAAAGCTTTTTCCTTTTCCGGGTTTGTGTGCATGTAACCACGTGTATATGTTCCTTTTTGGGTTTCATGTGTCATTTTAGGTGTCATTTAGTGTCAAAAAATGGCGAAAGTGAATGTGTGACCAAGTGTCTCCACCAGCCACCCTGCCGTAGCCAGGGCCAACACCCCCTGCTGGAACAATGGACACATTACAGCCTGCATCACTTTCACGATGCACTTCTCTGATGAGACTGGTCTCACCAGCAGAGAGGCCAGGCAAGGTTTTTACTTTGTAGTGGTCTGAATGCTGTGAATGCATTTGTTTTCAAATCTCAAAAGGTAAAAGTAATTGTTCTGTCTTGTATCAGTGCTCCATGTAAACTGACCTGGTAAACCACCAGCTCCACCTCCTAGTCCCAGGCCCATTCCTGCAACACCTCCCGCCCCTGCTGTTCCTCCTGCTACACTACCTGGACAGGTAAGTGAGTACAGATGTGTAGAAATCAGTCAAACACTTAAGATCCTTAGAAGATAACTATGAATTACAGTATACCATTGGCAGAGAGAAGGCTTTGCTTGTTTAGATATTTGATATTCGACAGACTTACTGTTGTGTTAACCTACACCCAAAGTATCTCATCTTTTAGTCACCTATTTCCATTCTAAACAAGAAACTCACCTGGGCCCCCAATGATGCCTCCTGTTCCTGCACCAGGAAGCACTCCTCCTCCACCACCTGACGAACAAAGGTGGGATTAAAGTAAAATGTTCAGCTCATTTCCACAAACTGCATGTCTTCCAAATGTTCTGATGGCATTTTTCAGACAAATGAGGAGAAAATTAACTTTGAAACTGGTCTCTGCATCACACTGTCTTGCAAGATCTAGAGCGAATATGTTAAACAAGCAGATAAAAACAAGCTGCAAAATAAAGCACAAACATTACATTTCTACTGTATCTAGTGTTGTATTATTTTGACATGGACAAATTCAGAGACAAGTGTATAATACTTCATACTCTTGGTACAGATTGTACCAAGAATACAGAATACAATCTTTTGTTATAGCATCTTATAGCATCTTTGGTGCGGCATACACCTTGTGTCATGTAAAGTATTGTGGATCTGTTCAGCAACTCAAACATTCAATGTTGTCCTCACTATCAAGTCGTTTAATTTGTATCACCTAGACAACAGTATCACCTGGATCTACTGTGCAAGCCGTAAAGCCTTGGTGTCAAAATTTGCTTGAAAATACCACCTTATGGCCAAAATCCAGCGATAGTATGAACTTGCCTCATAGTCAACATAACCTTTTATTAAACATATACATTAATCCATAGAAAATTTTACCTGGTCTGTAGCCAGTTCCACCCAACGACGAGCCATAACCTGATTTAGGAGGCTTCCTTTCTGCAAGTGCTTGGCCACCAGGTCCGTATCCACCCACACCACCAGGTCCAAAACCTCCTGGCCCAGATCCAGCACTTCCTGGGCCATAACCACCAGTTCCAGCACCCCCTGGGCCATAACCACCAGTTCCAGCAGCTCCTGGGCCGAAACCACCAGTTCCAGCAGCTCCTGGGCCATAACCACCAGGTCCAGCACCTCCAGGCCCGTAACCTAAAGGCCCTGTTCCAGTTCCAGTTGGACCATATCCTCCTGGGCCATAACCGCCAGGTCCAGTTCCAACTCCACCAGGGCCACCTCCTGGGCCATAGCCACCAGGTCCCGCTCCAACTCTACCAGAACCACCTCCTGTGCCTCCTCCTAATGCTCCTGATGGGAAACAGATCTAAATATATAAACACGACTATATATCACATAAGTGTATAAAAAGATATTTACTATCCCTAATCCATCCCAAACCTCACCTAATCCATACCCAGCTCCTCCATAACCTGGAAAAAAGGATGAGAAAGAGTACAATGAAAACATGTTCTGCCAATTACTTTTCTTACAAAACGTCAAAATCAAATTCGAGTCTCCGTCAGTATAACGAGTATTTGTATATCATTGCCTTATAGTTTAACTTGAATGATTTTTACTTACCAGATTTAGATGGTTTTCTTTTTCCTAATCCTTGGCCCCCTGGTCCAAAGCCTCCAGTGCCAGCACCACCTGGTCCGACTCCACCTATTCCTGTGCCAGCACCACCTGGTCCAAAGCCTCCTGTTCCTGTGCCAACGCCACCTGGTCTGAAGCCACCTGTTCCTGCACCAGCACCACCTGGTCCGACGCCTCCTGTTCCTGTGCCAGCACCACCTGGTCCGAAGCCACCTGTTCCTGTGCCGGCAACACCAGGTCCGACGCCTCCTGTTCCTGTGCCAGCACCTCCTGGTCCAAAGCCACCGGCTCCTGTGCCAGCACCACCTGGTCCAAAGCCACCTGTTCCTGCGCCAGCACCACCTGGCCCAAAACCACCAGGCCCATATCTGCCAGGTCCAGTACCTGTTCCACCAGGTCCAAGTCCTGCTCCTAGAGAACAGACATGGGTTAAAATAACCCAAACCTGGTTTTACACTGGCGTGTTTAGCTCTGCCATGTTGTGCTCTACTTTGAGGTTGCATAACTTAATAAGTTGTCATTTGGAGTTTTATCACACTTCTGCACCTGCTTCCTTTTAGTAGGAGTCTTTTAACTGGCTCAATTCATCATGACACAGCACAACACAATTATCCACGTAGCACCACTTTTTCTTTATTGCATTTCGAACAACAGAATAGCTGCAAAGCACCACTGTCAATAATGATTAGCTAGATATGGTATGTTATCATCTACAAAGAAAAAGACAAACATAAAACATTCTGTTAATTTCAAAGTAATACAATGAGGAGGTTTCTCACCTTGCCCATAGCCAGCTCCACCCAGTGATCCATAGCCTGTTAAAAAGAGTTTCTGACCTGGATTATCTTAACATAATATGATACAATAATACAAAACAAAAAATGTTTTTGTTGTTATGGTTAAAATACATGACTGTTATACCTGATTTAGGTGGCTTTCTTGTCCCCAGTCCTTGACCTCCAGCAGCATAAACACCTGGACTGGTTCCTGCTCCACCAGGTCCATAGCTGCCTGGTCCTGTGCCAGCACCACCTGGTCCAAAACCACCTGGCCTGGTTCCGACACCACCCAGTCCTGTCCCGGCAGTGCTGGGCCCATATCCACCTGGTCCAGTGCCAGCAGGTCCATAACTACCAGCACCAGGACCACCAGGCCCAAAGCCACCTGGTCCGAAACCTCCTGGACCAGAACCAACTCCACCTGGTCCAGTCCCATAGACACCAGGTCCGACCCCAGTACCACCAGTTCCTGCTCTATAACCTAAAAGCAAATACTGGTTCAGTCTTGATTCTCTGCACAATGCTGATACATTTGTGTTTATGCTGTATATCTGTCAGTGCTTATCGTACTTTTCTGCGGTTTTGAACTGCCGGTACCCAGTCCTAGACCTGTGCCATATCTTGAACCTGTATAACAGACCATATGAAATACTCAATTAACCAATATTTACATTGCATTCTATTTCAATCAAAAAGAAACTTAATTATTAAATTTGAGTTTATTTTCATAGAGGTCAACTTACCACCAGGACCTACACCACCACCGTATCCCCCCAGTCCACCACTGACACCACCAGGGCCTGCTCCTACTGCTCTTCCCACTCCTCCACCTAAACCTCCAGTTCCACCTCCAAGGGTCCCAGCACCCCCGGGACCACCACCACCACCAGCTCCATATCCTCCAGGCCCTGCACCATAGCCACCTGGGCCAGCCCCGTAACCTCCAGGTCCTGCCCCGTAGCCTCCTGGACCAGTACCATAACCACCAGGACCAGTTCCATAACCGCCAGGTCCAACCCCACCCTGGCCTGCTGCTCCAAGAGTCCCATATACTAATAGAAAGATAGAAACATTAAATGTATCATGTAGCTTTCATCGCTTAAGCCAAAATAAATCATTGTTAAAGACAGAAGAATGTAGTTGACAGTTTAAAGAACCTTTGCCTGGTTTTCCTCCTCCCTGTCCTACTCCAGCACCGGTTGGGTAACGTATGCCTGACAGGGAAAGAAAGATATACTGTATATACTGTTTAGATATGTTTCTGTCATCTGTTTGCTGTAACTTAGACATTAGTGTTAGCATTACCTCCACCTGGTAAAACTCCAGCTCCACCAGCACCGTAGCCTATGATGGAGAATATGTGAATTTTACAAATAAGAAATTTTTGTGTCATTATAATAGAGACAAGTAGGTTTGGGAAGAATACACAAACATTTCAGAGAGCAAAACATGGTAGTCACTCACTTTTTCCAGGTTTAAGGGCTCCTGTTCCAACTCCACCAGGCCCACCAGACCCAGGTACCAAACCTGCACCTCCAGGGCCTCCACCAGCTCCTCCTGGACCTCCTCCAACTACCCCAGGACCACCTCCAACTCCTCCTGGGCCCCCTCCAACTGCTCCAGTGCCTCCTCCTGCCACCCCACCTACTCCACCAAGTCCACCACTTGCAGCTCCCGCCACAGTCCCATCAGGTCCGTATGCTACATTAAAAAAATAGTGATGTTATAGATAATGTTTCTCAGTGAATAGAGATTTATGATCCTACATTCTCTGTTACAGACTGTATGCTCATCATGCCCGGTGGCTAGGTTGGAAGTTTAATACACAGTGGTGGATATTAGGTAGTGATGGATATATAATACAGTGAGATGGCAAAATGTCACCTTTAGGTGGTTTTGCTGTTCCTCCAACTGCACCAGCTGCACCTCCTGGTCCAACTCCAGTTCCAGAAGCAGGACTGTCTCCTCTTCCCACTCCTGGTATGCCACCTGAAACACCTCCTGCTGCTCCTGCACTGGTAGGAAGCCCTGCTACTCCTCCCAGTCCTCCACCTGTACCACCTCTCTCTCCATCAGGACCTCCCTCTCCATCTCCTTCACCTGGCGTGTCACCTCTGGGGACACCTGCACACCAAGCACAGAAGGACACCAGACCTGTATTTCAGCGTAGAATTAAAACTGGAACCAAGAACAAAGTCAGTAACCACCAAAACTATTACATCCCAACCACCATTACGGAGAAAAAAAACCTTGTGAGTATTCTTTATTTGGATCACCATTAGCTTCCATAAAGTGACTGTTAGTATTCCAGGGGTCCACACAAAAACAACCTGGAGAGACCAGTCTCCGGTGTGTGATTCGCAAACCTATTGAAACTTTTGTAACCTTTTGTTCTACATCTTCACGGAATAATCTCTTCTGAAAACTAATGATGGTATCAGACTGATGGAAGCTTTGACCAATGGGCTGTTAAATGGAGAAAGACAGCATTTAATTGCTGTTCTGAATGTATAATTGGAGGCTGATGGTTACCACTCATTGGGGGTCATACATTATGCTACTTGTAAATTGGATTTTATTTTATTCACCTGGAGGTTTGAGAGGCTTAGCTCCAGGCAGTGTCCCACCAGAACCTGCAAAATGAACGGAAAAAAAAAAAAAAAACATCAGGGAATGTATTATATTCCACCATCTGTCCCAGCTGTTTGTAACAAGAGCAGAAATACTGAAAATACATATTCATTACTGATGGAAGTTTACGTACCACTTGGTTGTACAGCCCCACCACCAACTGTAGGGACAGAAATACGGATTGTCTTGGTCAAACATCAATCAGAAACAGTTTTAGAATACATTTTCAAAGCCAAATACTCTTCAAACTTTGTAGCAAGCTCCAGTCGTTAGCTAGTGTCAGTCTGCCATGCAGTATTCTGAGATGCCAGTTTTGTGATTGGAAGTGTGAAAAACACTCTCAGGTACTGGTAAAGCGGTGACAGCTGTGAGAGCATTCAAATCGAGAAATATTATGATCTGCATCAAAATTAAAAGCATTAGTGATAGCGTGACGTATACAACTGTATCATATTAGGCAGTTTTTGTGTTTACATTATGGCCATGCTACTGCAAACTCGACAGCCATTTATTGTATCATAAGCTCTATTAATCTCACACAAGTAACATCACAGTGCTCAGCATACTTTATGTCAACTTACCAGGGGCAGCTCCTGTGGAACCTGCAGAATATGAGATGTCATCAGACAACATGATGTCAAGGCCTTTCAGTTTTGATTTGCAAATATACACATATCCCAAATGTTTAATGTTTTTAAAACCACTCCAAATATTTAGCCCTTTCAGCTTTTAGAAAAATACCAGTAGTGTCTGAGCTAGCTGAAGTGTTTGTAATCACACAGTCCATATGCTTTGTATATGTAAATTATTTACCCATGTAAGAAATGTTTAATAGCATCAGCGTAAAAGTAACACTTTATTCGAGTGGTTAAGTCTTTCCACTTCCAAAATCCAGTTTGTACTAAATTTAGTTATTGAATGAGATTTGTTAAGTAAATGAGTGAAAGCAGAAAGTGCTTTATGTATGGCCACATGATGGCACTGTCCACACCAAAATCCAAGAAAAGCTGATCCTTTCCTTTCCAAGAAATTTAATTGAAACCTGTATAATGGTTTTTGGGATGACCGGCTGACTAACAGGCAAGCAAAGAAAGAAAGAAACATGACCCAAACAGTGACACAGCTACAGATGCACTCTGTCAGAAATACATGAACATGCACTGGTTGTAGACAAACATGCATAGATGCAAGTCTGGACATGCATCACTGACCTGGAACGTCTGTCCCATTGAGTGCTGTTTTATAAAGGTAATTTAAAAAACATTAAAGTGGGAAGAGGAAACAGCCGAAACAACAACTAAATTGAGAGATTTCAGACAGCAAAGTTTTTCCACCATTGTACATTTTCACTTTACTACTTCTAAAAAACTTGCGAATGAATTAGCGGTAGAATGAATTATTAACACCTTAGCTTGCATTAATATGCCTTTTGTATTTGTAGTATAGATGACCAAAATACCTGGTTTTGCTCCAATGATGGGGATTCCTGTTCCACCCAGGCCACCTCCATCACCTCCTGCACCAACTGGTCTGCCAGCTACACCAGTACCTCCTGTTTTAATATTAGTGCAGTAGCTTTTTCACATGTGGACACTTTTTTATGGTGCAATATTGAAGAAAGACGTGTACATGTATAAGAGTAATACGATTTCTATTTTTCATCAAATCATATTTTAACATTTAGTGTTTTGTTCTTCTGTGTCACATTATTTCATCCTTGGACCTGAATTTTTTGTTTGTGTTGTTTGTGATGATTGTTATTATCTATGCACAAAATCTGTGCGATTTCAAGGTAAGAAAAGACAGTTTTTTGAGAATCCAGCAAGTTTAAACACACCTTCTCCTGCAGAACTTCCAGACCCCTCTATCACACTGCCATCACCTGGAATAAGGGCAAAATATTAAAAAGACTGAGATTTGGAAATAGTACTGTATGTGAAGGGATATAGTGATCAGATAGGATGATCCCTTTGGAAGCTAAAAAAAAAAAACAGTATACAGTTGTATCAAGTTGTAATAAATAGGAGGTGTGACAAAAGCATCTAATATCCTGAAAAAAATTTAAAATGGTACCAAATGCAGGGGTTTTGGTAAGTGTGTGAACTGAATTAATCAAAGGCATAAGCAAAATCCTTTTTCGATAGACTACTTTTCTGTTTCCTTTTCCTCTAATTTGGACACTCACCTCCATCACTGTCTTTTCCATCCTTGTTAGACATATTTTATATTGAAACTAATGTACTGGGAACCCTATGAGTACGTGTATTGTGGTACTATGTGACAAGAAATGTGTTTTTGTCACCAACTGCTTTATTAACACTGTACAAATACCTTCTGATGCTGGAGCTGGTGTTCCTCCTGTGGCTTCAAGTCCCCCACCTGATCCATCAGACATAGATTATCACACAAAGAGGGTCTAATTAATAATAGATAATTAATTGTAACCCAAATGTGTATTCTTAATTCTCAAAACAGAAGCTTACCAGTGGGTCCAGCTGTTGACCCTGTACCTCTGCCTGTGCTGGTGACATTCCCTGAAGCATCAGTCCCGGTACCAGGTCCTGCAGTGCCAGTTCCTGTGCCTGGCCCTGCAGTGTCAGTCCGTGTGCCAGTTCCTGCAGTGCCAGACCCTGTTCCTACCCCAGGTACCACTCCACCAGGTTTCCCTACAGTATATTAAAGAGATTATCTAGTAAAGTAATAAATATATAAACAGATCTGTTCCTCAGTTCAAACAGCTGTATGATATACACATAATGCTGTACTTGACACAGGATCTTGACACCTTACCATATTTGGCAGCTTTAGATCCAGCTGTACCATAGCCTGAAGATCACAACAGATGTGGTATAAGTACTGACCACTCAGAATGTGGTAAAACCACAGTGATCAAAATTTGCACAGATGAGAGTCTCAAACTACTGCAATAAAACAAACAACAGCAGCATTGCCATTCTAATATCTTGATATATTACTATTTAAATTTATTTTTCCACTGTTTTTCTGTTCCCATGGGTAGAACCAGATCATTTGTTTGAGTTTCAGTCCAGGTATAGTGACAAGGACCTGTTACTGTAATTCCTGCTAACCACCAATAGAGGTCAATAAAGGAATAGGTCATACTTAAATGTGATTTTGACTTTTAACATGTTTCAGAACTAAACGCTGACCAAACATGTTACTACACAGACACTACTGAAAACCAACCTAGACCTCCAGCGCCAGTCCCAAAACCTCCTGGTCCATAACCCCCTGTAAAATGACACACGATAACAAAACAAGGTGTAAGAAACTCCATCAGAATTATTTCCATCGGATGAACAAAATACCAGTAAGCAGAAAAAAGAATCTGTGCTAATAAAAAGATCTTTTTTTTCTCTCAGGTTGCAATTCTTACAACTCACCGCCTCGTCCTGCTCCACCTCCAAGTACCCCGCCAGCACCCATTCCACCTTGACCTACACCAGGATCATATGAAAATAAGTGAGCTTTTACTTGAAATTGAATGAAACATCCATCATCATGTTTTTAGGAAACAAAATTATGTTTTAATACCATATTTAGCAGGTTTTGATCCAGCTCCATAGCCTGTAAGTGACACATTGCATTTAGTTCTGGCAAGCTTAGTTTGAGTTTGGCAAAATTGATATTGGACAAAATTGAAATGGCCCCCTCAACCTGTTCCATATCCAGCCCCTGGTCCTGTACCATAGCCTCCACCTGGTCCGTAACCAGCTCCGGGCCCAAAACCACCAGGCCCATAACCACCAGGTCCATATCCTGTTCATTTGTGAGAAACTCCACAGAATTAAAAGACGTGCACACCACAAAAGGAGTTCATATAACGGCGTTGGTTAAGTAATATTTTGATGTGCTCATATTCAATTTGTTTCATTCAGTACTGTAATTTTAGTAAGGTTGTTACAGCTGCAGTCTGCTGGTGTTAAAAATCAACTGATCAATATTTGTACATTAAAATGACCATTAAAGATTGGCAACCACAAAATGGAACAGCAAGAGGCTGTTAGTGTAACCAATTAGCTACTGAAATTAAATATTTATTCATATACATGTGCATAATACAGTGTGCTTAATAATCCTTAATAATCCTCTTCTGTTTGTTTCATACGGTTTCTGGGGAACTGTGAGAATTTAGTCCTTCTGTTCATACCTCCAGCACTGCCTGGTCCAAAGCCACCTGGTCCACCACCTGTTCCAACACCAGAACCAGGTATCCCACCGGTCCCCAGTCCAGCTCCAGGTCCACCACCAGTTGTTACTCCAACACCTCGTCCTGGGACTCCTCCTACTCCAAGCCCAGAACTAGGCCCAGCTCCGCCACCAAGTCCTCCAGCACCCAGAGCACCTCCAGGTAGACCTGCAGAGAGCAGCATTTTGTCAGAAAATTTAAACCAACCCGGGAGCGCTTAGAGCCTGCGGTATTCTACTGACGAACAACAGGTCATTTTCATGGCGGATATTATATGTCAAAGCACAATTGTTCTTGGATATTACATGCATTTATTGATAGTTTTGTCTGTTGATACAAATACATGAAATCACAGATTTACTGTAAAGACCATGAGACCATAAATCTACATTTAGTAAATGTTTTTTTTTAAAGTTGTTTCTTACCATATTTGCGGGCTTTTGCACGAGCATAACCTGCAAAATGCAGACACATGAAGATTATTTAAGAGAACTATATTAGCCAATGGAGCTGTATGAATTCAGACATGCCTCCTTATTTAAATATATCTTTATCTTTCATCCTACCTTCAGGTCCATAGCCAGCACCACCGGGGCCAACTCCACCTGGTCCATAACCTGTACCAGCACCACCGGGGCCAACTCCACCTGGTCCAAAGCCAGTACCAGCACCACCTGGGCCAACTCCACCTGGTCCAAAGCCAGTACCAGCACCACCTGGTCTAACTCCTCCGGGTCCATAGCCTGTACCAGCAGCACCAGGTCCAAGTCCACCTGGTCCAAAACCAGTACCAGCACCACCTGGTCCAACTCCTCCTGGTCCATAGCCCGTACCAGCACCACCTGGTCCAACTCCTCCTGGTCCATAGCCAGCACCAGCACCACCAGGTCCAACTCCACCTGGTCCAAAGCCAGCACCAGCACCACCAGGCCTGATTCCAGGACTTGTTCCTGTGCCTCCAAGTGCTCCACTTAACATGCCTATATAGAGAAGAACAGTTTTGTTTTATTTGTTCTGATATCTGTGCATGCAATTATATAATAACAACACAGTTGCATACAGACTTAATGTCGGTTAACTATTCTTACCATATTTCCGAGCTTTGGCACTGGCATCATACCCTGAAATATAATATATAATATAGTAATAATACATTTGGCATCGCTAATGCAGTGGAGTCTGTGGAATTACTATATAAGGTATTTCCAAAGCCTTAAATTTGCTGATTCATAATTACCTCCAGGTCCTGTTCCTGCTCCTCCTAATCCAATACCAGTTCTACCTGGACCATAACCAGCTCCTCCAGGGCCAGTACCAGCACCACCAGGACCATAACCAAGACCACCTGAACCAGTGCCGGCACCACCTGGACCAAAACCAACACCAGGGCCAGGTCCCACTCCTGTGCCGAAGCCAACTCCACCTCCCGGTCCTCCACCTCCAAGGCCTCCAGCTGCACCAGTGCCTGCGCCGCCTGGACCAAAACCGTAGCCACCACCTGTCCCAATCCCAGTGGTAGGTCCCCCTCCTGTGCCGGGACCAACTCCAGCTGCTCCGCCTGGTACTCCCCTTCCAAGGCCTCCAGCTACACCAGTGCCTGTACCGCCCAGCTGACCTGGAGAGATTAAAAGCATTTTCAGTGTTTCTCAGCTCGACTAAATGATGTTGTTAAATGCACACACAACATATTCAGCATGTTATTTTGGTATTTTGCAAAAAAGGGTTAATGTGTCTCACCATATTTCCGTGCTTTGGCTGAGCCAGGACCATAACCTATGACACAAAACAATGTCCAAGTAAATCGGTACTTACACACAAAGTGACTTACTGAGATTTACATGAAAAAAATCTGATTTTATATGTAAAAGGACATTGATTGATTTCATTGATTACATTTGTTGAAAATAGTCCTTGATGGGGCATCCCCCACTTGGGTCCTCCTCAAAAGACCCGAAAAAGGTGTACTACCACTGATTTACCTAATCCAGGTCCGCCTCCCGTTCCTACTCCGCCTCCAAATCCAGGTACAGCTCCAGGTCCACCGCCTGTTCCAACTCCACCTCCAAATCCAGGTCCAGCACCTGTTCCAACTCCACCTCCGAATCCAGGTACAGCACCTGTTCCAACTCCACCTCCGAATCCAGGCCCACCTCCTGTTCCAACCCCACCTCCGAATCCAGGTCCACCTCCTGTTCCAACTCCACCTCCGAATCCAGGCCCACCTCCTGTTCCAACTCCGCCTCCAAATCCAGGTCCACCTCCTGTTCCTCCTCCAGGGAGTCTTCCAGCCCCAACCCCCAAAGCACCTCCTTGACCAAGTGCACCTCCTCCAGCTCCAGTTCCTCCTGGTCAAGAAAACAAACAGGTGAGCTTACAAAAATGCCACTGCAGAGTATAGTAGTAAGAGGATAATGTGAATGTATCATGCTAGTTATTTTTACAGCACATTAAATTATTTTGCAACCATCATATGTTGAACATGAGGCGGACACTTCACTGTGTCTTTACCGTATTTAGCTGCAGCTTTGGCTGGATTCTTCTTAGATTTTCCTGCCCCTGTAATTATAAGAATAATTTATTTTGTACTCTTGGGCTTTCTTCCTTTACACTTATCATTGATGTCCTGTATATGCCACAGTTCATGGCATCACTGGTTCTTGTGCACCTGATTTTGGTGATATGAGAGGGTAACCACGGAAAACGCCAGGCAACTGCTGTCCACGACCATCTGAGATGAGAAATACAGTACAGAGATACTCATCCTGTGAAATACTGAATTTCAGACTTTATTAGTGTTATCTCAGTTTAGGACTTCATGACACTTACTCCCAGCACCTCCTGGTCCAGCACCTCCCTGGCCGAGCACTCCAGCTCCTGCAAGGAACAAGGCAAAAAATGCTATTTTTAGGCATGTGTGCCTCACCAAGATGTTATTTTCTGATATTCATTTACATAAAACATATTAACACACCAGTCTGAGGCCCAACTCCAGATCCTGTGGCCACTCCAGGGAGAACACCACGGCCTCCAAAACCTGGCCAGGGAAGATGAGAAGACAGACAAATTTGTCTTAAAGCTTCTGTAAAAACACTGAATCCCTCACAATGATACTGTATACATGTTTTTTTATGTTTGCTATTCGTTTCTTGTGTTAAACATACCTTGGCCTGGTACAAATCCACCTTGATAGAGTCCAGGCACCCCAACTCCTGTGTGAAAACAGACAGTGATTCAAAACACTGCGCCAAAAAATTCTGTGTTTGTGGTCAATCATAAACCAATTAACTGAACTGATGTACATCCTTTAATAGCAGTGGTTGTCTTCTTTGGAAGTTTACCTGGAACTTGTTTTGATGCTTTACCACCGCTCTTTCCTCCAGGTCCTGCCCCTGTAGTACCAGTCTGTGGCAGCATTGGAACTGAAACAGGAATGAGGTAAAAACAAATGAAACTTGCACACAGAACTGAAAACGCAAAGGAATAAACAAGACACTTAAGAATGAATATTTCATACTTGAAATAAGCATTTCCCCTAGAAATGCAATATAGGTTATTGTTTTAATTCATGTTACTGTATGATCTTACAGTACTAAATGACTTTCAATTGTTTGTGCTTTAATGTTCTCTATTATACAATACATAAATGTATATGTATATTTTGTTCTGTACGGTATCGAATACACAATGAATCATATTATCTACCTCCTCCGGCAGCTCCTCCAGGTCCAACTCCTACACCACCAGGCCCAACCCCTGCACCACCAGGGCCAACACCTGTACCACCTGGCCCAAATCCAGCACCACCAGGACCAACTCCGACACCACCAGGTCCAACTCCTGCACCACCAGGACCGAATCCTGTTCCACCAGGCCCAACCCCTGCACCACCAGGCCCGAATCCTGTTCCACCAGGCCCAACTCCTGCTGCACCAGGCCCGAATCCTGTTCCACCAGGCCCAACTCCTGCTGCACCAGGCCCGAATCCTGTTCCACCAGGCCCAACTCCTGCTCCACCAGGCCCAAATCCTGTTCCACCTGGCCCAATTCCTGCTCCACCAGGCCCGAATCCTGTTCCACCCGGGCGAACTCCTGCTCCACCAGGCCCAAATCCTGTTCCACCTGGCCCAACTCCGGCACCACCAGGCCCAACTCCTGTTCCACCAGGCCCAAATCCGGCACCACCAGGCCCAAATCCGACACCACCAGGCCCAAAACCTGTTCCTCCAAGTGATGTTCCAACTCCACCTAAGGTGAAAAAATTTAATACAAAATCAGTCATATTTCAGTGATTAAAAGTGTGAAGTGTAGTAAACAGAAAATACCTGTTTTAGGAGGTTTTGGAACAGTTCCACCAGTTCCTGTGTATTGACCAGCACCACCTGGTCCATAACCTCCATAGCCACCTGGGTCAGGACAGAGGATTGTTTAATACACATATATCCTTCAAGGTAAGCAATACTGTATATAAAAATGTAAGTCATGTGTGACCTCTAAAGAAGAGAATCACTTTAAGCCGTATTTTTGGTTCTTTCAGACGAGCAGCTCTGCGGCAGCTTAATTTGTGATGCTTTGTGCCATGCACATTGTTTCATCCCCTCAGTGGTATGTGGTCTCTGAGATAAAGCTAAATCAGTGAATAAATTGAATATGCTGTTTCATGATTCTCATAGTTGCATCGCAGTACTACAACTTACTTTATTCATAGATTTATTCATTTTTCATTTTAGCACTTGTTGATTATAAGAAGAAAGTGAAATAGACCTATGCATTTATTACTGGTGTCAAGTAAAGATACAGATGTAGACAAAAGCAAACCACTCACCTCCAGGTATGTAGCCTGTTCCAGCTCCAAGTCCTCCAGCTCCCTGACCTCTGCCTGCCCCGAGGCCTCCTGCTCCAAGCGCTCCTCCACCCAAACCCCCTGCCCCCAGGCCTAATGAGTAGATTAAAGGAGAAACAGTATTTAGTATTTCCTATACTTGCTGTAGTCACTGCAGTACGCTACATCATGCATTAATGAAGTCAGTGTGTCCCTCTGCAACTCCACCCTATTGTAATGTTATACATGTATGATGGCTGCCCAAGAGAGCCCTCACAAGGATTAATTTGTTCTCCGGAAAGGTTTTGAACATTTGTTTGAAGTGTGCATGTTTGACTTTAAAAACTAAATCTCTCATAGGGTTTGGCTGTAGATTGATCATTAACAATTACATGACTACAGAGAGGGACCTGACGCCTGTGTGGGGAGGGACCAGAATGAGTCTTTCTTTCTAAGAAATGCTGCAACCACATCAAATTAGCTAAGTTAAATTCTCTCACTCCCTGTTAAGGGAGAGCTGGCATCCATGATGGCTCATAATGAAATACAGGATTTCGATCTATGTAGTCTTCTGGCTCTTCAACATTTGCATGAATAAATCCATTTCTTTCAAATTTGTAGAGACTCCAGGTTACTGTGTTTGCACAGTTTTTGCTTTAATTGTGTTTGTGGATATTTATTTGAAATACTAGCTCGGTGTTTATAAATGCGTGCCTCTCTTTGCTTGTTCAGGTGAACTAAATGCATATTTCAGGCTGGAGCAGGAAAACACAAACACACTTTGTGGGCACTATTGTGTAGCATAGATGAAAAAATGCATTTGGCTGAGATGGCCAGACTTTTAGTAAACTGGAAAGTGTGACATATGAGTCTGTTTCCTGTGCTTACACTGACCCATTTTCTACCCACCGGCATAATGGGTGGAATTCAAAAGGTTCCACAAAAACCCAGGCTTAACCTCTTAAGAATCATTTGGATATTATCACCATCATTCGTCATCCTGCACAAGCAACTCACACGTTTGAGGGATGAAAAACAGAGAGGCCTGAAATTCCAAAGCAAATCAGTCTGTCTGACTGACGTGATGACTTCCGTCCTTTATCAGGGACCTGCCATGCCTAATGCATTAGCCTTTATCACTGCATGTCTGCGTGTGTGTGCGTGCATGTGTGCATGAGGGTGGGTGGCCCCTCAACAATAGCTTATAACCTTGAGGTAATGAGGAAATGAAATAATGGTACATGTATGCAATCCTTATCCTGCTGCATTGAATTGACCAGAGGAACAATATTTACAGTACAGGGGCTGACTGCTAATCCATGTGTGCTGAACAGGGAACTTCCACTTATTGTGAAAGTCACATGATGCAAGTAAACATAGCAGGCACTCTGGTGGAAGGTAATGAGCTTGAACTACACATGTATTTTAATTGTGCAATGGTATATTCAAAGGTTTAACTTTGCAATCCCATTTTAATATGAGAGGAAAAGTGTGTGCTCAGTGAGTGTTTTGGTGCTTAATGAGGGTGATGTTTTATTTTGTGTTTTATTTGACTGTCTTTTCCACCAGCCCCTGAAAGACAAAACCTTATTTCTTAATCCTTCCAAGAGATGGAAGATCTAATGTTAACCATGAAATAAGTTACTGAGCCGAGACAAAAAACAATATCCATGCCTGTGCCTTGTCCACCCACACCGGTGTGTCCTGGTCCAAAACCTCCCGGACCAACTCCTCCAGGCCCAGTTCCATATCCTCCAGGACCGACACCACCTGGCCCAAAACCACCTGACCCGACTCCTCCAGGTCCCACTCCTCCTACACCTCCCTGTCCTGCTCCGAATCCTCCTGTCACTCCTCCACGGCCACCATAGCCGCCTCCTGGAGACAAATAAGACACAGAGAAAAATCTGACAAATTGTTGCATTGTTTTAAGAGGTAAATGCCAGGTTTGTTCCTCCACACCTCATATACATGACCAGACATTTTCCATACAAATTGTTCATGACATTTGAGCTTTGCTGCCTTTGAGAAGCCTCTTTTTCTCCTAATTAAAGACAAAATTTTCTTCTATAAGATCCTACAAACAATCTTAAATCAGTGCCGATGGGCCTGGAAGTCTCACCTGTTTTGGGGGGTTTTCCACCTGTGAGAAGGGAGCAATCACAACAATTAAATCAACAGTTGCACGGTAGATGGTGGAATAAACAGATAATGTAGACAATGACAACGAGCCGTATTTGTCCTACCAGCTCCAACACCTCCAGGGACGACTCCCAGTCCACCACTGCCGGGGCCAAATGTGCCAGGCCTGAAACCTCCTGGTCCGACTCCTCCTAGTCCAACTCCACCTGGTCCAATTCCCCCTGGCCCGACTCCACCCGGTCCAACTCCTCCTGGCCCGACTCCACCCGGTCCAACTCCTCCTGGCCCGACTCCACCCGGTCCAACTCCTCCTGGTCCGACTCCGCCTGGTCCTTGGCCATAGCCCCCTGTGGAATACAGTCATCGGAACATGAAAGCGAAGGTAAGGCATCGTCCACACATTTTTGTCAGATTCGTTTCTTGTGGCTGAAATCAACACGAGGGATTTAATATCTGTGAGACATAAAAAACACGCCCCCTGTTTCGCCGGGGTGTAACCTGGAACTTCTCCAGTAACGGATGTCATTCAAACAATTTACATTTTTAAATATAATAATTCTTGATAGACTTGATCCTAAATGTTTAAATTGAATTTTTCATGACCGCAACTACATCTAAAAGCTGTAGTCTGCAAGTTACTTGAAGTGACAGAATTCTGTGTGTTCTCAGTCAAACATGTCAGTCCTCATATTCATAATTTAAAACTGAATCAGTGTTTAGAAAATTTAACAGAAAACTCAAATGGCATCACCTCCACCAGCTCCTGGCCCAAAGCCTCCTAGACCAGCACCAGCTCCTCCTGCTCCTGGTCCAGCTCCTCCACCAGGCTGAAATCCAGTCCCAGCTCCTCCAGGTCCAAATCCAGTTCCAGTCCCACCTGGTCCGAATCCAGGTCCTATGCCAGCTCCAGCTCCTCCTGCTGCTCCACCAGCAGGTATATATATACCTGATTCACAGAACCAATACGATTTTGTAATGGTTTGCCATTTTAATATTTTTTTCTGTTCAATTAAAAATATCACTTTTTACATTAAAAAACAACTAATTTGCACTATTCTTATTAGAAGATTGCATCGGATGTGTACATGCAACAGTTTAATGGTGAAAGGTGTTTTTATTTTCCTCACAGGTGACAGAATTTCTGGAATTTATGAGTCATCATTCAGAGCTAATGAGGCACGATTTTCTCCTCTTTGCCAGAACTTAATAAAACCAATTTAATTTAATACATTTAACAAATAGAATCAGATGCCACACAGGCAGAGAGAACAGAACATGTGTATGTGTCCATATGTTCAGTGTGTGTGTAGTGATAATCAACCCTGTGCTCTCTATCTGAGTCTCTCTGTAGCTGATAACAAACACCCCTTCATCCGAAAGGCATGCATCTTTGGTCATAATTCTCACACTTTTCTGCACCTACGTTCTCTTTCACAAATCACAATAGCCAAAAATAGAAACACAGAGAGTGAACAACTATAAAAGGGAAGGGTTTTTAAGATCCCACAGCCCAGATGTGAAAAGAAGAGGTCTGTAGGGATTCCTAAAGAATGTGAGTTACTGATCTCACAGTAATGCCATGTACAGCACATTAACAACACAGTAAATAACTCAAGTGTGCAGTCATTCAGCTCTGCCTGCTGGATTCTGCAGGACAGAAACAACCCCCCCCACCCCCCAGAACAAATTTGGAGGAATTTTTCTTGAAATAAAATATTGTACAGGTACAACTGTACGCTCAAATTCAGCTGAGATGTGTTACACTAGAGCATGAAAGAAAACAGCAGTTGGGCTTGGCAGCGATTCAGATAAATCTGATATATTTTCATTTGGCATGCTGCGATTGCTCAGTGTTCACTGTTTTTTATGGTGACATTAATATCTCATTACTGACTTAATGATGTTTGTCTTATTTTTTTACTCTGTCCATGATAACATACTGTAAACATTCATGGTTTTAGTGGACTTAAGCAATTCTGTGACTTTTCATCGAGTCCCACCATCAGGTCAAAATCTAAATTTGTCCAATTCTTTGTTTTATCTGTCTAATAGCTTGGTTTTGTTTATGGTGACCATTACACCCTCACAGACCTGTTTCGTTGGCTCTTCATCTCGTTTAAGGTGCACTGGCACTATTTTTAATGTTGGCTTTGTAAAATTAGCAGGTAAATTAGTAATGAAGTCACAATATACATCCTGGTGGCCTCTGTATCTCCCATTTAATAAAGGCATTTTTCATCTAAAACTTCATCATCTTCATCACAGGTAACAATTTGGACATTGCTGTTAACGAGGATATTCTGTGCTGAGAGGCTTCCAGTTTACTTATGATTCAAACTGACTGTTCCCAACTTTAGAGACTTAAGTGGAAACACTCATCTAGTCCGCTTCAGTAAAACCAACCACTCCTCAGTGTGTAGTGAGCTGAGGAAGAGGATGAGGGGGATGTCCTCACATCAGTCAACTCAAAACTTGAACGGACAAGACACTGAGGAGGGATGAGGTCTGGAGCACATGGTTATAATTAAAGCTTTTAATAAGATACGGCACCTTATTAAAAGCTTTAACTATTACCTTCTTGTCCAGCACTCACGCCTCAAGAGGAAGAAGAGCTGAGATGAAAAATACACCTGGGCTCGCAGAGAACAAGCAGTGTTGTCTTACTGTGGTTCGTCTAAGGATTGTTGTACTTGCTGAACTTGTTTACATACTGAAGAGCTTGTATCCAGACAAACATCTGGAAGTTGAATGCTACATAGCTATCTGTACATCTTAAAAAAGTGTGTGTGGAAAGTTAGGTCAAATGAATCATTCAGTAAAAATGTCAACAAAGACAAGTTGGCAGTAAAACCTTTGGATGGAAGAAAGATAAAGGCTGTCCAGTGTTCTCCACAACCAGCTTGTAATCTGACAGTGAGAATGGAGATGAGTTTGAGCTTTGTTCAGAGAATACAAATCCATTCACAAATTCTTAGTCTTTAAACTTTCTCAGAGACACGAAGACGAGATGCAAAGAGCATGACTGCAGGAATGATAATGATGATGTCAGTGATGACCATTTATGATGCCGTCACTTCTCTTCAGTGAAACCACACTAACACACATTTTTTTGCAACTCTCTTGCATTTGTGCATTCTGGAAAAAAATCTTTAGTAGATTATTTTTATCATGATCACCACCAATAGTCTGCAGCAGCCAAGGTCTGCAAGAATTGTAGACAATTGCCATCATCATCATCATGGTTGTCATAGTTTCTGCAGCTCACAAAATCTCTCACATGACAAATCTCAGAAAATGCACCAAACTATCCATAAAGAGCATCTGAGTTCATACATCCCTCTCCTGCCAACACTGCTGCATATTTTTTATGGGACACCTGATCCACAGGTGCTACACTGCTGAGCTCCACACACACGCAGCTAAGCGGACCCACCTCCTTGCAGTGAGGGCTTCCACAGAGCCAGCAGAAGGACTCCATGTAGGTACGTGGCCACCGTCCCTCTCGCCATCTTGCTCCCAAATGTCCCTCTCCTCTCCCAAGCTCCAGGTTTTATCCCCAGCAAGCCTATCAGGGCTCAACGAGGCCTTAAGAAAGAAGGAGGGAAAATAAGTGAGAGCAGGAAAAAAAAAAGGGACAGGATGCAAGACAGGACACTGTGTAATTGGCTAAGAGACACACAGAGAAAGATAGACAAGGACAGAGGGGGAGAGAAAACACACTGGATCACCTCATTAAACCAAATGGGTTGTTCTAACCCCCCAATGATTGTAGGGCTGCATTTATTTGGTCGTCCACTGCCAAAAAGAGGGAGTATGAAGGGTGGGTGGGGGCCCGAGATTGAGAGAGAGAGAGAGAGAGAGAGAGAGAGAGAGAACATGTATGAGAGGTAGGAGTCTGTGAATTGTAAAACTTGGGGGTTCCTGCTTTTCACTTTCTCCAGGCACCTCAAAAAGAAAAAGGAACTGTGCCAGACGTTCCTTATGGATTCAAGAACAGCGTCATGTCTCCCACTGAACGCTGACTGCAGTGACTCAATAAGGCATATATCATGAATCTTTGGTGTCCATTTATGAAATGTAGCCTAAACAGATGTGTGCAGTGCTTATGTAAATACTCTAATTAAATCTTTGTGTCGAACATGTTATGTCAAACATGTGGCCCATCCCACATGGGATTAGACGCCATGAGACACGACTGTTCTACAACACAGGCGTCTTCAGGTAATATTTATATAAAACCAAAAGAACAAAAAAAGTTTCACCTCTGTATTCTTTTAAATGACATATTTGTATGGATGCATTTCAAAGGAACTCTGAAAAGGACTATGCTACATTTAGTTTATCCTGCAAAAGGGCTTTTTTTCCTCATCTCCCAGACTTTCTCCCAGAAACTGACTAAATGTTTCATATGTGAGCAGCCAACTTAGTCCTTGTGCATGGTACTAAAAAATGAACTTATAATGGTAACATAAATATTGTGAGGCTGACACATAACTTATAAATATGGATGATGGACAGAGACATAAACATTGTAGCCTGTTGTCTGAAGTGTGTGTGTGCGTGTGTTTGGCAAGCGTCCACACATCACAGCTCGTTGCTGAAGAAAAAAATTCTGTCAGTAGAAATAAAACCTGAAATGTAAATCTGTTCTTCATAGACCAGTCAAATAAAAGAACACCTGAAACAAGTGAACGCTTGTGACCTTATAGTCTGATCACAGCATCTTCTGGGGGGGGCATTATACAAGAAAGTAGGACAGGCAAGGAAAGGACGATAGATAAGAAGCAGACAAAGAATAGGCAAGAAAAAAAAAAGGAAAAAACAGCAGAAATAATGTAATGGACCTTCCTGTGAGCAGTGCAGTGCCAGTGTCTTACTAGTGACTCACAGGGCCTTCATAAGAGAGAATGGCAACATCTTAAACGATGCCGTCACAAGTGTCACCTGCTCAGTGAGTCACCTCTGGAGGACTTTTATCCACAGAGCCCACCAGCTGCCACAGAGACACACCACTCATACCTGGAAACAATCAGTGTTTTTATTTCGACCAGCAGTATCGCTGGGCTTTTTCTCCATGTTTGGGCTGGCTGGTCCTGTCCCAGCTCCTGAGGGTCAATGTCTGAGTCTGGCAAGATTCTGAAACATTTTCTTTGTCTGGAGGTAATGGGCCTGGAAACAGATGAAGTAAATGAGCTACAGTAATGACACCTAAACACTGAGAGACCGAGGATGGGAGAAACTCCTGTTACAGAGAGTGCTTCGCTCATCCTTTGGCAGAACAACGTAGCCTCACACTTGATGAGTCGACTCTTTCCTGACCTCTGGAGGAGGACTTGAGTGTCAGGTCATTATGTGAATCCTGTTCACCTGCGGCCTTGTGATCCTGTGACTCGTTACCTCCTTGGTAAGACAAACAGGGCTACTGAGCTAGAAGTGGCCAGTAAAAGTGATCTCATTATCAACTCTGCCTGCAAAGCAACTTCAAGTCTTTCATGAAATGATAAACGGTTCATCACAAGTGAGTGACTGAAGCAGCAGCAGAGGCTGATGTGAGTTACACCAGTCTGGAATGCGGCAAATGTTTCTGAGATGTGATCATGTAGAAACCTTCGGCTCTGAGCTCTGTCTCAAATGGCTCAATTAGAAAGAGTGTATTGTATATTTGTATTTCTGCGTGTGTGTGCTTGCCCTGTGGAGATGTGTGTTTACATTTGTATGTGTGTGTGTGTGTGTGTGTTAGAGAGAAAGAGGGAGAGAGGCAGTGCTACCTGAGCACCCATAATTGGTCTTAAAGTGTAGCTTTATTGCTCTGTTTTCAGACCTGGTATGCTTTGTGTTCAGCTTTGATGCAACTGCATAGTTATGCAGTGAAATAATACTTGGGCAAGAAGATTGAAGCATGAAGGGAAGAAATGAAAACTATATGCTTAGAGCCATATACATTTTTAGTCTTGTGGTCATTAACACAGGTGTGAAGTCAAGACAAAACAAGCGGAAAACAAGGTGATTTGTCAGACACCGGAGAGATGACTTATGATTGACCACAAGTTATAATCAACGCTGGTGTGCTCGGATGATTCATACAGGAAACTCATCCAGAGTGTAGTGCCTACATAGACCACTTTTTTCTCTCCTGTGTCATCTTCAGTCTGGCTTTCAGCTTTTGTTCAAAGACTTAAAAGATTAATTGATTTTGACTTTGAAGGCAAGTAAAATCCCAGCTGATTCCCTGAGTCTGTAAAATGAATGAATGAAATGAACGTACACCCACAGAGTGTCTGACAGTGAAAGCAGTCAGAGGAGCCAGTTTGTTGCACAGTTTGCACAAGGAGAAAATCAGACCTGTTTATTCATTCTGAGTGCAACTTTCCACTACAATTATATCCGTAATGATGACATAATTACGCTCACACCTGCACATGTAAACACAGAGAGAAACATTAACAAACGTTTGCACGTTGTCCCGATGTTAATGTGGATTTCTGCCCATAACTCAGAGTCATTAAAGTCTGGTGAAATGGAGACTGTAAAACTGTAAATATGAGCTTTTTAATCCTGCGCCTCATCATCCATCCTTTCCAATGCATGCTGGGATACGCTTACGCTTCCTCTGACGATGACTGTACGAGGACGATGGTAGAGTGTCTTCTCCTTAGATAATTGGCTCTTTCCAAAACTGCAGTTGACATTTTAACGGACTTCCATATCCTCAAAGTCAAACATGTCTTGCACAAAAAACAGAGTAATGACCCAAACAAAGTCATAGCAGTTTTTATGTGTCCAGCACAATGTTGGAAACAGTGACAAACCAAAAAGATATTTCACCTTTGAAAACTCCCTTTGTCTTCTTTTGAATCTGGACTCCATATATGAACAGTTCTCGCTAAAAAGTGAATGAACATTAGCTTTTTATGTGATGTGCTGAGAGACCCTGTCTAGACTTCATGCATTTAGCTGTCGGTTGCATGTGTAGGATACAGCAATAGTGATGGCTTAGTGAGAGTACGACAGCAGAAATGTTCTCAGGTAAGAAAAGACAGATACGCACAAAGAGCTGAAATGGAGGAACTGATCCCTGCTTCAGCTCTGAATGATATCTGAAAGTCTGAAAGGAATGTTTTAAATGGATTATTACTGTTATATCAAATTCTATTGTACTGCAGTTACAGTGGAAACATGTAGACATGACATCATGTTGTCTGCATTTGGCCAGCTGTGTACAGGAGTAAGAAAAAAGTGCCTAAAAATGGGCACAGAAACGCAGGTTGCATTGCCAACAATTTTTTAAACAGAGTTAAGGTGTTATTCTTCAAATGGATAGGGCCATGAATGTGGTAATGTGTGTAAACAGTGTGATTCATACACACTTTCACAGTCACCACTACAAACACACACACACACACAGTCTCTCTCATCCACCTGCTACTCACTTCCCACATCCATCCACACAGCCTGCGCTGCCACGCGCCCTCACCTCTGCCAGCTCAGAGAAGCAAATCGGTGTTAGAAATAAAGTAGCCGACTGAGTAGTGCCTGTTTTGAGTTTACCTAACGTCTACCTAGCGTTTACCTAACGTCTGCTGCCTATATATGGGCGTGTGTGTACTGGAGGACTGCGCACCCCCTCCGACAAGACTGGTAATGGTAAGGAAAGGGGAGGTAAAGGCAGAGAGGGAGACAGAAAAGGCGTGACCCAGACAGACAGAAAAACAGACAGACGTGCACACTCAGACGTGCACTGGTTTGACTTGATAAACTGGCCGGCGTGCTGGTGAATATCAGGCTAAAGGTCTGGGTAAGATCGACTTTCACGACTTATCTGCGCCAAAGAATTACATCTGCAAACCCGCCGGCCCCGAGCCAACCAAACACACACACACACCCCTTAAAACACTTGTTACTATGGAAATAATTCATCTTTCACTGGTAGTCAGGTGCATCAGGGGTCCAACTGGGAATCATTCATCTCCTTGTAAAAGCGTAATGTTAATTTCAGTCAGCATGTGGATGTAGTGTTGCATCAGCACTGAGGCTGTCTGAGGTTTGGTATCATCAGGTCTATGTTAATTATCGTGTGTGATATTTTAGACCTAATTCTCAGAACCCCTTAGTTTATTTTTACAATAGTGTTTTGGACTCAGCCAGCTTACTCATCATCCAGTAACTATGTCAATAATGTACTACAGAGAACTGACTCTGGATCCTGATACTGGACCAAACTGTCTCATTTGGTTTATGGCACAACATTTCTATTCCTGTAACCTCTTTGGTTATGCTACACGCTAAGATAATGTGTCCTGTGGCATGAATAATAAATACCGGCCTGTAGTTAGAGCCTGTTGCAATCAACTTCATGAACTCATGCGTGTATTATGAGCCGTTGCACCGACAGTCACAGATTACAGCCCTCATTCTAAAAAAGTTGGGACTGAATGTAAAACATACATAAAACAGTACAAAGACAGTATGGAGTGAGGTTCACCACTTTGTGAACACATGACTGTTTAAAGGATATTAGCACATGGGCTCAGACAGTTTGTTTGCAATGAATGTGTTCTGTTTTTATTTACATTTTACACAACGTCCCAACTTTTTTGGGATTGGGCTGTAAATGAATGTACTGTAGTTTTCCTTGGAATCCATTAATTCTGGAGTCTGTCCGATCATCTGGCTTTCTGCACCTGGCAGCACTGTTGCAGGTCTCTGCTGGTGTAGAGTGGGTGAACTGATTCACCCATTAACAGCTGTTTGCAATAAGAGTAACGAGCCAGTGTTGGACTGTGTAACGAGGGACAACATGAGGAGGCTGAAAATGCTTACAATGTCAACCTGTTAGCAGTATTTTTTACGTCTTCCAGTGTTTGTCAGATGTTTTTCACCTCATTCTGTCTGTTTGTCTGCTTGTCTGTCTGTTGCACACACTGTCTTATAATTTCGAGTGGCCATTTCAGATTCATCCGTTAAAATGTGAAATTGAAATGTGAAAAAGTAACTTTTAATTTAAATCCTACATTGGAAATATTTCAACAGTTCCATAGCACTGGTGGAAGTATGAACGCTCTCTCACTAACAATGAAACACTTGTCCACAACAGAGAACTGCAAGATGCTTGTTCAGCACTACAAGGCATCTCTTTCTGATAACAATCTCACTGATAACATTACACTCTCTCGGTAACTCTCCTCCTTTTCCCATTAAAAACAAAAGATCAGCTCGCAGTGTGGTGCCTGAGGCTGCAGAATGCCATCCATCTGCGCATTACAGCCTACACCCTGCCCAGGACAACACATGGGCGAGCAATGTTTTCTCCTAAATGCAATGATTACATTTAGGAGAAAACAGGGAAAAGCAGAAAAAGAAACTGGGGGTCCCAGTTAGTAGTGGACCCACATGTGGCAGACTGCTTAAACTGAAGACAGTAAGCATTTGCTCAATGGCCTAATCAAGTCATTGAGGTAGAATTACATCATGATAGCATGGGAACACTTACAAATCCCCAAAAGAGTTTCGTCCTCCTGCTTGTTACACTCAGACAAAGGAGCATATACCAATAATGAATGTGTACACACACACACAAAGAGACAAAGGCAGATAATCGCGCAGGTTTTCTGACAGAATGCAGCTGAGGAGTGCGACAGATGAGATGAGTCAGATGAGTTATGCGGTACGATGTCGTCCGTTGCTAGCAGGCCTCTTCCCATGACTCATAACGACCCTCGGCGCGGAGCGGGGAGACTTCTCTTCTCCGGAGGTTTGAAATGACACCGAAAGAGAAGCACTTTGCATAAACACTGCGGTATTGTAACATATAAAGGAGACCATCCATTAGTGTGCAGCGAGGAAAAAAAGAGACTAAAAGACACGAGGGCCACAGGAAACAGCCGGGTTAGGAGGTCAACTGACTGAGAGGCCTGAGGTCAGAGCACTTAGAGAGTGTGTGTGTAAGGATCAGCAGCGGTGTCGACCGTGAATACTTGAGCTCACCAGAGTGAGATTCAGGAAGTGATTGTGCGGGAATGTCAGTGTCACACATGCTGTGCAGCGATGCTGTGAACTCAGCATAAATCAGACGGTAATTTCTCTGACGTTAGAGATGGATTTCAGATACCAGGACGTGAAAACGAGACGATCTTACTTCCTGACAAGTTTCTTCATATAAGTCAATGATGGAGCGTGTGTGTGTGTGTGTGTGTGTGTGTGTGTGTGTGTGTGTGTGTGTGTGTGTGTGTGTGTGTGTGTGTGCGTGCGTGTGTGTCATGCACACACAAAATATGCAGATGTTTTGTGTTGCACTTTCTTCAGGCAGACTGATGTAAGTGGAATGATGAGGTCAGTACTTCACTTCTTGCCAGACGTCCTCTGACATGACACACATGCACAGAGACGCACACGCCTCATAATGTAAAGCCTGACATTCATGCAAACTAACGTGTGTTAGCAGAGGCAATTACGATTTTATAAATGATGTAAATACTAAATGGATTTAAGGGCCTTCTGCACTACATTTCAAGTCATTTCATGACCATGACCTCCTTAAGTAATATGAAGGTAAACTGATGCCCAGTGAGTCCCAGTGCCTGGTTTCACAATGATTTCATTCTTAATAGACAAATGTCTGTGGTGGTTTGGGAAATCCTGGTATTTTCTTTTCTCCTTGCTTGGTTCCTGTGTCCTTTTATGGCAGAGGCTGGGCGTGGTTCTCCAGGTGGCTTGGGAGCTGGCTCCAACTCAGCTGGGACTCATCACAATCAAGCACAGCACAGAGACTGTGGACTGCAGAGGACTCGTTGGCCGCTTTATTAGTGCTACCTGCAAGTAGAAGTTTACATTTAGTCGTCGTTTCTCTCGTGTCGATTACCAGTTCTTGATCTCTCTTGTCTTTTTCTTTGTGTTCAGTGTCCCTTGTCACAAGTCCCCTGCTCCCTGTCTGCATGTCCATATCACCACCTAGTTTCATCTGGGCCTCTGCTACCAAGTTTATCAGGTGTTGTTGGTGGATTTTAAGGCCCACTCCTGTAAATCATATCTTAGTGATAATTTATCATTACAAGTTAAGGTGGTCTATTTTAAGAAATATTCTAAGGATGACACTGCCTTCTGAGAAAAGAGGATTGCATCATTCTAATCTTGAGCTCTAAAGTTAGACTTGGCAGGACAGAAATGTAGTTTGACAAAAAGAATTCACTTGAAGTTCGAGAAAGATTTCTTTTTGCTCTTTCTGCAAACTCGTCCAGACTCTAGTATTCATTTTGCTGATTTATGATGAATATCACTCGTAAAGATTGATTTTGTCTAAAATTATAACTTTTATGTTACAGTATAAAATTGATGATTTTTCATTCTCATACTTCTTTTTTCCCTTCGTCACTTCTTAAACTCTTGCCCTTTTCCCTGTTTCACCACCTTCAATGGTAGATGTTTATAGAGCAGAGATCCAGCCAGTGCCAGGACTGTAATCCATCCACAGTCATGCACGGGTGAGCCTTAGAGCGGACATGAAGTTTCTGCTGATTGAAATGCAATGCCACACTGCAGAAATAGGAACCCCCATCATGCAATCTGAGGTCATTCAGCTCCCTGTTTAGCGAGGATCACCCATCCGAGGACCCAAGTGATGAGTCTGTCTCTGTCATCACCACAAGATCAGGACCGAGGCAACCAGATGGAGTCAATTTGGACGAGGAAATCGTCTCATTCTCCTGCTGATATCATCAGAGGGGGCCAATTAGAACGCAGGCTGATCTATCGTCTTCTCTGATCAGATAGCGTTTTGCACTCGTGATTGTGCGCGCTGGAAACCGGAGCAGACCTCTGGAGTCACATCCATCCATTGTCTTATGGAGTTGTCTGCAGTTGCTCTGTGACTGGTCACAGTCCAAGAGATGATGATGAGTTTGGTGATGTGAGGCTTTGTTTAGGTCTGTAATGACAGCGTTCAGTGTTTGTGTGTGCATTGGGTGAGCATACAGTGTGTGTGCGCTTCTGTCTTTGGGCCGTTGACACACCAGGCATGTTTGAAATGGCTCATATTAGTTTCTCCCTTAGCTTTCTGCATTTGCTCAGGTGCTAAAAATGCCAATCAATCTGTATCCACACCACCTGAAAACGTAGCTCTTGGTTCTTTTCCAAGCGACCTGTGGTGCACTTCATGGGTAGTGAGAACATAATTGTACCAGCTACAGGAAATTGCACTCAAACGCACCGTTTTACAGGCAAAAGGAGGCAGACTCTGACATCGGATAGCCAGTTATTACTCATGCTGCAGTCTAGTGTAAAAATGATTCATGATGCTCATATTAATCTTTTTTTGCCACATGTTTTTACAGGGTCTGAACAGTGAACACCAAGGAAGGTAAAATATCACGAAGAGGTCAGCTAGGGCCATCGTGCTGCAAGATGACAGATTACCAACACGCTGTTCAGAAAATGAGCATGTAAGTCCAGTTTTGTTAGCAGGCCCTGTTTTTCTTGTAATTGGACAATAAGGACTTAAAGTATAACAGAGTCTCCATGCAGGTTTGAGAGCAAAGAAAACAAACTGAAAGTATGAGTGCACTTTATGAAGGATGGAATATGAAATAATGGCGTCCCAGCTGGAATAGATTGATATTGTTCCATTAGCAGAGGGACACATATGGACCCCGGCCAGTCCAATGAAGAGCCATCTTGGAGCTCTCACCACGTCCAGCATGAATGATGAACTGCTGCCTGACTTATGTGAACAGCAGAGTGTCGAAACGTTGACGGACCCTACACGAACACACACACAGAATAAACATTAACACACACACACCTGGGATAATGGATGAATAGTACAGAAAACAGTTACAGTAGTTTTTAGTTTTTAAAGAATTGGCCTTTATTCCTCGCATGTACAGTAAGTACCCAGAAGTTTGTGTCTAACTGGTTTGAACCAGACCTCATAAAGAGATCTAAAACTGTCCTGACTGTACATATCATCAGTACAAATATACTATATTGGAAATAGGCAACCAACAACTTGTGAGTTGTGTGTGTTACTTTGAACAGTAATGACCAAATCGCTCTCTCCAAAGACCCGTGTTACAGCTCGTTCTCATCTGACTGTGACTGCAGGCTCTGTGGACGCGTACACCAACCAAGTGGCCCACAAGTGTCAGCTTCTTATCGCCATGATTAATGTCGTCTAAATGCCACCGCTGCAGTGGACAGGTGGCAGGGCCTGTGGGTCTGCCACTTGTGACGTTACACAGTCGCAGTCTCTCACCATATCATATCCAGCGAGGCAAGATTTAACACATTACTCACATACAGCACATGCATCATTTATGCACAACAGCTCACTTGGGCTGAGACGTTTTAGTTGGCACCGAAAGCGGTCGTCTTGACTACTGTGAGAAAGATGTAAGACGACGTTACTCTGGGTAGGAGCACATTAAAGAAAGGGGCTTGAGTAAACCGGTCAGATGTGACTGAAATGAGAAAAGTCTTGATACCGAATGAATGTCGCGCAGCTGATATGGGGCAGGACCACCCCAGCTTCAGCCCTGCTTGCCATCGTAGCAGACGGGGCAGCTGAAATGTGTTCGCACAAAGGGAATGCCTGCGTCACTTATTTTAATAAATGTGTTGTGGGAATATATGTGCCTCCATGCATGCATGCTTTTAGAAGTGAGGGGATCATGATTCATTGATAACACAAACAAGAGGGAAATATCACGAAACCCAAACTTTGAGTAGCATTGTACTTACATTCTGAATCTTTCCAGTGATCTTTCACTCTGTCGGGAGTAAATAGGTTTAGTTACTGCTGCCTGAATTATTCAGTAAAGTGGAGATAAGAATAAAAACCTCCTGATCATCAGTCGGCTGTTAGAGTGAAACACAGTGCAAACATCCTCTTTGCAAAAAGATGCAAAGGTTGCTTTAGCTGCAAAAGCCTTTGAGTGCCATTTTACTGTATCATTTAGTATTCATATTCATTAGACTGATTACTTTGACTGCTGTGTCTGACCTGCATTAATATTTTAACTGAGTACAACACAAGCTGGAGGCATCAGCATCTTGTAAACTGGGAACGCTCTAAAAGAACAAGGAGCTGCTCCAGCTCCTGTAATATAACCTGAACAGTTGGCAGCAGGTATTGTGGGTTTCCTTCGGTTGTGTCCTAACGCGACCTCAGACCAGTTCACTTTCTCATTGCTCACATTCGCACACATTTCTACACATCCAACAAGATATGCAATCAAATGGTGTCAGAGTGGCCGACTTGTTCTGTTTCTATTTTTGGTAGAAGTCTCAAAAGCTCATTTCCATGCTGAACCCGGCCAGTTCGTAACTGTGTGAGGCTCACAGCACATCGCGGTTATCCTGTCTTTTTGGGGCACTGAGCAGCTTTTCTGTTGCTCTTTTTTGATGCAGCTTGTCCCTGTTTGAGATGTGTTATCATGTCTTTCTGAACTCTTCTCCGGGCCATATACAAGGAGTCTCTGCAGGGTTTACATTTGCACACACAGTCCAGGCTGCAGTATAAGTAGATTTGGTTAATTGAGTGAAATGCAGAAGTATAGCTTTACATAAAGGCTTAATAGTCTAAGTGAATTACAACAAAAGTGACTTAAGTGGAAAAGTTTTTAAAAGTCTCCAACCCCTGACTTTTTTGTTTTGTTTTGTTTTGTTTTTTTTGGAGGAATGTCCCTCGTACCGGCCTCATAACATTAGCATCTTAGCCAGACAGCATCTGGCAGTGACAGTGAAAGGATGTTGATGTGTTTGTGTGTGTGAGGGAACAACACTGCTGACCTGTGCAATGACTGCACCACTGTAAAAACACTAATTACAGTCATTACTGGGACTACGCAGAGCAGAGAGGGATGTGTTGTCTTTACAATGTTGGGTTTTCTGAAGCATCTGCCAACAATGCAAGAGGAAACATTGAAAAATAGAAATAAGTGACCTATCAAGCATTAACGACGGGAGATAGACGATCAGGTGAAAAGTACAAAAGGACGTTTGGCTTCTCGTGCTGTTATTTGTCCAGAGTTGAGGGAGTTTGTCCTTTACCCAGAGGACCAATGAACAAACGCAATCATCTCACTAATGATGTCATTAAAAATCTGGGTTAAATTCGTGCTTGCCAGAATAGATTCATGGCTTGTCAGATGACTTAATGCAGCAATTACAATTATCTCCTTTCAGTCTGATAGTCTGAGCTTTGCGCTTGATGAGATTGAGAAGGTAAACATAAAACTCACTTGTCTTCTGCACATCGATGTCTGTGCTCTGCGGAATGACGCGGTGTGTGTGTGTGTGTGTGTGTGTGTGTGTGTGTGTGTGTGTGTGTGTGTATTGCCAGTGAATGCCACAGCTATGGCTGTAAACTGTCTGATCTTTGAGTCACATCCAAAATGCAACAGGAGAATTTAATCACTCTGCAGAGAGAGAGAGAGAGAGACAGTTGAGCTGAGATGCCACTCAAGCCTTTGGCAGCAGAATTTATGAGCTCTGCTTGTGGCGCATACGTCCTCTCCTCCTGACCATACATAGAATCAGGCACAATCAGGCAGCCGTCACATAAATATTGAGCTGAGACATTTTGGCAGCTGGAGCTGTGACCTAAATGCTGAAACTATGAGCAGCGCTGATGGAGGTTTCTTAGAGGCAAGAGAGAAAATAAAACTAATGAAGTTAATGTAATCTTTTTATAGACTATCTGAGCAGTCTGCTCGCTTGTGCCATTAATCATAGATGGTGATGCCTTCGCTTGCTGGAAACCTAACGTTTTAGATTAATCTGTATACTGGTGAAAGTTGTTTTGGGGTGATTCTGATGACCAACGGTGGCCATGGAGATGCTTTGCCATTATTGCTTTTACTGTTTCTTGGAGACACTTTTTTTGTTTGATGGATTCAAAATGAGCTGCGATGGTCGGTTCGACCTTTGGAGCGTTCAGCTGTGAGCGTCATCGAGCGGATGAGAAAAGTCAAGCAACAATCATGGTTCAGACACGCTGGGCCAAGCTGTGTCCCAACTGCATACTTTACACTATACTATAATTCTATTTAGAGTATGTTGTTCTTTATACTGGAAAATCGCGCTCAGTGGCCACTTTATTAGACGCCCCCAGCTAAAACTAATGCACTCTAATACAACAGCCCTGCAATAAATCCCACCTTCACGAAGGTTATGATGCTCAGCTTTGGTTGAATCTGGTTTAGAGAGGTTCAGATTCAGCTAGATTGTGTTAAACTGACAGGTGTTTTTAATATTCAGCCTACCCTCGTTAGTATAAATTAGGTGGACAAAATACAAGAAACTACACTTTAAAAAAGGTGTTAAAAAGTGAAAACATGGCAAACAGTGATCTTACAAAAAGTAGTAGTCTGCTGTTTTCTTGGGATTTTTTGTTTGAAATTTGTGGAAGTTATCTGACGTAGGAGCTCAATTTAAGTTCACTGACGTATGTCCTGTGTCATTTTCTTTTTGTACAAAATAAAACAATATTTTAAGCTCTGGTTTGCAACCTGCCAAAATACAGAACATTTTCAAACCCTGTTTGCTGTAAACTAGTGAGCACTGTTGTTCTGCAGTAGAAATATTTTCTCACTGGCTCAGTTAAAATCAGTTTCAAAGCAAGTTTTTCCCTCACATGAGTTTAATTCAGTGATAGAGAACTTAAGAATATAAAACATTTGCCTAACTTTACTCAACTCAGAGGCACTTTTTCACATTTTCAGATACTGGGCAAAACATTTCCATAGTCTTTACAACTCATTATCAGTGGTTATCCACACAAAGCTCAATCTGGATGGTGGATTACTCGAGATTTGACGAGGCAGAACACACAGAGTGGAAATATCTACACGGCTCGATTCGACCCAGCTGTTGGCACTTGATTAAAACACTTAACTGTCCTGTATCAATCATTGCTCATTCGGGTTGAACAGAGCACCTCCCAAAATGTGCTCCATGCTTACTCCATGAGTGCTTTTTTTCGGCCGGAGTTTGTAGAACAGACAAGCCAGTGGAGACTTGAAGTTGTCTTTTCATCGTATGTTCGGAGATAGAGCTCAATTATCTGCGGAGGTCCCAGCGGACTCCATCCAAAACCATGACCTCACTGCACTGTGGGAAATGTCTGCGGTGTTCTACCTCCATCGCTGTTTAATTCAATCATATTTTTCTTCTCTGTTAGTGTAATGATAGGGATTCACGTGGATGGGCTTGGGATTCCCACACACACATACACACACACACAAATAAGTTCATTTTAACCAGTCATCAAAGCACAGATTTCGTTTTATTAAATAAAGCTGCTGTAATCAATGTTTTTTAGGTTTGGGACGCTCTGGTATGTTCTTGTGTGGAGAGGTGTGGGGCTTTGGTTCCTGTGTGTCCTTTTTTGGCAGAGGCTGGGCGTGGTTCTCCAGGTGTCTTGGGAGCTGGCTCCAACTCAGCTGGGACTCATCACAATCAAGCACAGCATAAAGACTGTGGACTGCAGAGGACTCGAGGCCAGATAGTTTCCGCTGCCTCCTGGTAGAGTTGGCTGCTTTAGTACTACCTGCGAGTAGAAGTTCATATTTAGTCTTTGTTTCTCTCGTGTCGATGACCAGTACTCGAGCTCTTGTGTCTTTTTCTTTGTGCTCAGTGTCCCTTGTCACAAGTCCCTTGCTCCCTGTCTGCGTGTCTGCTGTTTGGTCCAAATCCTGCCTTAACACGACAGGATCAAAGGACAATCTGAAAACATGAGAATGCGTAACGACTCACTGTTTTCCAACAAGGTTGCGACATCAACTTAAAAGGTGATAATACCTGTACGTCAATGTTGTGCTCACACCTTGTTCCCACTGCCCCTGAATGAGAAAAGCAAAAAAACAGGAAAATATACAAGGCATGCTGTAACAATCAAACTGCACGTTTGCAACACTTAGATCTGAAAGCAGATGCCATTAAAAATAATTGTCCATGGATTCTCAATGTTCTCATCTCAATGTTTTAGCATCTGTCCTCAGCTAATGAAGAAAAACAGCTGAATACTCGACAGAGTTTAGCCTCTAAAACTTTTGAGTTGTACTGTTAATCACATATTACAAGACGTTGGAGATTGCTGGGGGAAAAGACTTCATGAACACAATCAAATTGTTCGACCGTGAGTTATGAACCGCCGGCGTGACATCTTATAGCAGAGGGATTTACGATAACATGCCTCCTTCACACGCTCAGGGGTATGACACACAGCAACAACAGCAATATGTCATGTGTTTCAGCCACAGGTATTGACAAGGATATCACCTACGTCAAACCACAGAGTCTCATTGTGAAGCCTGCACAAGGCCGGCTGTTTGACGCTCCATTTAGAGGGAGTATTCGCTTACAGCACGCACTGTGCAAGGTCAGGGGGCTGGCAGCGGAGACAGGAAGAGATGATGTCACTGCCCGGGGAATATCTCTGAATCCCACCCGACTTGGATATTTAATTTGCAGCACATTAGCCAAAGTGATACCATATTGTTACCTATGACCTACTTTAATGTTTAATGTGTGTTTGTGGCAGAACATATGGCACTGAACATGACTCTGATGCCGCTACATGCAGGGTGACATAACTCAGCGGCCTCGGTGTCACGCCCTCCACTCAGCACCAATTAGTTAGCATCACTAACACACTGTATACGAAACATGCAGCAAAAACAATCCTACTATAATAATAATGATTTAAAAAAATGTGGTTTTGTGTTTATTTCATAGAGGACAGTAGAGAGGATGACAGGCCCACGTCCGAACATGGTCAGCATCCTAAACCCCAAAGCCTCCCAGATGCCCCAACTACAACTACTTATTACACCTTCTGACTTGAGGAAGTCCCTTACAGGCAGTACAGGACGCTCAAAGATCTAATTTGGTTTTCTGACACAGGCTCAATTGCAATTTCATGAGCAACAAGAAATATTGTTTTGGCATCAAGTGCCAGTTAAGTGCAGGCCAACTTGATACCAGTGATGATATTTTTGTGCCTTTTTATTAGACAGCTTACATAAATATAAGGGCAAAAGAGAAAACTATGTGCATCAATGGAAGCAAATCGAGTCAGGAGGGTAGCAGTTATATTTTATTAATCTCAACCACTAGACCACAGAACATCCCACTCAGTATGTTATGCTCATATTCCCCTCTTACATATTAAACAGGAATGGAAATATTTCAGGCTGTGATTGTTACCAGTTACTTTAAAGGTTGAGACTTTAAAAACAAAACACAAATTAGCTTATAAAACATGATGCATTGCTACAGATGAAGCTACCCAGCAATATAACGTAGTTAGCTATGAATGCAAAATCAAAGTGTTGCTTCTACATTTATGCATCAGTAATAATAATACAAATATATAACATATGCATCATAATAACCATAATCACAATGCTTTCAAAGGGTCTGTTCTGCAAAATGAAAAATTTTAACACTGAAGGACAGCTTACTGTTCTCAGTATGAGATCCAGAAAAGTTGTGTATTATTTTGGTAAATACTATGATTTATGCTCCTCTCTGAGGACCCAGAGCTCCGTGTTGATGTAATAACTTCACGTCTGTGAGGGCACAGACGGAGGCCTGTGCACACCAGCACAAACAGAGCACAGAGACACATTCACCGCACAATCCTTCGCATGCAAAATGTGGAATAAACAGTCGCTTTTAATTATTAGCACAAGCCATGTCAACAAATGTTGTTAGAGGCAGCAGAGCGAGAACATACTACAGCTGCACTTTGTAATGCTCTGCATGACGGAAGTGTGGTGTGAAAGCCAAGGAAAAGACAGGATGTCATGTGTTGTGACAGTGTCACGCTTTCACGGAGTAGAGCTTAGTGAAAAATTCTCACCTCTGACTCCATCAAATACCAGCTGAGGTAGGAGTCCCTATACATGGGAACCAAGAGGCTGCCAAACATCTACATGTTAAGAAGCCATAAACACCAGAATATTACAGTGCAGGCACCATTTTTACATAAGAGAGGACTTAATAACTGTCTGTCCTGGATGTGAGGAGGTAACAGTAGGGATAGAAATATTCGAAGTATTTAACTTTTGTATATTTGTAGTTTTCAGGCCCAACTGATGCTGACTCAAGTGACATCACATGAGGCAGTTTATCAGAGTTTGCACAGCTCCAAGTGCCAAACAAAAACGAGGGTCAGTTCAAAGATTCAAGCCCCTTGGTACAGTGCTGGACAGCTGATTTAGCTTTTCTTAAAATACTAAGTCAGTCAGTCATAGAAATAGTTTACAAAACTCTGATTAAGAGCACCCTAATGTTCCATTTGGCATCACGGTTTGGTCATGACTTCAGCCTTATGGGTAAGCTTCTCTCAATAGTCAGAACGGCCTGGAACATACCAGGGAAGCCCCGGGCAATTCTGAGATTAAGAGTGAAGAGATAAAGTCATGAACATCCTGTCAGACAGTTCTCGTCCTTTGTTCCCTCAGTTTGACTCTGAACTCTGGATGGTGCACAGGCTGCAGAACAACATAGTCCGACCTGAAACACAAGCCGCCTAACACGTTGCTTTAGTCGTGTGGCTTTGTGAACTCCCTGTCCGGACCACACGCCACGTGCCGCCGCTTGTTATCTCAAAGACAAATCATCAGCAACTGAGGTTAAACCAACATTTAAACTGTAATGAGGAGAACAAAAGATGAGAAAAAGTGCAGAGACAGTCAGCGACAGACAGGACCTCGAGCATACCTGTCTCTGTCTAATCATCACCAGCTCTCTTTAAGTTTTGGCTGTGGTCCAAAGGGGAACACTTTCATTAACACTGCAGTCAATCCACCGTGAAAACAAACACATTAGCCTGCTGTTCTGACTCACTGCCCTTTCACATCGACCACAACCTTTAGCGCTGCCAAGCTCTTTCCTGTCCGCCATGCCTCACCCTTCCTCGGCTCTTGCTGCCACCATCTCACGTTCAGCTTTTAACCCTTCATGCACAGACTGACTGACCTTATCGGTTTCACAGACCAGATCCAAAGTTTACTTTATCTATTAAACATGATTTTGTGCATATTTTTTTAGGATTTTTCAGTCCTCATACCACAAAGGCCAACTGATTTCTGTTTGTAGAAAGTTATATTAATCAGATAGATGCCAGGCTGTACATGTTCCTTTACTGACCAAACCTTAGCAATATCTAAATATGAATTTTAAAAACAATCCAGATCCTGATCCACATTTTTTGCCCTCAGTCGCCGACCAGGTAGATCTCCTTTCAAGATGCATTCAAATCTCGCCTTCTGCACTAGAATTAGGTCACACTAAAGGCCTCAGTGTGCTTAAAACATGAGAGATCTTCTAACAATGATGGCAGTGAGGGCTGTGTGCAATCTTTAATCTTTAAGCTTTATACAGCAATTGGCAAGATGTGAACATTTGAACGTCTCTCTCAAGCTCATCACTTTTTCATGGGAACAAACAAGTGCAACCTCAGGAATGCAATCAAGGAGAGATCAAGGAGGCAGTGGGATGCAGCCAGGAGGAGGCTACGATGGCCAGCTTTTCAACCCTGCCTTCAGTTATTGCCAGTCGGAACAGGAATACTTTAGACGTGGTCAAAGCACAACCTGTGGTCCTGACCCCTTCATTAGTAGAGCTTGGTGGGAGCAGTGCACAGCCTGTGTAGAAGTGCTGTTTGGGAGACTAATTTCATGAAAAAAAAAAAAAAAGTCCCATATCCATGTGCCACCTTGAGTTTGCGAGATATCGTGACCTTTTTTTAAACTCTTAAAACAGCAAAACATTCTCTTACAACCAAATCTTCCCAGCATTTCCACAATACAATCACTCAGCTTTTCCCAGCTTTAAAACGACCCCATGCGCAGGTCCCGAGGGCCGATCTCAACTCAGCGATGGGCTCGGTCGGAGTCATACACAAACAATCTTGCTAAATAGTCTAATCTATTGAAAAATGTCAGATCTGGAGACTATTAACGTACACAAGAGGATGTGTGCCAACATTATTCTAGCATGTTAATCTGAAAATATAAAACTTGCTGATTAAGAGGTCACTGTGTTATCATAGAAAACATACATGTGTGATCACATAGTCTAATGTGCTATCAGGCCTCTGTCTTATGTCACAGCAGCCGTGCTTTCACATGATTCAGAGCTGATAACTCAACATTTCAGCTCTCTCATACATAAAAACATTGGCTGCATGTGCAAATGCGTCTGTATGTGATTATCTTTGGGTAAATATTATAATATGGCCATTGATACCACGTGATCGGCACTTGTAGGCCTACCCACAGATCTGATAAGAGATAGACCTTATAGTAGGGCTGTTCCTGTATTTTTTTTTTACATTATAAGACAGACTTTCCATTCTTTAGTCCCGTAATGATACAGTGTATTGTATGATGACGTGGTAGCAGCCTGTGTATGCAGCATCTCTGTTCTTAATAACGCTGCTCAACATCAGTTTAGCCCTCCGTCATTTGTAAGACAGTATGTTAAACAGGGAGCAGTATGAAAACAGTTGGATCTATGTGAATTGTCTCAGTGTTCTTGTATGAAGGAGACTAAAGTTGGCTGATGCTGTAATTCTGGCAGAGGTGTACTGATGCTGCACTGCCTTAAATGGGAAACAGAGACCCAGACCTGTGCTTTACTACAACGTGGCTCTGATTAAGACCAGATTGGTCTGCCTGTGGTTGGTTCTGAGCCACAGCCAATTTCTACTCAGGGACAAGACTTAACGCTGTGAATGCATCTATGTTGATCTCTCCCCCTTTTCAGACACTGTTTTAGTGGAGATCCAGAGGAGGAGTGAGGGGACATAAAGAAGTCAGTGTGAAAGAAGACACAAGAATTAATACAGGAATGACAATAATCCACGACACAGATGTCAAAGTACTTTTTTTCTCTATTCCATTATCTCAAGGTTCATGAGTTGTTTTCTCGTGACAATCGAGAAGACAAAAGGCATTTTTGTCAAGATAACAGGATAATTACCTCATTATAAATATTGTTATCTTAAGATAAGGACGGGAAAATGTATTTGAGTGATTCTACTAGCACTTTTAACTTTGGGGATAGCAGTGTTGGTTTGGTCCACCCTGAAATATCTCAGCAAGTATCGGATGAACTCCCATGAAATTTTGCACAGACATTCATGGATCCCAGAGGATGAATCCTGCTGACTTTCATCAGATCAGTTTGTCCAGTGCTATGGTGTATGACCAAAAACCTGCAAAACTAATGACATTTCCACCTCAGTTGTACTTTGTCGTGACTGCTAACTCATAAAGTTTAGCATGCTAACGTGCTAAATTAACATTGTGCACATGGTAAATATTATACTTGCTAAACATCAGCATGTTAGCATTATGACTGGGAGTAGCATTAGCATTTAGCCCAAAGCACAGCTGTGCCTAAGAACAACCTCAAAGAGATGCTGATGTACCCGTTGGCTCAGTCTTATTACCTAAAGAATGCTCCAACATGTGCACCTCTCTGGTTTTAATGTGCATCTCTCATAGATTATTTAGCACTAATGAAGTCAGTGTCAGCAGGATCTGCGTGTTTGGATCTCCTGGATCTGATAATGTCAGATTAAATCAGATACTGCATTAGCCAACCAAGAGCATCTGTGCACACACGCTAATGTGATAAGAAAAAACTGGTTATCTTGAGATAATAATATGTTATCTTAAGAAAACAACTTTGTTATCCCGAGATATGACAAAATATAAACATGATCATGATAAGAGGACTGAAAAAATAATTGCAACCTGTGGTGCTACCAGCTTCTGTACTACCCACGGTAGCACAATATCTACAACCAAGTCCAGCTTCCCTCCTCTTAGTTAATTATAACCTGGATGATCTAAACAATCTTCACAAACAACTTCTGTATGACAAACTTATTTTTCTCTCATTCTTGCCTTAATTGACAGCATTAACACAAATCTCTTCCACTTTTGTTTCTCTCTCTCACCCACTTTACTGTTTAGATGTTTTTCCCTGTTGTAGAGTTTTGATGTGGTTCTGTTGTTGATTGTCACCTCCTTTCTCTTTTATGATAACACTTTCAAAGCCCTTTGAGTCTCATCTGCAGTCCTGGTTACGTCAGTTCAACTGTATGTCATCAGGTGGTGTGAGGAGACCCAGCTGCAGCTCATTACCACACAGGCTGCAGCATGGCAAGAATCCATCACACCAGTCTGTCAGAGCTTATATTAGGCTTACCTGGTAGTTCATGTAACCCAATTTAAGGTCTCATCTCTCCTCTTCTCCTCTCTCCATGTTTAGGAAGTGGTGTTTCTCTGCTACCATCTCGTGGCCAAATTGAAAATTAAAATTTCCTGAAAAGAAAAGCAAATTTGCAAACAAAACACAAAGTGGTAGCTTAGTTGTCAGTACACATTGGTAATAACCAGTTAGGCCATCAGCGTGAACAGAATAAATCAGAGTTGAACAGGTAAGAACAGATAGGAAAAATGGAAACGCACGTTACAACTGGACTAAATATTTTATATTTGTCTATTGTGTTATTCTTAGTTCATCTTGTACCTTGCTTCTTCCTTTGCTCACATCTCTTGAGGTACTACTAACTCATCAATTTGATGGAAAAGACAATTTTGCATCAATTCCACAAAAAGTTGGCAGCACCGCACGGCATATCCCTCGTTACTAGCCGTAGTTTACGTCATCAAACAAGCCAACCTGAGCAGCATGGCGGAAGTCTCTCGGTGAAGAATTTGTGACCTTCTGAAATTATTCCTTTCAAGTAGTTTCGGTGCGTTGGTTCTTTACATGCCTCTGTGTTGATGTTAAATGAAGTCGGTGTAGCTTGTAATTGCACATTTTGAATGAATGCGGTTGTGTTAAAAGTTAAAATCACGTTAGCACCATCAAGGCTAATGCTATGTAGCTCAGTTTGTCTCCTCATGTCATTCTCCTTTTAATGCACTAACGTGCATAGAAGACAGCGATGTAATTATCAATACAGAAGTCTCAGTTGTACATTGATGTAAATACAGATGGTGTAATAATCAGAGGTGATAAATGTGAAGGTTTTTCTATGATTAGCACAAACTGGAGCTGTGTAGACTGTATGAGTGGTAACCTTTCAAAGTGTGATGGAGATCAGTTATTGTTTTGCTTTACAAAAGAGGAGCCAGACATTCAACTGATGATCATGTGGGAACAAGGCTTAATGTTGTGTTGGTCTTCTGTATTACAGGGTTGGATAGAGATTTCCAGAATGTCGGCGAGGCACGCATCGGTCCATGCGAAATGGATCATCGGCAGAGTAATAGGGACCAAAATGGCGAAAACGGCAAAAGTGCGAGTCACAAGGCTGGTGTTGGACCCCTACCTGCTCAAGGTGAACTTAAAACAGTTTGCATTCACTGCTGATGCACGCAGGAAGGACAGGTGGCATTGATGTTGCCCAGTCTAGTTTCCAAACACAAGAAATACCCCCTAAAAATATTTCTCCGTGCCATTATGAGTTTTGGGTTGAAATAAACCTCAGTTTCAGAAGTAGAGAAATGTTTTCCACGTTGCAAGTAGTCAGTAACCTTCATTTGCTCCGTTTGCTTAATTTTTAGAGTAAATCTCTTCACAAAGTATTATTTCACTACCTGTGGATGTACGATCAACTTCAGTGTATGTAATTAAATGTCAGTTATTTTCAGGTCAGTAATTTATTGCTGTACAATTGTACTTAAATACGCCTAACGCTGTCTTTTCTTCTCCATAGTACTTCAACAAGAGAAAAACCTACTTTGCCCATGATGCCTTGCAACAGTGCACTGTGGGAGATATCGTCCTTCTCAAGGCTCTGCCCGTGGCCAGGTCCAAAAACGTGAAGCATGAACTGTCTGAGATAGTGTATAAAGTTGGCCGGGTGGTTGACCCACTGACAGGAAAGAGAGTTGCAGGAACTGAGTTTCTGGAGCCGCTGACAGACCTTCCACTCAGCCTGGGAGAGGATACGACGCTGTCAGAAAAACTGCAGGAGCTCAACATCTCTGCTGCCTCCAGCGGTCCTGATTCCCCACCAGCACAAACTCCCACTTCATGATAGGAAACGGCTCTCTGTTACGGAGCTATGCTAACTTAAATGTCACTCTGCAATCGCGTTTCTGTCTCAGTTTCAGTTGTTCTTGTGAATATAAATATGTAAATCAGTAATCAGTACATATCTATTAATGTGCTTAGCCTAAGTACATTTTCTTGGCTACCTGCTCAGGTAGTTTTGAATTCAAGACACATTTTTGAGGAATTTGCAATAAAATGACACTGAGAACAGATGTGTCAGTCACAAACATGCATGCCCATATTTGTTTACTGTCAGACCTGTCTGTACAGGGTGCATATGCAAAATCATTTTTAATCACTATCTGTCATTGGTGCATAACCTGCTATTATGCTGTGTGTCTTCAGCAAGTTTGTTCTAATTTACTAGTAATCTGTAAACACAGGACATAAATTTGATCAGTCAGTTTATCTATTCATTAAAATGTTTTTGTCTGTACAATAGTGCCCAAACAGTGCACAGAATGGGCCAGTGCAAGTTATATGTTGAACTAAATAAGTTATTTTTAGAAGTTGAAGGGAAGTAGGAGTTAAGAAAAGAGCTTACTCTGTTGTGTTTGTTTTATTCAGGCGAAGCATAAAACCCCACGAGAAATTCATGAAGTGTCGTCAACTCTTAATCAAGAGGTGGAAAATCAAAGTTATGGCAGTACTTAACTGCTGTAACTTTAACCACTCCATACAAATTATCAGGTCCCTTAGGTATCAGATTAACCACGTAGCGTTTAACTCATTCTGGTACATAAAGTTACGGGGTTACGTTATTCTGAGTAACGTCAGCTCCACCGGGAACGACTCGGACTGCGGCTGCAGCCGAGTCAAACAACCTCAACTGTCTACAGCTTCCAGGCAAAAGATGGCGACCCGAGTCCTTCAAAGAGTGGGCAAAGGCCTTAAACAGACGAAAAATGGGCTTCAGACGAACGGACAGGTCACGGTTGTCGTAAGGTTAGAGTTTTACATATTCAGTTTGCTGATGCAGACGCAGAATCGCTTTTAAAAATGTGTTAATCTTCACTGGAGCTGACAGCAATGACAAAGTCTGGTTTGCTAGGTGGCTAAGCTAGCGCTAAAGTTAACGCTAACGTGGGGACGTTGGCTACGTTTACTCCGTGTAACGTAGCTCGCGTTAGCCCTTCAGCTCCAAACTTGCTAACTTTCTGCTAATGCTAATAATTACCCTCCCGGAGAACAAAGTTGTGACGCAACTTGTGGTAGCATTTAACCTTTGGCATTCCATTATTTATGTATCATTGTTATTATTACATTCGCCATATGCATAAATAACACGAAATCACAACTGAGTTTCTGTTAGTCCTAAACTGTGCGCAACTTCAAGGTCATAATGCAAGAAATCGCTGCTCAGCAGTACTTGTTTTGATTAGAGCATGACAGTTTGTTGCTGCGGAAATGTGTGCCCTAAATCAAACTGTGCAGTAAAAATGTTTTCACCTGAAATGCTGCGATATGAATATATATAAAGTTTAACCAAAATGTGAAAGGTTTGAAGGCTCCGTGTAACATTAAAGTAATAGTTGTTTACATCAGCTGGCAAACTGTTATTGGACCACTTCCTGACTCACATTGATCATTGCATGGAGTTCTTGTTGGTGCATTTAAATTAAGTTTAAAACGAACTCCTTCTCATGTGTGAAGGCTGCTTAGGAGTCCATGCAGACTAATCCTATGGTTATGTGCAGTATGAACAGCTTACAGCCCTATGTGCTGCTGTCCCCTGAGCTGCAGATTATTTGCAGTGAATGAGCTGGACTAAAAACACATGTAAAGTTTGTAGTTTGCTACAGCCATCATTAACTAGTATACTATATCACCTTGTGCATTTACACTGAACTCAGTCTTAATAAGAGGCACAAGGTAGTTTCATTAATATTGCACATTTCATTGCAAGTAAACTAAAACTCATCAAAAGGCAGTTAAGAACATATAGTGATTTATCATAACCTGATAGAGTAAGACATCTTATAAGTTTGCTTTTGAACTTGGACACACTTAGGACAGATCTCAGGTCATCATGCACTTTGTTCCAGAGAATAACTGAAAGCACTTTCACCAGAGCAAACAGTCTGAAAACCACCTGGTGACCTGAGATGACTTAGATGTAGCCAGTGAGCAGGCCTGAAGTGTACTGAGGAGCCAAACCACGAAGTGCTTTAGAGACTCACAGCATGACAGCGGCGTACAGGCAGCACAACTGTATGCTCTGTTTGTTGGTCAGCTTTGCTGTTGTTGCTGGTCTCTTATTTTTTCTCTCATTTCATTCATTATATTCGTGTAGCAGAAGAGTCAGTTGTATCTAACTTTCGTCTTTTGTTCACAACAGGAGCCTTTCAGCTTTCCGTGAAGACAGCTGGTTCAAGTCTCTCTTTGTTAGAAAGGTCGACCCCCGAAAAGACGCTCACTCTCATCTGCTTGCCAAGAAGGAGGACAACAATCTGTACAAAATACAGTGTATGTGTTGTTTGTGCCTTGCTGTGAGTGATGTGGTGTTACACTGAAAAAGATTACCTTGACTGCGTGTTTTTTTTGTTGTGTTAAGACTGATTGAATAGTCTTATAAAATCTGTTCGATGGGTCATTATCCGCTCATGTTTTGTTGTCTCCTTGCAGTTCACAATGTCAAGCCCGAGTGCCTTGATTCTTACAATGAACTTTGGTAAGAAGTCTGTTCCTTAATTGACTTCATTCAGGTGTTTTGTCGAGATGCTGTTTTTGTAAACATGGCACGTCTTTGGCTCTCGTACACATGTTTCTGTAGTGAGGACATCTTGCCTTCGATTCACGCTGACCCCGAATACCCATGTGAACTTGTGGGCACCTGGAACACATGGTACGGAGAGCAGGATCAAGCAGGTAAGAGCACACATCAGGCTCCGTGTCTGAAGGTTGCCGTGCACATGAGCAAGTGATAAACCTGCTTATGAACGACATTTGACAGATTGATTTTTAGCCCATTCAATCAGGTGGTCTAAGAACAGCATAAACTTCTTTTTCAGGACGGAAAACATGAATTAAAAAACACAATATAGAAGTGCCCTAAGGATCGGTTGATGAACCAATCAGCAGACAGTGAATTGACAACAATAATCTATCACACATATAATTCATCCAGTGTGTGTGTTGGATGTAAAGACCAATGTTTCCTAAGAATATTGTAGTTTCTCGCCTCCCCAGCAACACAAACCGGAGCTTTGGCAGCTTTTATATATTAGTTAATTATAGTCGTGACTGTAATGCACTTTTCCTGGCTGCTGTCCATTTGGTCCTTGTGGTGACATTTGTCCTTCCTCAGTTGTAATCTGAGTCTGATGGTACAGCACAGTAATACTGGCAACCACAGCAAAGATCATCTAAAAGGCTGCAAAGAAAAAACATGTTTACAACATGTGCACTGAGAAACAGTATCCAGTGCTCTGCTCTGAGAGATTTGGTCCATACTGTGAGAGACAGCTGTCACTTTTTTCTTGTTTAGTTCTGTAAAATTGGCAGTTTTCAGAACTGGTTTCTCATCCTGAACACTGGATTCAGGATATTTTTGCATTACGCTGAGGTTTTTTGTACTGTACTGCTCTAGTGTACTAAGGTATTGGAAACTGGTGACAGACTGAACTCATCATGCCAGCTCAGATCACAGGTGATCTAGAGAGTTGAACAATTCAGTTACAGTTGTTGAAGACAGACACACCAGGATCTGCTTGAGAGCTGCATTATTTTTGGCTCTTCTGCTCCTTCTATTCTAGTTCACCTGTGGAGATATCGGGGAGGATACCCGGCTCTCACCGAAGTCATGAACAAACTCAGGCAGAATAAGGTAACGGGTGCTTGAACCAGTTCGGTTTACTGGCCTTTTGTGGTCTGCAGGCCACTGTTTCTGGCAGTGCACCCATTAAATTAGACCCACAGATCATTTTTCCACCCATGTGTTTCTTCTTCAGCTGTTCGCTGCTATTGTGATTATGGTGCAAATATCTTAAAAGTTAATTTACAGAAATGCAGTTTAAGACCAATGATGAGGTAAGTGCAGTCAATGGATCCAATCCTACCCTATCCACGTTGTATGTTTGTGTTAACACTTCAGAAGTTGGGCAGAGTTTTTTTTGTCTGTTTGTTTACTTTTTACTTAGTCGGTTTGAAGTCTCACCAAAAAATAACTTTTATAGATTTTAAGAACATAATGTTGCCCACACTGATGATGACACTTTGTAAACTGAAGCTGTTATTGATCACAAACATGGGCAGTGTAGTGAGGTAAATCCATTTTAAATAGCTTGAACGTTACATTCTCACATTGTGCATTCCATAAATTTTAGGCCATTAACACACAATAACCCAGATTACTCAAGAAATTATGGAAGAATTTATTCTCGTGTGTTGCAACAAAATTCAAGAGATGATTGTTGTGTGTTGGAACACGAGGAAGCCACGATTGTTGTCTATCTCTGTTCTGCGTTGTCATTATACTTTGTCACAGAGTGTGTGATTTGTTGTTCCAGTTGTATAAAGTATTAATGCACTTAAAGGACTCCTCAGTCACAGCCTCATGCATGTTCTGGTTGGCTGGCATTGGGTTGTGACAATCATAATGTTATACCGGAAAATATGTGCTAAATACTACATGCTAAAATATACTGACAATTACATCGACTAAGTTGTGACTAAGCAGTTTGTATTCTGATATCAAAGTAGTATCTTGCATCAATAGATGCTCGACCCAAACAGGCTTACAAGGCACGCTCAATTTCCACGTACACAGGTGTTTTCATTTAATGTAGCCTACAATCAAACTAAGTGCAGTTTATTTTCAGTATCTCCCAGCACACAGACTAAGGACACTCCACCTCCCTCACTCACAGGCTGAGACAGTCACAGAACTCGCCAAAGTGTGCAAAACCACACCTGTCTGGTGGAATACCAGGTTTTTCAAGAGCCCATGCGCGTAAATCATCTTAATTGATGTGTTGCAACCAATCTAGCAGACTTTATTGTCTTCATCTCTCCTACTATCAGACCACAGTCTCAGCATTTTTGCAGATATATTCAGGAGTTGGCGGGCTGAGGCAGATTTGCCGAGTAATATGTCACTGTTGTTGTTGTTGTCGTCGTGTCTGTAGAAGTTCATGGACTACAGAAATGAGAGGGGGAAGATGCTGCTGTCTCGTAGGAACCAGCTGCTGCTGGAGTTCAGTTTCTGGAATGAACCCGTCCCTCGTCCAGGACCCAACATCTATGAGCTCCGATCGTACCAACTCAGGGTAACTCTGTCTTATACGTAGTAAATTCACCAGCGTCCTCCTCTTCAGCAGAAACACATTTTCTCTGTTGCTTTCTCAGTCAGACAGTTTGTTTTCTACATCTCTCCCCTCTTCTCTTTCTTCTTTCAGCCAGGGACGATGATCGAGTGGGGAAACTACTGGTAACACATCACTTTTCTTAATCTTTCTTTTTTTACATGTACTACCAGAAAGTCATCAAAGTGGATTCATTTATATAGTTTGAGAAGCTCGTGTGGTTTCTCTTTGTATTGATATGTAAAGCCGCCATTATTATGTACCATTTAAAGTTTCCTCACTGTTATTTTATTGGTTTTCCAGATTGTAGCAGATGAATATGAGTCAACGGTACCTTTTAGCTACACAATCAATGCATGACTCCAAAGCATGATGAGATATATCACACATAATTTGGAAATCCTGAGCATAATGGACTTCTTTACCCTGTATTTAATATATGTATGCATCTGATTAAATTGGTGAATGACTGGGAAATTTGCCTGTTGATGTGCTAAAACCAAACCAGTCGGAGGGTTCAAACAATTCTCAGTTTGTGACATCAAAATTTGATGTTCTGATTGGAAAGAAATGATTGGGATGGTGGTGAATACCAGCTTCAGCTGAACTTTATAACCTGCAAATTTGTGCTGATTGTTTAATTGGTGCAGCCCTTCAATAACGAGCTGTTAGTTGTTTGTTTGTTTTTCACGTGAAACAACTCTTGGGTGCTCTGCAGGGCTCGTGCTATTGAGATCCGCCAGCAGAACCACGAGGCAGTGGGAGGCTTTTTCTCACAGATTGGAAGTCTGTACACGGTTCACCACCTATGGGGTGAGCAGTGTTTCCACCTTTAATCTGTGCAGGATTGTGATATAATATTTTTAAAGAAAACTACAGAAAAAAAATCAGATATGTTGAATATTTACATATTGGGGATGTTTACCAAAGTATCACTGTATTGCAACTGCAACTACACACATTTTAATAACATGCTTAAGTACCAGTTTACTTACTGGGTGCATTTTTGACGTCCCCTCAGCATTTTCTCCACGTTTCAGTGTTACTTTCCAGGAAACATTTCCACACCTTTTAGCCCGTGGAATCGATGTGTATGACTTAATGCCAGAGTTTCAGCACTTTTCAAGGAGTGGAGACTTTAGGTATTATATATGTTTGGATTTGATTAAAAACTGTATGTATTTAAACTCAGAAATATCTTCTTTTTTTAGCGTACAAAGACCTTCAGTCCAGAGAAATCACCAGAAACGCAGCATGGCAGCGTGATGGCTGGGACGAGGTTGTCTATTACACAGGTAAGTCTTAGTCTCCTGTCAGTTTTCTTAAAATGTTTGCATTTTACATGATTCGAAAAAATACTGCATGACACAAAAATCTAAGTTGCTTCTTTTGCGTCCCACAGTCCCTCTGATTCAGCACATGGAATCCAGAATAATGATTCCCATGAAGAACTCGCCCTTGAAGTAACCGCAGACGTCGGGGGAACCTCTCAACAGCCACTGCAACCACCGCGCTGACCTATGGAGAGCGTTACCAACCATCGGAGTGTGCACTGCCAGGGATATCTGCGTAACATCAGATGTTGTTTCGGTTTTTGTTTCCTTTCTTGTTTCTTCACTCTCATTTTCTGCATTGGCCTAGAACGACGTATTTCAGATGCAAATGTTACAATGATTTTCACCAAACTGTTACAGCAGTTACTGTGTTACTGATCAATCAATACGCCATGTGTAGACAAACTATGATTTGACACGCTCCTCCTCTTCTCTGTCCGTCATTTAAAGGGTCAGGTTTTAAATAGTTTGTCTTTTTTTTTTTTTTTAATGATGAGATAAAAACTGCTTTCGTTGAGTGGTGAGATACCAGGACGAGATGTGAATCAAACATTTAGCAGTTCTAGTGCTGGTCACAGGGGCTGAGCATGTCTCATGGTCTTTTCATAACAATGTCACAGAAGAAAACTTCTCATGATCAGTAAGCCCTGTTGCACTAGCATTGATAACAAAGTCAAACAAACAAACTGCCTCTAGTATCTCACAACAGAAACACAGTGTCCAGAGCTCACACTTCATTATCAGTATGTATCAGAGACGGTTATTTGAATGTTAAATGTCAGAGGTGATGGTCAGTTTTACAGAGAGAAACAAACTGTTTACAAACCTGTGCTCTATAACAGACGATGAAGCTGAGATGGGGGCCCGTGTCGCAGGGCCACAGCCAAACTCTAGCTTTACGTATACACTCCAACAGAACATGTGACTTTATGTTTACACGGCTTTGATCCAGCCAGCTGATTGCGCTGTGTACCAGTAATGTGATTCACAATCAGTTGGATGGATGAAAGGATTCATGACGACGCTGTTATGAAGACGCACAAAAAAATGAAGTTCACAAACACACCGCAGCATGTCAGACTGAACAGGAAGCTAGCCTTTGATGTAAAACACAGCCTTTCTGTTCCTGCTGGGTACATGCACGTGGTGTCCAGTTCTTGGGGTGAAGCTGAATCCCCTGAAGGGGTCGTTCTCCCTGTTTGTGTCTCCTCTGTTAAACTGACCACATCTCTTTTTTAACTTTAACATCCTAACACATCATGGCTCTTCTAGCTGCGTGGAGGGGGGGCGAGATGATTCAAATGATTCGAAATTCTTTTTGATTTCCACCCAGCTAATCAGTATCTACACACTGCTGTAAACTGAGTGGTTTGGCCTATCTCTGTATCAAGTTAATGTCAGCCAGGTGATTGTGTGCTCTAACTGAGATTAATGGTTATTTTTTAATCATCAGATTGTAGATATACATAGAGGACTTATTGACCAAGTCAGAGATATGATCAGTCGTGTGTCTGTAAATGAAGTGTGGTATTCTAAAATCTCTTATGTTGATGAATAAGTGGACAGAGGGGAGTAATATCTCGGTCTGGTAAATGCGAATTGCAGCGCTTAATTAATGAGACTAGTTGTACATATTGAATTAAACTTCTGATGAAAAGAGAAAAAAAGTACTGGACTCTTTTTAATGATGTGTTGTTCACATATCCATCCATGGCAGAAAAAAATAGGATTCCTGTTTCTTTTGTAGGACTGAGGACCGAGTTTACACAGACTTCCTTGTATCAGTATGAAGAGGGAGAGACACCAAACGCACGTAACATTATTATTAAATAGTAAGAAGTCTATAACATCAATGTCTGTACATCCCAAATGCTCTTACTTACATATCGCCAAAGTGACGTATCTTAATCAGCGCGCCGTCTAGGGTGTGACTTCTGCTGCCTTCAGTGTATGTCGGAGATTTCACAATCACTTTAGCTAACATGAACGGCTCTGACCAATTAGTTACCACTGCAGTAATTTATAATTGAGGATAGCAGTATGCCTCCCCAAATCCTAATGGAATTCCCAGAAATCTTCTTGCGGGACTCTTGCACAACAATAGGCCAATGTAAGGATTGACTGTTCTGTTAGATTGTTGTAATGTGCAGAGTATAATTTATACAAATTTATAAAAAGAAAAAGCTGATTGGAAAAAATCAAACCATGTAACTGTTGTCTGACTTTAATAACACAGCAATTTGTGCACTTTAATATATAGCCCTTATGTTAAGCTTGCACTTCTTGCTAATGAGAAAACAAGTGGTAGTCTATTTTTTTTTAACCTGAGCTTTTACTAACGTTGCTTTCACGTCTCTCTTGGGTGAACTGAATCTCTCTTACTCCCTTATCATTACAGTACAGGGTGCAATCACTTAGAACTGGATAACTCGTGATTCATTTTGTCCTAATGTAAATGGAGAGTTTGAAGCTTTCAAATGTTAGGATGTCCGAGCCTAGACTGGTTACGTAAAGGCAGCACGAGAACACGTGTTGGAGCCTTCTGGAAACGGACTCTCCTTTCGAGCCCGACCAGTGCGAAGTCCCTGCCGGCGATACTTTTTACTTTTACTTCGCTGGTTGTGCGGCATCGGCATGGCTGCGGTGAAATCCCTGAACCCAAAAGCAGAGGTGGCCAGGGCACAGGCTGCTCTGGCGGTAAACATCAGTGCCGCCCGGGGGCTTCAGGACGTGCTGAGAACTAACCTGGGACCGAAGGGGACCATGAAAATGTGAGTGTACCGACAGAGCCCTTTGTGCAGCACGCGTGCTAAGCTAACTTTGCTAAGTAGCTAACGTTAACTGCAGTTCACCGGCAGACTGCGCAGGTAGCGACATAATCATTCTGTCGCAGCTTATTTTGCATTGATTAAAGAATAAATTTGAAAGCCTCCGCTGTGTACTTGCTCTCTTCCACAAAATTGCTAAATCATAATGTAGGCCTCTCCTGGCTAAGCGGATAGCGGATTTTCCCGGCGCACGTTGCCCTGCCCAGTCATCGTCACGATCCGTTTTGACAAGCACCAGGCTAACGTTAGCATGTTAGCATCAGTTGGTTAGCAGATTACGCTAACGCTAACATAAGTTAGTGTTTACGGAGCTTTATCGTCAAGTGGTGGGACTAATGAGTGAATGAATGATTACTAATAACCAAGTTAACACTATTTATTATTCTGCGCCAGAATGATTATTTCAGGATGTTCAGGCATATGGTTAACAGTTCCTGTACATTTTCTTGTCACTTAGCGAGCAGACTATGGACGTAGTGAACAGTTGTTTGTGGGCAAGGCTGACTGGAAACTTTAACTTTTCTTGGTTACCAGTTGACCAACAGTGTACAAGCCAGCGGGAGGTTGTAAAGTAGTGAAGCAGCCTTAGCTCTGCTCAGTTAACGTTAACCCTTTCCTGCCTGTTTGGGTCTGCAGGCTGGTGTCTGGTGCAGGAGACATCAAGCTGACCAAAGATGGCAACGTCTTGTTACATGAGATGGTAAGAAGCGCTGAGCTGTGACATGGCTCTCTTTCTGTCACACCATCTAGTTCTTTCTGTACTGCCTTCTTCATTGTTAAAGAGTGACCACACCCCTAATATATGTGGTGGCCATTTAAGGGCGAGTAAGTATGTTTAGCACATTCACATATCAGAGCAAATAATTGCACAGTTTTACATGTATGATTAACTGGCTGCTAGATAAGGCTGGAAATCAAAACACTACACTTACTTCTGACTCATTTCCACAGTACAGCTCAAATTAGTCTTTGTGGATCCACGAGGGAAAAGCATACACATACATACTCTCAGGTCCTAGCCTCTCAGGTGGCGTCTCTGTCACATATTGTAGTAAACCAAATGCCTTTTCATTAACCAAACAATCAATTTATCGAGAAAATAGCTTATAATGAAAAAAGTCAAGATTTGCAGCCATATTTACAGTATTTTTTCATTTAACCATGATGGCTTGCTTTTTGTGTTTTGCGAGATGTTTTCAAAGTCTTTCATCTTCTCGTTCCCTCTCAGCAAATTCAGCACCCAACAGCATCACTGATTGCGAAGGTTGCCACGGCACAGGATGACATCACGGGAGATGGAACCACCTCCAACGTCCTCATCATCGGAGAACTGTTGAAGCAGGCTGACCTCTACGTGTCCGAGGTAAGAGGAGGGCCTGTCTGAGTATCCATCCAAACATCAGTCCTTTTATTAATGTAATCTTTTGTTTGTTAGTTTGTTTTACTGAATTTGACTTGTGAATCTCTTCAGAATACATGTAAATATCCAGTTTTTGGATCTGGATATATATTCCTTCCATAACCTCCTTTAATTCCTGTTGTAGGGTCTTCATCCAAGAATCATTGCAGAGGGCTTCGAGGCAGCCAAGGATAAAGCCTTGGCTGCTCTGGAGGAGCTGAAGGTGACTCGGGAAATGGACAGAGAGACCCTCATCAACGTAGCACGCACCTCCCTCAGGACCAAGGTTCACAAAGAGCTGGCAGACCTGCTCACTGAGGTGAGACATGAGGGAACAGAGCTCAGTGTATACTGAGCTGAGGGTCAGCGTTTGACCTGCAGCACCAAACAATGATTGATTTCTTTGTTCCCTGTTCTTGATACTGCAGGTAGACTAGCTGTCCCTATTGGCTGTAAAATGTAAAATAATGACAAATGTCCCTCAGAACCTGCTGTAGTCAGCCAGATAACCCCAGACAAGCAACTCTTTGCCATTTGTGAAGAGGTTCCGACTATATTTAACACTCAGCAAATGGTCAGAGTGATGCATTTTCAACACTATAATTTATATTGCTATAAAGGGACTTACTTACTTTGAGCACTGAACATCTGGGTTTGGACGTTAGCTGACAGTTAGTGCTGGTTGCAGATAGTTAGGAAGTGCAGAACTTAAATAAAAGTCTGAAAAGGTCCTTTGGCAGGGAGCTGATTGTTTTGTGCCATTCTTTGAATGGTTAATGTGACATGTTTGTCTGCAGGCTGTAGTAGATGCTGTGCTGGCCATCGCTAAACCCAATGAACCCATCGACCTGTACATGGTGGAAATCATGGAGATGAAGCATAAGACCGACTGCGATACACAGTGAGTTTACTAAAAGCTTGGCACAATTTATCACTTTAGTTATAGTTGCTGATAGACATCTAAGGGTCACTTTTTTTTTTCTTAGGCTAATTAGAGGGTTGGTGTTGGACCATGGTGCCCGACACCCAGACATGAAGAAGAGGGTGGAGGATGCCTATGTGTTGACCTGCAACGTTTCTTTGGAGTACGAAAAGACTGAGGTCAACTCCGGCTTCTTCTACAAGAGTGCACAGGAGAGGGAGAAGCTTGTGGCTGCAGAGAGGAAGTTCATCGAGGATCGTGTGCAGAAGATCATCGCGCTGAAGAACAAAGTCTGTCCTAATGGGGAGAAGGGTTTCGTCGTCATTAACCAGAAGGTATGCTTGTAGAGGATGTCATGCAGTATGGGTGTTTAAACTACAGGCCACTCACACTATGGTCGTTGTCTCCTCACTGGAAATAGTGTTAAATGTTCTGTTAGAAATACTCTTTAAAAAAAAAAGGGTTAAACATATTAGATAATATTGACCCAATATTATCCCGTGAGAGTTTGTCTCCAGTTCAGTCTGTCTCTGAATCAGTTTTCCTATTTGAGGCTATATAACATACATTAGTTGGATAAAAGTAAATGCGAAAGTCTCACACATCAAATCAGGTTTGCTTCACCTAAATCCTGCCACTAATGATTTTATGCAAGTTATATTCTTATATAATTTGAGACTTTTCATTTGAACACTAAGCATTTTATGATTGCCAACATGTGCACAGTGAACACCCAAGGATGCTAAACATGGCTCTCCCTGGTCTCTTGTATCTGTGCTACAGTAAACCTGATCTGTACCTCTGCATTAGGAGAGTCTGCTCCTCCCCTACATGTATTCAGCGGATCAGAATAAATGTTAATTTGCTCAGGACGACATAAAAGTTAATTTATTGAAATGGTGATGACTGGAAGTTTCGTCTTGCTTTTGTCGTGTAGGGTATTGACCCATTCTCCCTGGATGCCCTCGCCAAGGAAGGCATTGTAGCTCTGCGCAGGGCAAAGAGGAGGAACATGGAGAGGTACGAAAGTAACTTTTTACCTGCTATAGCTTTTTGTGCAGAAGAACAATGTGCTGCATTTTGTGCAAGAAAGGGGCTGTCCAAAATCTTAAATGTATGATCTAAGAAATGTTAAAAATGCATAGTAATTGAAAGAAAAAAACATTAATATAAGATGAAAACCTCACACTATACCAGCGTGTCAGAAATGAGAAGGCAGCAAGAGCCTGTGTGCTGTCGTTTCTATACACTTTAGTGAGTCATACTCCTCAATACACACTGTCAGCAATTTCTTATGACCGTATCGTTGGAACTGTCCTTGTTTTTAGAGGGCACCATGAACGCATCACAGTTCTTGCTTCTTTCACAGTCTTAGTTTGCTTTGCCACAAGGGAGCACCCTTGAGCCTGTCAAACAGAGGCAGAGCAGCTTCAACAGGCCACCTGACCAGTCTCCTGCTCTGGATATGTAGATAAAAACCGCATGTAAAAGGTCTTTTGGATCCTCTGAATTTGGTGAAATTCAGTTGGTATCCTTTGCACAGCGAACACCCAGGGATGCTAACATGGCTCTCCCTGGTCTCTCATGTCTGTGCTACAGTGACTCTGGTCTTTTCCTCTGCATTATGAGAGTTGTTGTCTCTCCTACATGTATTCAGCTGATCAGAACAAACCGCCCAGAGTATTTTATAAACCAGTGCTTCAACTTGTTTTAAACACATTGTTCTTGTCTTGTTGAGCCGAGCACCTTCTTTACATCTTTGTCTCTTCAGCTAATGTCTAGCTACTGTGGTAATGCTAACATTAGCTAGTTGACTTGCTGAAGTGTTGCAGTATACAGGTCACTGTTCGGTGGCAGTTAGGTTTGAAACCATCTCAGGTCATCTCAACCATGCTGGTTAAGTGTACCTTGAGTTTTTAAAATATTGCCAACAGTGTCACTAGCAAAGCGCCCCAGCACCATCACACCTCCTCCTCCAAGCTTCATGGTGGGACCACACATGCAGATACCATCTGTTCACCTCCTCTGTGTCTCACAAATATACAGCGTTTGGAAGCAAACATCTCAAATTTGGACTCATCAGACCAAAGTACAGATTTCCGTTGGTCTAATGTCCATTCCTCGTGTTTCATGGTCAGAGAAGTTCTCTTTACTGTGTTGGTCTCCCTCAGTCGTGGTTTCGTTGCAGCAATTTGACCATGAAGGCCTGATTGACTCGGTCTCCTCTGGATGGTTGATGTTGAAATGTAATGTCTATGTGGGCTTTAATCTGAGGTGCTGTTAATTGACTATTTTTGAGGCTGGTAACTGTAATGAACTTAAACACTGGGGCAGTCCTCACGAGAGCCAGTTCCATGTAGCATTTGGTGGTATTTGTGTTTGCTCTTGAAGCTATATTCAGAGTTTATTTTTTCATTGCTCTTTACGTAGTTGAATGATTCAAAATGGCACATCTGTTAACTGCAGAGTGTTCCAGGTGGCCACCTCATGAAGCTGGTTTAGATAATGCCAGTAGTGGTCAAAGCTGTCATCAAAGCAAAAGGTGGCAACTTTGAATAATCTAAAATATCAGACAAATTTTGGTTTGTTTACTTTTTTGTTTACTATTTAATTCCACGTGTATTATTTCATAGTTTTAATGTCTTAAGGATTAATCTACAATATAGAAAATAATAAAAATAAAGGAAGCCCATTGGAGAAGGTGTGTTGAGACTTTTGACTGGTGCCATGTATCCTATTTGTATTATCAGAGAGACGCTAAAAATGTTGCAGTATGGCATGTTATGCTTGCTGCTTTTACTTTTGAGGTGTGACATGTCTCGCCTTCTGCATTTTGCAATTTATTTTTAATGTGTGAAAATCAAAGTGTAAATTCACTGCTTTCTTTCAGTCCCTCAATCTATAATGCATTTAAACAAACTCTTGCATCAGTGTTTCATGAGAAATGCACTGTGGAAAAGGCAGAGATGCAGTACCTTCATTAGACCTCAGTGAATGAGCCAGCTTGATTGGGTTGCATCAGGACAACAGCACCTGCACAGACAACACTTTGCATTAGTTGTTGAGGCTGTCCATTCCCACTTAAATCACATCAACTGAATTATACACGTCTTGTTCCCTTGGCAGGCTGTCCCTCGCTTGCGGTGGCGTTGCCATGAATTCAGTCGATGACCTCACACCCGACTGCTTGGGAAATGCTGGGTTGGTCTATGAGCACACGCTGGTGAGTATTCAGTGTGAAAAGCAGATGTGAAATGAATTTCTTCAAGTGCATGGAATCTGTTTGCATTTATGGATGTGTTAGGCAGAGTTGTTGATTTTCCCTCATGGTGTTTGCAGGGAGAGGAGAAGTACACATTCATCGAGAAGTGTGGAAACCCTCGTTCAGTAACCCTGTTGGTGAAGGGACCCAACAAACACACCCTCACACAGATCAAAGATGCTGTCAGGGATGGTTTGCGGGCAGTCAAGAACGCCATCGAAGATGGTAAGACACCAAGGAGTTTTTTTGATTCTATGGAAATACAATTAATTGCAGCTAACTTTTGAAAGTACTTGAAAGTGATTCAGTTACAGTATTGTTTTGCCACCTGGGTGCAGTTCCAATATTTTGTTTGCAATGCTCCTAATTTAAATCAAATTCAGGGTTTGTAATAGTTTGGAATTATTGTTATTGATCCACTTACTGCAACTGGCTTGAATACATATTCTGGTTTATGTGTCATTTGCACAGCGAACACCCAGGGACGCTAACGTGGCTCTCCCTGGCCTCTCATGTCTGTGCTACAGTGACTCTGGTCTTTTCCTCTGCATTATGAGAGCCGTTGTCTCTCCTACATGTATTCAGCTGATCAGAACAAACTTCCCAAAGTTTCTTGCGACTGATTTTGATTTGAACGGGTTGTTCTTGTCTTATTGTGCTGGGACACTTGTGCATTTCCTGAGTATCTTCTTTTAATCTTTGTCTCTTCAGGTAGTGTAGTGCCCGGGGCAGGTGCGTTGGAGGTGGCTGTGGCGGACGCTCTGGTAAAACACAAGTCCAACGTGAAAGGCAGAGCCCAGCTGGGAGTGCAGGCATTTGCGGATGCTCTCCTCATCATCCCCAAGGTGAGGGGTTTATACTTTCCCCCTGTCTGTCAGTGTTGTGCTACTGCTAATATCTCAGTTCCTCCAACCCAAGTTTATCATTAGACAGGAAAAACAATAGAACTGATTTGTTATCTGTTGGATTTGTACTTTACCAGCCTCTGTAGGTTTTAATCATGCACCTTCTTTTGTAGGTTTTGGCCCAGAACTCTGGCTATGACCCACAGGAGACCCTGCTGAAGCTGCAGATGGAGTACAAAGAGTCTGGTCAGCTTGTTGGAGTGGACCTCAGCACAGGTCAGAACCCTAACAGCACAATATCTGTCGTGCAAAAATCTGTAATATTCTGTAATAACACAATTAAACTGGAAGTGTTTTCATTGTTAAGTTTGAGGTCAAACTATAGTACACTGCAGAGTATTTAAGCCTTTTTAACACACCGAACATCAAATGAATACTCACTATTACATAGATGTCATAGAGGAAATAAACTGGGAAAAGACTAAAATATCAAAACATTTAGTACAAGTAACATATTTGCAGTAAAGCATTCACCTCTTGTCTTAAAGAGTATCCGTTGTGGTACTGTTAATTGTTCCAGTTGGGTAATAATTCACTTCTATTACTAGCCTGTTTTTTACTCACATGCTGGTGTTTTTCAGGGGAACCCATGGTGTCTGGAGAAGCAGGTGTATGGGACAATTACAGCGTTAAGAAACAGCTTCTCCATTCATGGTGAGATTACGCATTTTTAAACTGTACAGGACCAATTGTCCTGGTGCATCGTCCCATCAGTCTCTCACACGGGTCTTTATTCCTTTTCAGCACGGTGATCGCCAGCAACATCTTGTTGGTGGACGAGATCATGCGCGCTGGAATGTCTTCTCTCAAAGGTTAGAGGTCAACCGAAGAAGCTGTTATCATACTCACAGGGATAGTTGTTTACCCAACGGTTCAGTCAACGTGTTCCCGCTCTTGGAACTCTGAAGCGCCCCAGTCTGATGGACAGCCCGCTTTAAACACCGCAGCATCCATCACAGCATCTGTCAGAAACCATTGTTATGGTAGTCATGTTTCTTTTTTTCCGTGGATTTGTCAATACCTCCCTCTGATTGGTTTATTTATGAGATTTTGTTAAAAGCACTGACCTCTGCCACTCAGTTTTGTTTCTACCCATTAAAGGTTTTCTTGGCTCTTGAAAGATGTGGTTGTGTTTTGTCTTTGCTCAACTCCACAAATCTTTTTCTGCTTGAATGACTGCATTTATGTTATGAACCACGTAAAGCTATTCAAACAGTTGCACGGCCTGCGATGGAAGCTAGCTCTAGATTTTATGTACAAAAAATTTGATCTTATAAAATACACTCAGTTACCACATTTCTGAACAGTAACAATTTCTCTAAAATGTAGCCATTCCTATTTGACTACAGGTTTAGAGTATTTCTTCTTCCACAGCGCTTAACATACTGATACAAACTCATGACGAGCTAAAAAAAGTTCTGGCTGTTCACTTTGTATAAACAAAAAACCTATAAATACTTTAGATTGTATTTGGTCTAAGTTTTAAACCTTGGTTGTACAGTAGTTTAACTGGTGGCTTGTTACGTTTTTTTTTTTCGCCTGTGCAAATTGTTACTTGGTTGATAAATGAAGCGGAACTTTTATTTCACACGGAACCTGTTTGCCGTTGAACCCAGTTCCGTTGCGACGTTGAAATTCGTCCGACAGAAACGCCAGAAATGTTGGACATACTGATTCGATATTCCCGGATCAATAACTCATGAACGAAACGTTGTAAAAACACAAATAACGCCTCTTTCGAACCGCAGTGAGGTAGACAATGAGCTTCAGCATCATTTTAATCAAAACGAGCCGTCCTCCGCGCGAGACAAATTACATTGGTCTCCATGTGCAGGCGCCGGGAGAGGAGTGTGTGGGGACTGTCCACAAAGTGCAAAACCGAAAAGAGATACTCCAAAAATATTGGTTAATTATAGAGACTTCCTGTTGTCAAAAATATTCATTAACTTCACTGTTATTATTTTTTTAAAGGTAAAATTTAATTGGCAACAAATTCATGTCAAACACCAGGAACACCTGATGGTTATACAAAACAAAACAAAAAAACCCACATCTTCATCAATGAAACCATGTATCATGGTGTCATATTTGCTTTCCACAAACTCGATGATTGCTTTAATCTACTTTCAGGAATTGATTGATTTACAGACTCAAACCCAATGTTCATATGTTTTTGACATTATACAGTGTGTGAGACCTTGACAGCCTTACACACTTTACAACAGACAACATCAACTTCTGTGTGGAGAATGCTGCACCCTCTAGGACTGTAAGGTGTTTTCCCAACAACAAACTCTGGACTTCTTCTGACAGAAAGGATCTCCTCGAGGAAAAAAAGATTATCTTTAGGTCACAAAGTAAAGAGGAGCTGAAGAATTTGTAAAAGGAGCTGAGGAGGAAGATTAGAGAGAGACGGAGAGGGAAAAAAAACAGCTACATGTGGGAAAATAGAGGAACAGTAGGAGCACAACAACATCAGTGGAGTCTGGAAGGGCCTTAAAACTGTTTCTGGCTACAAGGAGCCAATTCCCAGTATGTGGAGTGGCACGGTTAAGTTATTGAATATTTTTGTAGTCTGTTTTCGGTTTTGCACTTTGTAAACGGTCCCTGGGCTCTCGTCTCACTGCTGCTTGAACATAGATATCAATGTTACTCGTCTCGCTTGGAGGACGGCTCGTTTTGTTTAAAATGAGACTGTAGTTCATTGTCTACCATACTACGGTTCGACAGAGGCGTCGTTTGTGTTTTTACAACGTTTCAATCACGAGTTATTGATCCGGGAACATCGAATCTGTCAGATCGAAGTTTGAAAAGTTCCGCTGTTCGTTAACTCTTCAGCTTTTATGTATTATACTCGTAATGTCAAATGAATGTTGGCTTTACGAGGCGCGTTAAAGATGAATGTTAAAGTAATGTCCTGGATGTCAGCTGTGTGCGCGTGTTTACTGACAGCGGCAGGTAAGATATCACACCTTTTCGTGTCTGAACATACCAAACACATTGATTAAATTTACTCCAAACCAACATGATCGAGACAAGTTTCCTCCTGACACCCAGCAGCAGACGAGATGCTGAATATACCAGGAGGAAAGATGTTACTGGGAACCAGTGCAGCTGATGGGAAAGATGGAGCGTCTCCCACCAAGGAAGTTGCAGTCCACCCTTTTAAAATAGACAAATACCCCATCACAAATGCCGAGTTCAGGTAATACATCTTCACACTTGTCAGCAGGGTGTTTCATAGTTGAAAATGATGTAATAACGCCTCTGATTTGGCCTTCAGAGACTTTGTGAGAGCGCAGAAGTACAAAACTGAAGCTGAGACGTTTGGCTGGAGTTTCGTGTTTCAAGACTTTGTGTCAGAGGAGCTGAAGAGCAAAGTCACACAGAGGATTGAGGTAGGGGCACATCAGCTGACCATCAATGAACGACTCATTGAAATCATCATCACAAGAAAAGAAAGCTTCTTAAATGGGAAGATGAACTCAAGATAATTGTTTATTATGACAGATGATGTGTCTTATCAGAAAGTCTTTGGTGCTTAGACTCTACAGGGGGACATTTGTAATTGAGGGGCAGCAGCAAGATAAATGGCGGCTGATGAAATGAGGAAGCTGAAGAAGAGCAGCATGATAGAAGTAATGCAGAGAGAGAATCCTATTTAAAAAGACAGCAGCAAGGTGATTGGCCGGCAGTGAAGCTGTGTCAATGTGCTATTGGATGGATGCGACCGGCTGATGAGAACAGCTGACATCTCAGTGACAGCAGAGAAACAATGAGTGAGCATTCCTGGGTGGAGTGAAGGTGGGACGGGTTGAGACTCCACCTGCAGGCTTAATGGATGCAAAAGAAGTGAAAGCATTTAAAAGCAGCCCCACCTTCAGCAGCTGAAACAGTGAAGATGTGCACATTAATCCGTCGATGATTAGAACCCGTAATATTCATTATTCTGTAAGGAGTCACTCTGCACAATGAGTACTTTCACTTTTTGTGCTCAAGTCACATTAAAAGAGACATTTGGGCACATTTCCTGTATGCACAGTCTTTCTGGATAGATCGGCTTTATGGACACCATTTGAAAGACTGTTTCTGACTCCTCTTTCTCATCCAGTCTGCTCCTTGGTGGTTGCCTGTACAGCGGGTGTTTTGGAGACAGGTGAGGTCTTTTCCGTTGTTTTTTGTGTGTCTCCTAACAAGACCCCATTGACTTTCACCCCACTGACCCTCTACCGCTCAGCCTGCAGGACCTGGTTCAGGCATTCGGGAGCACCTGGACTTCCCGGTGGTTCAGGTGAGCTGGAATGATGCTCAGGCCTTCTGCCGCTGGAAGGACAAGAGACTGCCCACTGAGGAGGAGTGGGAGTGGGCTGCACGTGGGGGGCTGCAAGGTACGCTGTTAATACGTTGAAAGCATGGAGTGCTGTATACTGTAATACTTATACTGTATGTTCCACCATTATGATGGAGTTTTGACTGATGTGACCGAGTTAGAAGTGTGTTTTAATTTACACTGAGGCTTCTGGTCAGTCTGCTGCATGGAGGGAGTCAAAGAGGGGAAACTAGTTCATCTCTTTCCTTATGTCACAGGTCGGCTTTATCCGTGGGGAAACAAGTTCCAGGTGAACAGGTGCAACTTGTGGCAGGTCAGCCTTTGACTGTGGATTCACTGATATGTTTTATTTTAAAAGAGACACACATGTTTTCCCCTCATATCTGCAGATAGTAACACTGTTTTCTTCAGCTAAATATGCAAATTTGCATTCAAACTGATTAAACTTTGTAAGACCCACTGAACAGTAATGATGTGTTGTTGTTATTTAAACAGACCTTGAAGACTTGACTGTGTTGCTAATTGGAATGTTGCATTAACTGAGATGCTTTTAACACAGTGTTGCAGTAATATGATATGTGTTTGATGTGATTTTCCTCTTTAAATTAGTGAATACTTTCAGGTGAAAAACATGTTTTGTAATTGTTTCTTTCTGTATGTTTCAGGGATCGTTTCCAGACAGAGACACTGCAGAGGATGGATACCATGGCATCTCTCCTGTCACAGCGTTCCCTCCTCAAAACAGTTATGGTAACTGTCCCGTAGTTAAAGTAGAAAATAATAATAATAAAAACAAGTCTCATGGTAACAGAGATGCCTTTTAGTTGAAAGCAGTGGGCAGAAAAAGATGTTACAGATATATTAAAACCTGTCTGAGGTACTTTGCAGTGATAGTTTCATGCTTTATGAACGATACTGAATCTTCCTGCAGGACTCTATGACATGTTGGGAAACACATGGGAGTGGACATCCACACCCTTCCCAGCAGCACAACCAATGTATGTGCTGCGCGGTGGCTCCTGGATCGACACCGTGGATGGTTCAGCCAATCATAAGGCACAAGTCACGACCAGGTGAGTTGTAAACACAGTATTTTATAATCTGAGTCTACAGATGAGCTGCTCTGCTGTCCTGACCGATGGCTCTGATTCTGTGTCCTGCAGGATGGGCAACACCCCCGACTCCGCCTCCGATAACCTGGGGTTCAGGTGTGCTGCCGACAGACAGAAACAAGGGAAGAAAAAAGACAAAAGTGATCTGTAGCAACAAACAGGAAGTCACAAATAACGTTTATTTGAACCAATGGGGATTCGGGTGTTATTAATGGATCTGATGACTTTGAAGCTGGCAAGGAACAAGAAAAAAGGAGGGGACCAATTAAATATCAATGAGTGACAGTGAATATGTGACAGGAAGATGTGAGTACAGAAACAAACTGTATTTCTCCTGTGGAGAACTTGAGGATTTGATGAAGAATAAACATACTGATACCAAACATTGAAGAAAAGAAAAATCGTCCCTTGCTGCTGTTTTTCCATAACGTATCGTTCACACCCTGAAACATGCTGATTATCTGACAGGCATGAGTGAAGAGACGTGTTGGAATGATCATTGTCTAACTGAATGGAAGGAATGGGACACTGTCAGCATTGGTAGTCTTCCTTCCACACGCTGTCTTTTGTCGAGTGTTTTGGTGTGACTGGAGAGTAAATTGGCCCGTTGCTTTAGTCACAGCCTCCTCTAATCCCGTCTTTGTCGTCTTGTTTTCCTTCTCATCACGGGTGGCCGGCTGAGTTTGGGCTGATTCCGTTAACCATCACAGATGAGACACTTTATCAAAACTCCAGCTTTGTTCTGTATTAATGTGTAAAGAGCAGCCGTGTTTCTCTTCTTAAGAAATGGCCGAGTGCTTTTGGCCTGGCCACACAATCCAGACATGATATGTAAAATGATACCAAATATTTACTCAAGGCATAATCACAGTTGGCAGTTTTGTCATTGTAACATACATTATGTGGACGGTTAAAATGTATTTATTTAAATCAGCAAAGAGAAAATTCACTATCCATTTCTTTAAAGAAAAAAAAAAACTGCTTGGAATTGGACTTCCCCCCATTTCTGTCTTCTATTATTATCTGACATTGCCCACATTGTCACTGAGTGCCTCCGCCGTACATGTTTGAAGCCTGTGCAGTGTTTCCCTGAAGTGCAGCAGTTTACAGGCTGATAACATGTTATATCTCGTTTGTTCAATACCTACAAAACCTAAGATTAAACAGTTTTACAGCAGTTACATGCCAGACTGCAGACTTTTGGCTCTGGGCAGTTCCCAGATGACCAGCGGAGACTCCAGGAAGTTACTGCTCCCGCCCCCCAGAAAATGTTCGTCACGTGACCTCCTGTGAACAACAAACGTGCTGATACAACGTGTTAATTAGTGAGCTTTAGGGCTGCTGGTTAGTGGAGTTTGTTTCTGTGGATAGAACTGGGCTAGCTGTTTCCCCCTGTTTCCAGTCTTTGTGCTAAGCTAAGCTAAGCTAAGCTAACTAGCTGTTGGCTGTTGTTAGCTTCATATTTACTAAAACATATTTAATAAAAGATGTAAATAGGATTTAAAAGTAGAAAGCAAAGGAAAAATATGATAAAATAGTATTAAAATTATGATACAATTTTATAAAAACAAAAATCTTTTTCAAGACAGTTTGAGAATTGATTTTCTTCTTCATACATTTTCTTTCAGGGATGTGCTTTTTTCTGTCTTGTTGTTGACAATTATTCCAAAAATATCACTGAAACACCAGATATATAAACACAGGCACAGACAAGGTGTCCCACATACTCGAGTAGGTTTGACCTATTTGAAATAAAATGTAAATAACTTGAGATCAGGGCGGAGGAAAGATCAATCAGCAGTTTTAATAATCAGTGACCTACTTCTGACAAAAGAGCGTGCAGAGTGTGCAGCACAGAACGTGACGTACACACCTTCAACAGGGACACCGATAAGGAAAACACTTGACTGTAAATCCACTCAATACAAATATGAACCACTTCTTCCTCCTGCATCAGCTCAACTAGGTCCATGATCCAAGTAAATGTAATCAGATTAAAGGTTCTGCTCGTGCACCCTGCAACGCAAGGATATTGCCTAGTTTTGAGTTTTGAAACAGGATGTGTTGATGTGTCACTGACTCCTCTCTGCACATGTATGTGGGAGGTTTGTCACCAAAAATTACCATCTTAACATAACTGCAAGGAAGGACTACGTCTGGTGTTTTCCCCGAAGTGATTCAATTCCAAAAATACATCGATGACTAGATAAGAGTCTGTGGTTTGGACTCCATACGAGTTTTTTTTATTTCAATTTTTGATCAAATAAGGAAAAGAAGACTTACAGCACTGAGACTGGCAGTGGTGTAATGTAATTGAGTACTTGTACTCAAGTACCGTACCAATTCAAGGTTCTTGTACATAACTTGAGTATTTCCATGTTATGCAACTATATCTTTCTATTCCACTACATCTCAGAGGCTAATATTGTTCTTTTTTTATTGCACTTCTGTGTTTTTCTGACAGTTTTTTTGGTTTTTGCATTGAAGTCACACGACAAAAGAAGCAGGTATCACGCGTCAAGTCTGCAAAATCTGATTGCGTGAAAGATCAAAAAGCCCTCCTCCCTTTGTTCCCCTGTGGCTGTGGTATGTGAGCACGTCATGTGTTTGTGTAGCGACTGAAAAGGAGGAAGAAAACCCAGACGAGCCACATGAAGGCACAGCCTCCAGTGACCTCACATCGTGTCATGTCGTGTCCCAGTGAGGACGCACACCATTCAGGATAAACGAGTTTGGAGACATTCTGTTCGTCATCCTCCCTCCTCCTTGTTTTGCTGTCTTGCTCATGTTCTTTCACGTTAATACTTAACTCGACAGTATCAGCAGGTGGTTGACTTGATTCTGCTTCTGCCTGCGACGTCTACCAAGCCGATCATGGACTACTCTGGGTCTTTCTCAGCCCTCAACGAGAGGCTGAGACCTCGAATCACCACCAGTCAACAGCTCTACTCCTCTCTGAGCAGGCTGGAGATCAGACAGTCTTACAGACCCACAATTTTGCCAACAAAACCAGAACCAGAGCCAGAAGACCCAGAGGAGTCTCAGGAGGATGCAGCACAGGAGGATTTGGCCTCTGATGACCTAGACGGTGGACATTGTGCTGATCCGCTGGCCTTTAACAACTCATGCCTCATCACTGAATTGAATTCAAACAATGAGGGTGAAGAGGAGCTGGTTGACGAGGACAGCAGCACCTCAACTTCCAAGGAGGATGACATTCCAGGTGAGCTGACCTCAAAGGGGACAGGTGATTCCTCACAGTCAGCAGCCGGTGAAGGTGGGAGCTCCTTCCAGAGAAGCTACATAGACGGGACTCTACCAGACCTGATCAGGAGCGGCAGGCCACTCGGCAGACGCCGGACCCTGGGACATGTCTCAGACACGGTAGGATAACAGTCTCTAAATGTCTGTGTTTAGAATGAGAGAGAGGTTGTTGGTGGATCTTTTTGACAATGCATGAAGTTAAATCTGCGAAAGCCTCAAACAGGCTTGTCGATCAGTGAAACCTGTCAGGGAGGAGATTCTCCTAACTGTCACCCAGGAGCAAACCAAACATTTAGTTTGCTTTCAGAACACACACAAAAAAAAATCATGTCCTTCAACATAATAACGCAGTAAACCTCACTTTGCTCAGTGAACCACTTCATTTAACACGAGGACTGTTTATCACCTCATGATGAAAGGGCTTGATTTGTGGTTACAAGCGGAGAGATGGAAACAGTGTTGGCGGAAAATGTTTTCTGCCTCATTCTTTATGTTAACAGCTTTCATTACTCAAGTTATCATGGTGTGTTTTTGAGTGCGTTTCCGTGAATGAGCTCATCTGTGCATACATGCAGTGTTCCCGTGTGCTGATTAACATCTCAGCCGGTACGACTAGATTTCTTGTCCACAGTTTCACCCAGGAATCCAGATTAGCAGTTTCTATTTACACTGTGCAAAAACGTCATGAGGTGGCTCTTTCTGTGTGCAGGCCCGCAGTTATCGGCAGAGCAAAAAAACTGGTGGTTAAAATGCACTGATGGGATGTTTTTTGTTTGCAGCTTAAAGAAGTGCGCAGGGAAGTGGAGCTGTCTCGGAGACGAAGCATCAAGCTGAAGGCCCAGGTGGACAAACTGCAGGAGAACAGAGAAGGAGTGGGATGGAGCCAACACAGAGAGAGGGTAAAGGTCACACACGGCACCGGGACACGGCCCATTTATGCACAACTCTGCAGGATTATTAGGATTTATTTCTGCTCATTTCTATCCCAGGTCACAGAGGAGGTTCTGTCCGTTCTGCGGCTGCTACAACCGCTGACAGAGCCGGACTCCGGCCCGCCTGAACCCCCTCGTGGGGAAAACCAGCTGGACGCTGCCCTGGCCCAGCTGAAGAATGTGGCCCGCACCCTTGCAATCAGTCACACCAAAGAGGTAAAGGCAACACCTGCACTCATATAAAGCTACTTACCCTCATCGCGTTCCTGCAGTCTCACTTTTTCGTGAGTTTATTCTAGTGGGTGTGTTTCCTGGTAAAGTGTTTGCTTTGCACATGAAGGTGGCTAATTATTTACATGCACACATTCCGACTTTTAATTTCAATTTGTATCTAAAATCTGACTATATTGCTACAAGTGCCTTAAAGATGCTTTTAGCTTCGAATAATAAAAGACTCATTGATATATTATTGGCAATGCAGCAGGAATTTATAGCCAGCAAGGCAGTTGAATTGTAGAGGCATTAAAATAGCCCCGAGGCCTGTGCAGAGATACTATATTAATGTTCTGAGATACTCCCCACGTGAATCATCTTCCTCATTGTTTCCCTGGCCAGATCATTACGTACTGAAGCTCAGCTATGTGGCATGACAAGTTTACAAGTGACCCTATCGGTGATCTGAGTCTTTCAGGAATTCACTGTGTAATACAGAGAGTCACAAGGTGTGTGACTGATGGTGGGATTAGACCAGAATCCTGTTAAAAACAGAGAGTGAAGACAGTGCGGTTAAAGGCAGGTAATAACAAGAGTTGTGACAAGACATAACCTGGACTCTCCCGCTTGCTCGTTCAAAAGGTCAAATCTGGAAAACGAGTGGAGGACAGTGCTGTTCTCCAGCAGGCGCTCTGCGACAGAGATGAGGCCATAGAGAAGTGAGTACACGCTCATGACGTACACACTCACCTCTCCTCGAAATGACAGATGGATCAAGATTTAAAGGTGCAACAAAAAAAAAAGGAAGCTGAAAGACCCGAGTCTATTTTGAGGAATGTGTCATTCTCTGTTTCCGCCGTGCAGGAAGAAGGCGATGGAGGCCGAGCTGCTGCGGAGTAAAACGGAGTTGATGTTGCTGAACAACCAGCTGCTGGAGGCCGCGCAGAAACGTCTGGAGCTGTCGCTGGAGGTCGAGGCCTGGAAGGTAAAGCTGAGACGAGTTCAAGTCAGACAGAGACAAAAGAAAAGTGAATGAAGTGAAAATGGCAGGGTGTGATCGCTGAACAAACACGAAACTCAAATAACAACAAATGAAAATATGGAGTCGTACTGAGCAAAAAGGAGCCAGTGGGAAAATGTAAATATGTGTGACTAGAAGTAGGACGCAGAGCATACACACCCACACACCAAAACACATAATTAGTGCTCACGTGTTACTTTCAGAGCACAGAATGTGTTCAGCCATAAAACGCACCATTAACATTGACACATATTACATTCAGCACATGCAGAATGTGCCTTCAGCTGGTATCCTGCCACAGTGTTTTGGCCTCAGGCCCATGTGTTCGTCTGGTGAGAGACCGGCATCCTGCAGTTCAACTGAAACTGTCTTTTATTTTCAGTGAAGTTGCAGTTCGCTCTTCATACCTTGGTATTTTCTTTCTGTCACAGAAGAAACACACATTTTTTTCTTTATGGATTTGTTGCCTTGCTGAATTTCAGTCATCTGATGGGTTAAGCTTAGGGTTCATATGCAAATTATGGGGGGACGGGGTGTTAGTCTTACCCTTTTTAAAAGTATTTTCTTTGGACCATCACCTTAAAAAAATACTGCAACCCTGAGTTAAAACAACTTGTTTCACCTCAACTAACTAAAAGAGGCAGCAGAAAGAATTTGTGATTGAGTGAACTAATATAAAAATTAATAAATGAGGAGAATCATTTTCACAATAGTCTCCATAACACACACTGGAGGTGGAATTAGCAATTTCCCAATTTATGGCAGTCATAAAATTCAGAGTATTCCAGCCACTCTCTGTTTTAAAGAGATGCTACATAAAAGGCTCAACTTGAATTATAATATAGACCAATTTTTAACATTTCGTTATGATTAACATTAAAGTGAAGGGGGAAGGAGAGCTGGTAGAGATAACATGTAATCACTGTTAGCCACAATTCATCAGCATCCATATTCTGCATTTCTCATAACTGAATATCGATCCTATTCGCTGGTTGACAGTGATGCACACACTGAACCCATCAGTTGTGACCATTTTCAAATTTATTTTGCTCCTGGGTTGAGTGTTCCCTTCAAGCAAAAAGAACAAATACATTATCCTCCCTCTCATCCTCTCATGACCGTCATGCTTCCTGATAATTTGTGGACAGTTGTTTATTCACCGGTGGTGCTCAGTGCACGATGCTCTGAAAGCAGAAGTCACTCTCCACAGTCAATCCTTCTTGTGCTCTGACAGCCTGTTTGTTTTCTTCGCCTCAGGAGGACTTCCATCTGCTCCTCCATCAGCAGCTGCACAATCAGCAGCAGGCAGAGCAGAACCAGAGGAAGCCCAGCCGCCTGGGCATCCTGAGGAGAAACAACCGAGTGCCCATGCAGCGGCCGTCCAGCATCTCTGCGCCTGCACCGGCCCCTCCCACGACGAACTCCAGCCAAATCTTCATCTCCAGGTCTTCGGTTTCTGCTGCTCCGACTCCCAGCATGCCTCCCTCTACCGGCACCCAACGCAACTGGAGGGACAAGCTGAGGAGGGGCAAGACCAGCCATCAAGGAGACCAGGATGCAGCAGAGCAGGAGGCAGAGTGGGGCAGGGGTGACAACAGCTTCCAGGTCGTACCACTCGATTGAAACAGTGACCACTTTGCACTTTGAGTACGTTCATTCTGATGCACTGAAGTCCCCCTCCACTCCAAAATGTTTTGTTCTTATCGTCACTTTGCCGTGCAGCTTGCTGCTCAGCACACATATACTTTTGAGCCAATCGTGGTTCAGTTTGGAACTTGTATATTATGTCACTCACATCTTCCTTGCATATACACAGAGAATGGACTTCACAGAATTAGGAGACATCGCGTGTCAGTATTTACAGTCAGATTCTGGATTTTTCACAGACAGAGGAATTTTAAGAATTTCTGAGTAATAATTTTTTTTTATGGAAAAAACACATCAGACACCAATTATTACAAGCAGTTATTACTAGAATATTTTTTATGTCTTAAAACATGTCTGGAGGGGATCTTTAATGTATTCTTGGGAAAACATGCTTTGACTCATTTACAGTATGTATGATTATAAATAAGCCGTGTAATTTTTTCCTTCTGTAAAGCCTTACACTTAATTTCCTGAATATTGTTAGTCGCCATGTTGTAAATAAAAGATATTCTTGTGCAGAATCTCTGTGAGACACTACACCTCTTTAGACCCTTCACCCACTGCAGTTTTGCTTGCTGAATTTTCAAGCTGCAAAAGAAAAATTAATAAACTCTGTTGCAGATTTTTGCCATTTTATTGTATAATATTAGTTTGTACATTTTCAATAATATATAATCCACTCCTATATGCATCTCGCAACATTTAAAATTTATATATGGCGTTATCTAGAATGAGTGCCACCGTCGGGGCAACATGTTCAACAAACAGACGCACAAAGCACAGCAAAGTTACACCTGATGACAAGAGAGAAGGCATGCTCATAGTGAAACAATATACAATCCTGAACAGATGATTACAGTCTTCAAGAAGCTGATTGAATAGATTCACTTTTCTACATCGTTGACACCAAGTTCCCTTTAGACACACTCTTGTCCCACTGCGACACTACAGCAGCTAAAGCAGGGCCTGCATTCAAATGTAAGCGACGTCCCCCCCTCCACCCCCCAGCTCTCTATTCATATTGTGCAACAAGATAAGGAGGAGGACGAGAGGGTTCTTCTCCACTAACTGGAGCTTTCCAAAAAGAATAAAATAAGGGAGAGTTTCACTCAACTTAGTTCTGGTAATTCAAAGCCTTCTAGACTTCTGTATTCACATCAAACAGAAAACACTGACTGTAGTAAAAATCTAGCGCCATGAAGGTGTGCACCCTCATCTGTTAAACTTCCTTGTGAAAAAAACTCACACAGAACTGGCAACCCAGCTGCCAATCTAAAGTCTGCTAGTTATTGTTGTAGCATAAAAGGGCTTTTTTTTTTTTTTTTTTTTAACAAGTTTTACAGAAATGGAAAAGAAGCTCTCGACAAAAGAGGCACATACAAATTTACAACACCCTGCTTATTCATACAGATGGCAGTTTCACTGCTGTGGACTGTACTGTTCAAACCCATGGAAACAGAAATGATATCAACACTATTGTGATTAGATAACAACATACACTGTTGCAGTATATATCTGTGAGATACCCATATAGCCTTACGCCTTAGACCTTAAAGATTAGTGAGATACAGATAATAAATCGGTAAAACATGTTTCATCAAAACACTGATTGGACTGACCAAATACAAAGACACAACAACATTACCACGGCCCATTGCCAGACAGACACATTAATAGTATAAGTGTATATTTAGCATATCCAGTTGTCACCTGAGATGTTCAGGAAACAGATTGTGAGTACTGCATTTGAGTGTTTCAGCTTGGTTTTCATAGAGGATGATGTTGGCATAAAAATATAACCAGCGCTCTCAATGACCTAGAGTTGAGATAAATGAACTGACCAGTAAATCCTCGTCTCTGACATACAGCAGATACACAGAGGAGAGGAGAAATAAAGTTCAAGACCAAAATATTCAGTTTATCACTACTATTAACATTAAAATAAGTCTCTACAACAAACTCTCTGTACACATCAAATCTGTATTACAGCCTCTTTGCAGAGCTCCAAGCTCCTGACGTGATACCAAACTCCCTTGTGCAAAGATGCGATTTTTGATTTGCACATTCTTCACTTCTCTCCCAGAAGAGCTTCTCAGATATACAGCGTTTTTTTCATTCCAGTGCTGTCAAAACTTTCGTATGCAAGTATCTTACTGCTGATGCTTCAGCAGTCCCAGATTGTACTTGGCCTAAAGCCACTTTTTGCTGTTATACTGGCATAAACGTTTCAACATAAAGAAAGCAGTGTGCAAATGAGAGTTTCTTTGGATTAGTACGTCGCCTCCAAAACAGCCCTGTTATGTTACGCTGGAGACATTTTTGTGTTATTTTCTACCTACCAATGTAAAAATCAATGAAAATACATCTAGAAACCAGCCAGTCACACTATCTGTCTGGCAGAGAGACTAAACGAAAGAGAAGCTCTTCTACACTACACTACTGACTGTTGTAAAAGGGTGAGTTTGGTCCAGTGTTGGCATCTAATAGCATCATTAATGAATCCACTCACTCTTGCTGAAGCTGCTGAATTCTAACCTTCACTCTCAGTGATGGGACGCTCAGAGCGCTGAGCATAAAAAAAGTTCAGAGGCGTAGGGGGAGGAGGCGGCTAGGACTGAAGGAAGGAGATGATGGAGCTGATGAAATCTAAGGGTTTATCTGCGTGGATCCAGTGGCTCGCGTCTGGGATGTACTGGATGTCAGCGTTAGGGAACAGCCTCTGGATTTCCGGGTAATCATCCGAGCTGGACCAGGAGTGAAGACAGGGAGAGGGAGGAGTGAGAACATCAGGCCAAATGGGGTGGTGTGAGGGCAAACGGGAAGGAAACAGACAAAAAAGTCAAATACAAGTGAAACACAGCAATGGTGCACTTATTGTAATCTGCATTTTCTACATACCTGATATAAGCTGAACTGGCTCCACCCAAAAACAGCGTAGGCCCCTCATAGATGGTGTCAAAGCTGGGGAAGCTCATGATACTGTCAAGGTGTGCTGAGATGGCCTCCAGGTTGACCCTCCAGGCGTAGTGGCCGTTCTGCTCCACCAGGTTAGTCAGCAGGAACTGACGCACTGAGCGCTCCTGAGGAGAGGGAGGGACAGTTTATGACCAGACTGATTTAAAAACAACCTTACATTTCAGGTTCAGAGTTTGACTTTAAACACCCACCGTACGCTACGTTTCTACTGCCCCCAAGAAAGCAAAAAAAAAAATCTGTTACTGCAGGTTTAAATATCAGACAGGGGAAACTAATTGACAAAATAAACATCTGGACAAACTGGCTTCCCAGCTGTAATTCACTGAGAACACTGAAATCAAAAAGGAGTCCTGACCTTGACCAACATGCGCAGCTGATCCTCAGCCATCCGCCTGGCGGTGGAACGTGGGATGTCACTGGAGATCTTCACCTCCTGCATGGCCTGGATGTAAGAGCGGAAGTTGGTGCGTGTGGATGTCTGGGAGGGACTGATGTCCACGACCACCAAGCTCTCCACTAAACCCGGCTACGAACAGACACAGACAGATTGAGGTGAGCAGGCAGGAAAAGACCTCATGGACATCTGGGGTGTGGCATGAACACAGCGAGGGGACTGTAGCGTCACACGACACGTCTTGACCACAAACCTGCGCCAGTGCTGTCGTCATGGCCGTCTTCCCGCCCATGCTGTGGCCGATGAGGACGCACTTCTCGATGCGCAGCTGGGCGAGGAGGTGTTTCAAATCATCGCTCATCGCTTCATAGGTCAGCACCGGACTGTGAGGGCTGTTGCCATGGTTACGGGCATCTACAGTCAGCACCTAACTGGACAAAGGACAGTTAGGACACTTGGAATGGAGCGAAAGAGGCAACGGGGCGGGAAACAAAAGAAACTTTTAAGTCAGCCGTATCCTTTTTTTTGTTCGCAGCAACTCGGGCGAGTGACAGCCCAAACAAAGGCGGCATTGTGTGCACGAGGTGATGAGTTTCTCGAGCAGGCCAAAGAGAAGATTATCTATCAGTATTTATTACAACAGTACAGACTGCTGAGGAGTTGTATCAAATGACCGGCAGCACACTGGTTGATTGTACGTTCCCATTCCTGCTGTTGTTAGAGGGCAAGCGTCAGGCGGCTGAGAGGAAACTCAAACACATAAAGATGAATTGTTCTGGATGTAACAACAGACAGGTGTGATGTCTTCACTGCTGCATTACCTTTCGGCCTGTGCGCTGCACCAAGGACTTCGCTATCGAGTGGAAGTTAGACTTGCTGCCAAAAAGGCCGTGGAGAAACACCAGGGGAGTGCTCTCCCCCTTCCCATCGAAGACGTCATAGGTCAAGTTGACTGGGCTGGGGAGGAAAAGTGACTGATTAGTTCGAATCGCCCCAGTTACGTCTGTGGTGAGACTTATGTCCTGACAGACAGGAACAGGATTAAAACGCTGCAAACTGATGAAACTTTTAGAAACCGTCTTTGTGAGGCTTTCATTTTCAAGTTTTGCTGAGTCAGAAAGACTCGACTCTGTCAGGGGTGGAAAAAAATTTTCAGTGTTGATTATTCTGTTAATTCTGTTTTTCATCGTTGATTTACTTAGTCTATAAAAGAGACAAAATTGCACAAAAAAAAAAAAAAAACAGAACCTGATGGGACATCTTCAGATTACTTATTGACCAGGAGTCCAAAATCCACAGATACTCAATAAAACAGAAGAAAAACTTCACATCTGAGAAGTAGGAACCTGCAAATATCTGCCACATTTACATCATAATTGACCTAATGGATTAATCTGCTGACAAAATGTTATTTTCTGTCGAACTGATTAATCATCTAATCACTTCAGCATTGAACTCTATGGCTTATAATGTATAGTATTGTACTACATGTGTACCTAATATTTCATTATCTGTGCTGTTCTCTTCAGATTCAAAATTACATGCAAATATATTAAACTGTATTTACTTGTGCAGACACCTATCCTCAGTATTCACAAGTTGTGCCATTAGCTGCCTGATTGTATACGATGCATTACAATGTGCTACACTAGCTAAATGTAATGCAATAAATCTTACCTTCACACTGAGAGGTGTTTCTAATATTGTGTCCACCCTCGATAAAAATGGGGTGGACAAAATGTTCAGACACGAGTCGAAACAGTTAATCTCTAAACCAGTTTAAACAAAAACTGAAGAGTGTAACAGCCATGAAGGGAGGATTTATGTTGTATTAGACAGCATTAATTTTGCCTAAGCTTAGCTAACAAACTGGTAACTTAGCGTATATGTAGCATAGCATAACTGTTACCACACACACACACGGCAGTAGAGAGCGATTTATTTAGCCACATAACTGAATAAGATAAAGCCGGGCAGAGAGTCCATATCTAAAATCCTCTTTGTATCTGTGATCATAGCTCAACTGCAGGTTAACCCTCTTGCTAACCAGACGCCTGAATGTCATTTATGTAAACTGTATAAAGTTAACGGTTAATAACGAAGCAAAGACATGGCACGGACACAAATTCCAACGGTCGAGTAAGCGGCTGCTTTTAAAGGGAAATACTGGGCTGTCATGTCCACCCGGCGCTCAGCTCAGGTTGACAGAGGGCATCAGTTAGCCGGGGAGCTAGCGGGGATACCTGGATGAGCTGGCTGTCCGGACCATGGGAGCCACCCCGCACACATCCTGCTGTCCGGGGAATAAACGACACGGCGACCGGCCGCTCAGCAGTCCTCTCTGGATCAGGCGACACAAAGCACTCATGGCAGCATATGCTCCGTTACCGGGCGGTCGACAAGCAGCATGTGAGTTTAAAAACGGCTACAATGACGGCGGAGATTCAGTGAGCGTGCACGCAAAGCGCCCCGGAGGTCGAGCTTGTAGGGAGCTAGCCAGTCTGGCAACAGCTGACAGTGCGTCATGACGTAGTACGCACGCATAAATAGGGGTCGCTTCCCTGAATTTGGTCTCTCAGGCTCAGAGGAGCAGCGCTGGCTGTGAGTGATAATCTCCACTGAGACAGTTAAAGCCAAACATGGGCGCGTTGCGATTCAGTATGAATATTATGGTTGTTTCTACATAGCTTGCTTCAATCTACGGCGATACATTTGTACTCATTTGTTGAAATGTCTGTCAAAGCTGGTGCATACAAGGGGGGAAGTGGTTCATAATATATTTCTTGGATAATAATAATATATTTCTAGGTGGATGTATATTGAGACTAGGCCCCAATTAACAGGAGGAAAAACAGTAAAGTGAAGTTTAGTGTAAAATCTCTGTAGATGTTGAAAGTTAAAGGGCCCAGACTTGAGTTTTTTTTTTCTTGACTTCACATGCCACCGGGATTGAAATCTGTAATTAATTTACAGTTCAACACGATTGTAATCTGAAACACACTTTCTTTCTTTCTGTGTTAAGTGTATGCACCTTGCACTGGGACAGTAAAGGAGAAAAAAGGCAAGTCAAACTATACACATTGCTTTAATGAGCCTCTAGGTGGCGCCACAGTGTCACGATGTCAACAAGATGCGGCTCTGACTGCACTGCATTGAGCTGCTCTCTGTGAGAACAGCTTACAGTAAATGTGTTTTTCGGACATTTGCAGATGACAAGTCTAGCCTGTGATTGTTTTGATTGGATGTCTCCCAAACCAGGCTGCTGTGTGACCTCAGAGAAAGCTAAAACATCATGTTTCATGTTTTATAATTTTCTACTGTACAACAGGAGAGTTCACAAGTAAAGATGTGGTTCAGTATGAAGTAAAATGATGATAGTTGCTTTTTTTTTTTTTTTTTTTTTTTTAGCATGGATTTCCATTGGTTTATTCTACACCTCATTACACATCATCATTACAGTTTCAGTTGAAATGAATTTTAATTATTTCTTAGAGCCTTATGTCTAAAAACTTTGCAGACTTCGCTTCTGCATACAAGCAACATTATATAACACAATATTTATAGCATCTTAATTTGAGGCATTCTTGAGTCTTACATTCACAATCATCCCAAAGGAGCTCAGGCTACAAGGAAATGTATGAACAGGTGCTCTTCATCCCACACTGCACACGTTAATGCTGGAAACATACATCTGTTGGTTATCCTGTTTCAGCCCTTCTGTCTGTCTGGATCGCTCTGGTTTGGTTTGTGATCGGTGCAGCTGATTTTCGTCCTTGTGTTTGTGTCTCCTCTCATATACAGGAACTTAAAAACAAAGCATCAGTCTATGGGCTTGGAGAATCAGGCCTTTCTTGCTGTGTCTCCGCTCATTCATTGCTATGGGAGCCGTGTCTGCTGGGATAAAGCATGCTGTGGGCCGTCACCATAGTGATGGCGTGAGACAGAGGCCTCTGGGAGGACACGGGACAGACTGAGGCACTGACTGAGAGAAGAAAAGGGAATGAGCAGATGAGTGTGCATTTTTTATTCTGTTCAACACAAACTCCAGTTTTCCTTCAACAAAGTATAAAAAACTGTCAGCACAATGTTTCTGATGCTAACTGACTTTTTTTCAACATTATTCTTCAATTGTCACCTTCTTAAGTGCACCCCAACATCAGATTTAAAGACTGTCTGAAGACTGAATATGGACACAGACACAGATCATCAGGTTTAAAGTTATTCTTCCTTTTGACTTGAAAATGGACGGATTCTGCTGACGTCGCATCCCAGAACACAGCGAATCCAGTTTTTCTCCTCAAGCTGCTCTTTCCAGAGTGTCTGCACATGCTCACAAACACCACTGTCCAGTTGGGAAAAACAAACGTACAAGGAAAGGAACAGTGGAGGGATTACACGTGGGATCATCTAAGGATCATAATTACTATCATGTCAGTGATAAATGTCTCATCTTCATTTAGAAACAACAGTGGACTTAGCTCACACAGCCTTCAACTACATTTAATGACCAGTACACTTTACAAACCACTGAGCTACACTATAAAACTATAAATTCTGTTTCAGCTAAAGAAACTATGTGAAGTCCCTAAACTGTCACAGAAAACAGCTGAATACATGTACTTAAGTACGATTTGTGGAACTTGCACTTGAGTATTTTCATTTTCTGCTACTTTATACTTCAACTCCACTAAAATTCAAGGTAAAAAGTGTACTTTTTACCCCACTTATATCATTCACTTGATAGCTTTAGTTACCAGATACTTTGAGGATTAAGATGAATAACACAAAATATAATAAACAAATAAAAAAGTTATGATGTGTTATTGTAAGTTAAGATAAGAATAACATTTATTGACCACCCCGGGGGGAAATTCACAAGACAGCAATATATAAAGTAATTAGAATCAGCCCCACCTTTACTTTAATGTAACTATAGTATAAAATAGACAGTTTTTGGAAATTCTGCATAAAGAGTACTTTTGTTTTTGGTACTTTAAGTATAGTTTGATACTTTTTTTTTTTTTTTAACTTTTAGTAAAGTAACATTTTGAATACACAATGTTGACTTGTAACAAAGTATTTCTACACTGTGGTATTGCTACTTTTACTTAAGAGGTAAGCTCTGAGTACTTCTTCTGCCACATGAAGGTGAGCAGGTTTGTTATTCTCCCTCCTGCTATTTGTAGGCAGTAACCTGTGATGTATTAAATCACGCTTTATTGCCTCCGCTGACCATGTGTAACAACCTGTGTGCAGACTGTCGTCCAACAAACATCCAGAATGTTTCAAACTGAAGTGAACACCAGAGAAGTTGATTCAATAAATGTACGTCAACAGGAACATTTACTGTAAGTGTGTCAAACCACAACTGACTTTTAGATTTCATGCACCATGTCCTGTCACAGCACTTCCGCTTCACTGACTCTTCTGCTTTCACAGGTAAGCTGTGCCAGTTTCGGTGCCTGTGTCACTTTTAGAAACCTTTGACCACCTTATATTTTTTCATTTGAAGTGATTTTTGTAATTATCATGTTAATTTCAAAAAGGCCCTGATAAAAATTCAATGAGAGAAATGTATAGATGTTTATTTTAAAAGCCAGAATCTACAATAGTTTCTGATGCTCATGTGCAAAATATTGAGATCCTGCTCTTCACATAGTATGTCACTGTCTCATTGTATATCTTATTAATCCCATAGTGGGGGAAATTTGCAGTGTTACAGAAGCAAAAGGCATAGAAATAATAAAAAAAACATCAGGAAAAAAGCAAGATTGTTAGGTCCGCAGTTTCCCCTTCCTTCTGCTATTGTGTTCTTGTGTTTTCCTTCTCCTTTGTCTCCTGTCTCTCTCTCTTGTCCGTTGTGACACTGCAGGGAGTGGCCGGCAGATCTGGTCCGGCCTCCTCTACCTGAGCACACCTGCTCTCAATCATTCAACCAAGACTCACCTGCTGCCACAGTATAAACATCAGCCTTCCACCCAGTATTTTTTGAATACTATTATTACGAGATGCTTTATGTCATGCAGCTTCACTTATCTGCTTGCCTGCATTTCTTTTTTTGTGCCCAGGGGCTGTGCCTCTGTTTGCTCCAGTCCATGTCTTGTCAGTCTGCCATGAGTAGTCTGTATTTAGACCCTTTTGCCACCTGCTCACTCTCAGTCATCTCATTAGCTCTTTGTATGTAGATCTACAAGATTCGTCTGTTGCGCATTCCTGAACATTTATGAAACTGTTGCTTTTTTACTCTACTGCTGTCTGTGTGTTCTGAATTTAGGGTCTAGGTCCAGTTTCTCTGTTTAAAACTATAAGAAATATAGTAAACAATTTAATACAGACTGTCATTTAATTCACATTATTGCACATAGCAAAGTAGTGTCCCCTGCAGTCCAAAAGACCTAAGTCTCCTCAGCAGATACAGTCTGCTGTGGCCTTTCTTATATAATGCATTTATATGGTCAGTCCAGTTCAGTTTATTATTCAGGTGGACACCCAGGTACATGTAAGATTCCACCATCTTGATATCTGTTCACTGGTGTAAGAGGAGAGTGTTTGCACCTGCAGAAGTCCACTGTCAACCAGCTCTTTGGTTTTCCCTCCACTGATTTGGAGGCAGTATCCTCACATACTGTGGTGGTTGGTTGGTGTGGTAGTCCACGACCCATGGTGTAACACGATGGTCCACCCCTGTCCCCTGAAGGCGCTGGAGAAATCAAAGAACATGATTCTCACAGAGCTCCCAGCCTTTTTCAGGTGAGATGGAGCTGAGTAGGAGGTAGATGAAAGCATCATTCACCCCAGGTTGATGGCTGAACTGTAGCAGGTCCATTGATGGTCTCAGACCATGCTTGCTGTTGGACAATGGCCACTAACACTGCCACCGGCCTGCGGCTGTTGAGCCACTTAGAGTGCAGAGTCTTTGGCACTGGTACCACGCAGGATGTTTTCCACAGCTCTCTGCCCAGCTTCAGGCTCAGGTTGAAGATGTGCTCAACTAGCCTGCATAATAATAAGAGGATAATACTGATCAGTCTCATCTGTTTTCTTGTTATTCTATCTTACCCAGCAGAGATTTGACACACTTTTTTGTGTCTTATTTTTTTGGTCATATTCTCTGTGTTTTGTCTTGAAAAAGTAAATGTATACATAAAGTAAAGCCAAACACTTTCCTGGAAAGCTCTTTCTCAGACAGGGCTTGTTGCCAGTATCTTGAGTCTTTATTTATTGTTTATCCACTTGTGACATAAATGGTGATAGTAAAATATTTCTATCCAATTAGTCGCTATTTTAGTCTTTCACAACAGCTCTGTATTTACAGATTTAGATAGTTTGACAACTCATTAAGTCATAAACACAGCACAAAGCTCCCTGATAAGAGCTGCAGAACAGGAATGTTCTCCTTTCAAGGGAAAACGGTGCCAAAAGTCAAAACAGAAGTCAGTGCACAACAACCACATCCTGACAGAAATCAGTTCATACTCTGTGTATTCTACAGTCCCGTCAGTCAGCATCAAGGATCACTGTGATGAAGTCATTTTTCAAACAACGAAACAAGGGCACGGTCAAAAATCCTTATGCCCTTTTTTACTTCACGCTCTAAAAATGTCTGTGGAAGCTGAGGTCATGCTCATGCTTTTGGCTCTGGTGCTGGGATATTTCTGATTTTCACTGAGTACCTTGTAGGTGGGAGGTTTTCATGGAATTACTGAAGGTTTGACTCACAGTGTGAACCAATGTGCTTCCAAGTTACCAGAGTCGCCTGTATCCTCATTTTAAATTAGAAGATTCACATCAAAGTTACATTAAAGAGCATACACGCAAACAAGGAAAGGCAGGGGTGGGGTCATCTTTGTCTTTATCATAGACTGTATAAAACATGGCTGTAGTCTCCGTGATGTCCCCTATACGTTTCTGAGGAGCCATTGTGAAGCTCAGTGACTGTGGCTTTGTCTGTCGCCATCTTAGCAGTGCCTGACTCCATACTCCCATATAATCCAAAAATAAGCATCGAGGTGGAGTGTGGGTGGAGCTGAGGCAGCCGAATGAAGTCTGGTTGCTGAAACCTAGCAGCTAGCTGTCACTCAAAGCAGCCATGTCCATAATTATGCATAACTTTAAGCCTCCATATGATTTAAACAAGTCAGTTATATAGTAAAAAAAACTTGGCTAGACATGTTTATTGGTGCTGTAAAGTTGGCCATTTTAATATGGAAGTCTATGGGGATTGACTTGCTTTTGGAACCAGCCTCAAATGGCCATTTGAGGAACTGCAGTTTTTGGCACTTCCATGTTGGCTTCATTTTTCATCACTGTACTTTCCCCTTTGGTCTTTATAAATGATAAATGGTGCGGACAATAGATGATGTGTGAGACTGATTACAAGTTTAAGACCCCTCCACTGTATCTACCCGCAGTTTGTGAATATCATCTTAACATCACTAATCAATCACTGATGTGACACAGTTAAAAAATGTCTTAGCACTTCAGATGACTTGTAGAAAGCAAATGAATTAAATGACTTGCACCTGAGATTTGAAAGCCATGACTTGTCCTCTGAGTGTATGTTTTAGAGATGATCTCTGTTATCTGTCAGGATGCAAGGCTGGTGGTTGACCCTGACAAGGTCGCACCTGTATCAAGAAGGCCACAGGGCCAGATGGCATCTCTGCATTTCTCCTGAAAAGTGTGCACTATGTATGATTTTATCTTCTGTGGAACTGCAGGACATAGTCCAGAACAAATGTCCCTACGGGGACGTTTCAGTATATATCTATCAATCTATCCATCTACACAAAACAGAGATAACAGTGTGTCTTAATCACAACATATCTATTGACACATGCCTGCTGAAGTGTTTGCAACAGATAGTTTATCTGCTTTGCACAACTTCACCGCTCATCAGTCAGTCAGGTTAAAAAATCAGTGATAACCTGAGCTCATACTTTCTAGTCTCATCAGGTTGCTGTTGGACTTTGCTGTTTGGTCATCTTCTTGTTTGTGAGAAATCTGCTACCTGTCCACTGCACGTGTTCTGGCAGGAAGGAGAAGTTGACATTTAAATGGTAGCCCTTTTTCTCTGTACGCATTGTTCTAACACTGTGTTGATCTTTCATTTTTTTTGCCCTGTCATGCCACTCTAGTTCTCACTTTGCTCCATTCATCAGCTGCACACTGAGTCCCGTCACACTGAGATACTCCAACGCAGTAAAAATGGTTAATTCCTTGTTTTAGTTCTGCTTTGTATGTAATTTTTTGAACCACAGCACATTAAAGGCACCCTGTGGAGCTTTCGACCACTGCCAGTCCTATGGAATGAGTGGGTTCCCATTGTGTTTGTATCATGCACACTTACAAACTCCTGAACAACATGAATGCAGCTTTAACTTGTTCGAGGAATGATAGAGGAATTTGTATTTTTGTCTTCTCAATGATGCATTAATCCCTGTGTTATTGTTTTGTGTCAGTGTACACTGGTGAGTCTAAAGCAGTGTTTTCTTGCAAGCCCTCCTCACGCCCATCAATCAGTAACAATGATAGGGGCAGCAAATAATAAAGATGGTCAGAACAGCAGCACCCACTAACTCTTTTTAGTTTATTTTCCCCACATAAATCACATTCAGTCATCTTAGTTTCACTCCGTATGTTTCCCCTGGTCATCCATGCCCTCCCTGTAGTGGTTCAATGCCCACCAACGGGGCTCGTCCCCCAGTTTGAGAACCCCTGGTCTAGAGAGAAGGTCTGACACCAAAAGCCGGTATTCACTAGTTGTCTGTCGAAAAGAAACAATTAAACCACTCAAAGACGACCTGTCTGAGAGGATGCAACATGTTCCAAGGCTAATAAAGCACCTTTGTTGCACATCTACTGATAAGGCTGTAAAATGTTGTGGTGCGAAACCATCATGTGACTCTGCATGAACGAGGATGATACTGATCAGTCTCATCTGTTTTCTTGCTACTTATTCTATCTTACCCAGCAGAGACACAATAACTTCGTGCTTTGATTATGAATATTGATTATTCACAATATTTACATTTGCATTAAACTGTCACCTCAGCAGTACAATTATGTACAATTAAAAATATGGATAAAAATGACAAAAGGACAAAAACAAGGCATTAAGTGCTAAATATATATATTTTATTCCATGGTATGGGGTGCAGGCCTGGCTAAAGGTGTGTTATGGAGGAAGAATGTACAGACTCACATAGAAGTAATCCCTCTCAGTCATCACTTACGACCCACTAGAAGTGTGTTGTGGTGTATTTATCTGCAGTGACCCTGCCCTCTGCCTGTGCTTTCTTATTTTCTTCTTATTTTGCTGTGGTCAGGACATTTCTGTGCTGCAACCTTTGGGCAGTGGGTGTGTTGCCCCCAGCCAATAACAGGTGAGGTCAGGACTTTATAAAAAGGTGCCAGACTGGAAGCATTGATGTTGAGCACAGGCCTTTAAGCCGGGGAGGAGGAACCTTAGTTTGAATGTTGTGTTTACAAACAGTAACTGACAATAGGTTGTTTGCACATGACGTCACATCCCTCTTTGCGCAAGAAACTGACTGAAAAACCTGGGAAAAATGGGAGGAGTCGGGAGGAGGTCACATCCAACATATGCTCTGATTTTCTGTTCATACCTTTCTCTCATAATTTCATCCAAACTAGCACAGTAAGAACTTTCCTTCATGTCATCCATTGTGGTTTTCACTTCCTGCCCTCCATCTGAATTTAACGCTATGTGACTCCAAACCTTTTCCTTCACAGTGCACCTAAGACTTTTCACATCAGCCCAATAAAGCAGTTGATGCAGATCCTGCTGCAGTTCGCTTCTCTTTTAAATGTGGACACCGTCAGAAACACATGCAGGATATATACAGTAGGCTTCAACCTGACAGAGAGCGTCAATAAACGCCTGACACCCTAAAGCCGTCACCTCTCAAAGAGCTGCTGCATGACATCAAGCGTCTCGTCACTGCCACTGGAGCTGCAGTACAGACTTAACAAGTGTTCTCTCTTTCCTTTGTCCATAATGTAGCCAACAGGCAAGAGTTTTTTCATCTTTGACAGGTCTGTGGCAGCATAATGAAGCCGACTGTATCCACCACACCTAAGCATGGCTCCAGCAAACCTGATAGATGACTTTAAGTCAGTTATACTGCTGGCTAAACAGAGACACCCAACTCCAGAAGCCCAACCCAGTGTTCAGCTTTTTAAGCTGTTTGATTTGGACTGACCGATGTTTGTTTTGTGTTTGGCTAAGTGGTCTTTCTTAAGCAAAGAGGGGAAAAGAAGCATCAATATTAATATGGCTTTTATTGAAATCTTCAACACATTCGCAATTTCAGCACTTTTAACAAAGCGTTTAACAGAGCATTTTATTTCATAAATCAGCTGTTTTGACAGCATTTAAACAACAACAACGTAAAAAATTGTCTTAAAATTTGAACATAAATCTTATTTAAAAGAGACAGAGATAAATTTGTGAAATATTTCATTTTTACACACAAAACGTATCCTGCTGATCAGGAAACAAACATCCTACAACTGCTGCAGTCATGTTCCCTCAGGGAGTCTCACACACACACACACACACACACACACACACACACACACACACACACAGACATATACTAAAGACAATAAAGAGGGTCAGCTCTTTGTTTGACATACCGAGGACTGTACAGGCTGTTGCTTCTCATATAAAATATACAGAAATGTTTGAAACTAAGATACAAATCTATTTGAAACACAGACACATGATGGAATATATGGTGTTAAAATACATTACAAATACGTTTTTATTACAGAAATATAAAACTAACTCACACATATGGACACATAAACTACTGAATGAAACAGTCTCTGTGTCCTCGCACGGTGAGAGCTGCGAGAAGGAAGATAAAGTTGTTTCCTGGGGCCATATCATGGATCCATCTTTAGTTTCAGCCTCAGCAGAAACTCTCCTAAGCAAATATTACATGCAAAACACACACTCACGTGCACACACACACACACACACACACACACACACACGTTGTACAATCACACACCCAAATCCATGTTAAATGAGAGCTGCCTCTTCCTCATTATTGTCAGTGAACTCACACACACTGTTTTAACTGAAAGTCTCGGTGAAACTCGACACCAGTCAGCCAACAGCTAATGATAGAGAGAGGCACACACACACATATACACACACACACACACACACACACACACACACACAAGAAGCAGGTGTTTTCAGCTTCACATTATGCCACAGAGGTTTTGGTATAAATACAACATGCGCACACACATTTCAAAAGAGTAAAATAATTTTTTTTTGTTTTTACTGGAAAACTTGCTGTTCGTTATTGAACATCTAAGACACACCTGCTGAAAAGCAAAGCAGAAAGATCAGGATTTGTACACTCATCTTCATCTCGGAGTCTTTTCCCAGGGTTCTCCCTGTGGTTTCACACAGCAACAAACAGCACAGACACACAGAAACACTCATGTGCAACAGACATTTTCCTCTTATCCCACCAAAACTCTATCTGATCAAACATAGTCTTTCCTGTCATACCCTCCACCTGCACTGACGGTGCGCGGGGCGGAGTAAGCCATCCGAGGCGGCTTGTACTTCTTCTCTTTTGGCGGGCAGCTGCTGCACAGCATAGCTCCACCAATCAGGAGCAAGGCGGCCGCTCCCCAGCCGATGTAGAGCGATGCGCCCAGCTCCCTCCTCTGCGCGTTGGTCAGGATGGGGTTGTAGAAATCCCGGATGACGACGCTGGCTGTCCAGGAGACCGGGATGAGGACCAAGAGGCCAGCGAGGACGAAGAAGATTCCAGAGATGATCATCACTTTAGCCTTGGACGCCTCGTCTTCGATGCAGTTGGTGCACTTGGCGCCGACGATGGAAATCATGACCCCCAGCACTCCGAGTATGATGGAGATGATGGTCATCGCTCTTGAAGCCTGCAGCTCCGGAGGCAAGGCCAGCAACGAGTCGTAGACCTTGCACTGCATCTGGCCCGTGCTCTGGGTGACACAGTTCATCCACAAACCCTCCCAGATGGTCTGAGCCGTGATGATGTTGGCTCCGATGAAGGCCGTCACCTTCCACATTGGCAGGGCACATGTCACTATCGCAATGATAAATCCAAGGACTCCAAGGGCGATGCCCACGATCTCCATGCCCATCGACATGCCGGCTCTTTATCTGATGACAGAACAAAACTTAAAGTAGCGAGTGAACTGATTTTCCAGCAAACAAAACCCTCTCAGATCTCAGTGAAGAGTCTCCTCCGGTTGTTCAGGTTCCTTTGAACAGTGTGAGCACCTGTAAGAGGGTGTGATGTAGCTATGAGATGCTACCACGGAAACAAGAGATCCTTTATACCTCAGGGGAGCAAGGAGGAGTCCCCTGGTGATGATGTCAGCAGGAGGCTGTCTTCACCAAAAAAAAAAAACAAAACCTCCACCTATGGAGGAGGGGAGCTGGAGGCAGTGCGGGTGAGGACGGATGTGATGGAGGGAGGGTGTGTGTGTGTGTGTGTGTAGTTAGTGGGGGGTTGGTTTTTGGTGAGATGGTAGCCTCCTTGACTACCAAGAAAACGCAACAAAAAAAAAAAAAAAAACACAGTTTCCTGCCTGGATTTGTGTTCTGCGGTGATGATTAAATCAAAGCTGAGGTAAAAAGTTGAACAAACAAGACCTTTAAATGAGGTTTGATGAGATAAATCACTGATCCTCTGAGTGGAGGAGGAAGGAGAGCTGAGCCACAGAACAGCAAGTGTGTAGTTCCTGACACAGCACACGCGGTAGCTTGAGCCTCTGGCCACTTAAGCTTGTTGTGAGTAAGCGTAGAAACACAAACACAGACACACACACACAGACACACACACACACACACACACACACACACACACACACACACACACACACACACACATAGGTGCAAACACGCACTCAGGCTATGCTGTCGCTCTGGTACTGTTGGTTTTTTGTTACTTCCTGGTTCCAGTCGTGTGAGTTTCTTTAACAGTCAGGATTCAGTGTTAGGAACACAATCCCAAAGCTGGAATGGAAACCGGAATAACTGCACCCAGAGTAAATATGAGCGGAGAGAATACATAATAGGTTTATTCTGAGACACCTTTAACATACAGACAGCGCGGCCAGTATCGGCTGAACTCTTTACTCTAACCAAACAGATGCCACAGACACACATGACTCCGGTTAGAGCATGTGAAGAAATAATAGGTCAAACAATCCAGAAAATAATTTTATTTCAGATGCAGGCTTTTTTGTTGATCAGGAAGAATGTTAAAATAAAATGGCACAATATTCATTTTTAAAAGCAAAGACAGTAAGAATAAGACTTTCAGGAGAGTCATGCTTGTAACTTGTAATGAATGTATTTTGTCAGGAATGAAACATTTTTGGTTGTGTTGTATATGACAGGTGATTCATTTTCTAATAGTTGCAAATTTCCTGGAAATAAATCTTTGTAATTCTGTTCTTATTATAGGTAAAAAGGGAATTTTCCTGAATAAAGCTCACTTTTAACTAAAGTAATTATTCATTCATGATTAAATCTATTATTGCCAACTTTATTCTGTTTATACATGCAATTGCCTGTAGATGACTCTCCATTTTCCCAATGATTTGCACCAATTTTGTCCTCGACAGGAAATGTATTTAAATTACTTCTACATACATCTAATTGCCTCTAATGTAATTTTTATTGTCATTATTGCGAGGACTAAACAACAGGGCAACAGGGAAACACACCTCCAAACCTAACGTTTGATGTATTTCAGTCGTCTGCGGCTGCCTGAAGGCTTGAATAACAGGCTGCTCCAGTGTTTTTGCCATACACACAAACACATGTTCCAAAAGAAATGCCCTCACATTATGAGTGTGGAGCCCAAAATATTTCCACCAAAGATGTAAAAACCACAACACGCATAAACAAACCTGAGGGCTGAGCAGCAGGGAGGCTGTTTGTCGTTCCATCGAGAACGTCTTCATCAGTCAGTCTCTGGTGTTTACGTAACAACATCAGCTGATGATAGTGAGATAAGAGCCATGAACTGTAGGTTACCTGTTTCAGCACACCTGTGTTGACCAACTGCTTGTGTTACCAAAACAAGTGCAGAAGCATTCACAGAAATGCTCTCGTCAATTAGTTATGATGTGTTTTCCAAATTAAACCATGTAAGTTATTATCATGATGGGATGCTGCTAAAACTAAGACACACCTGACATGCCTTCTTGAGTATTACGACTTTCTGCTACTATTTCATGTTTTTGCTTCAGTAAAATTTAAAATGCAGGACTTAAAAGCAAAATTAAAAGCTTAAATTGAAGAATTATCTGCTGGATGTTGAAATGGTTTTGTTCAGAGTTGTTCAGTGGGTAGACGTGTGTAGTAATGTCTACAATTAATAGACTCATCCACTGTGCCCGAGCACACCTGCTAGGACACAGAGGGATGATTTGACTATTCAAAGCAGGAAAAAGGTGGTATCTGTTGTTCAGACACTGCGTCAGACACCACCTGATTTCTGTTCAACAGATCGTGAAAGAAAATCATCTGTCATGAGCTCCTCTGACCGACATGGGGAAGATGACATTAACTCTCTAAAGCAGCAGTGACACCTCTTCTAACGCTGTAACAAATAAACAACAAATACATAAGTCTTTAACTTAGTGATCATCATCATATATATAGAATCAAAACCTTTATCTCTATTTATCTTATATTCTTTGCTCTCATGCCAAGCAGTAACATCTCATCTTAATCACTGCTAAGTCTCACTAGGATAAATTAAGGCCCACATAATGTTTCACAGTGAAAATCTTTATTTATTTATAATATATTATTATTTATTTTGAGCTTTTTCAATCACTTCAGTAGATTTTAAAACAAAGCATTTGCATTCATAAAGTCTGACCATAGATTTTAATAAAACACAAATTTCTCTCTCATTGTTTTAGCAAACACATTCAATGTTAGACATGTTATATAAAAGCATCAACCTTTGTAGAAAATGTCAGAAATGTCACAAAACACAGCCACAAAATGCGCAGTGGAATGTGATCGAGATGAAACACCTCTCATGTACCGCTCCATATATACTACATAAAATAAGTATACTTCCTTCATTCTTTCTGCAGTCCACTCTGCCATGTTGACCTTGCTTTGGAGCCCAAATTGAGCTCCATTTTGCACGGCTGTGCAAAGTTTCATATTTGTGACTCAACCTATGTCTGTCTTATGTAATAATAGCAAGAAAAATATTGTTCCCCCACAACAATTTAAAACTTTAAAGTACAGTCAAAGCAGTCACAAGTGTCCCTATTTGCTTTACAATAGTTGACAGTAGATACCTGATGTGAACACACTAATCAGCACAATGAGGAACATTCACGATGGAAATGTTATGAGCTCAAATAATAAATATACATATGACTGCATAGACTATATTTGGTCACGTCTTCTTATCCCTTGTTTGTTTTAGACCAATGGTAATTGTAAACAGGACCATCAAACTTCATATTTCCATGTATTTATGGTCGTAAACACCTGGTTCCTACCATTTCCTGGAACACTTGGTTTCAGTTAAACCAACATGATTATTATTTATCTACATTTCTGTACACATTTCATGAAAACGTACGAATAAGCAGGATACATGTGAAGATAATTATGTTATGCTTCCTGATCCCTCTGCCCTCACACGTAGTCCTTCATGTTGTAGGAGCTATAAGCTGCTGACCTCGGTGCGGCGGAGTATGCTATACGACTCTGGGGCTGAATGTTGTACTTTGGCGCTGTCTCTGCCGGTGGAGGGCAGCTGCAGCAGAGGATGGCGCCCCCAACCAGTAACAGAGCCGCGGCACCCCAGCCCACATACAGCGCTGCCCCGATCTCCATCTTCTGACCACTGAGGATGATTGGACTGTAAAACTCTATTATGATGGTGTGTGCTGACCAGGAAACTGGCACCAGCTCTGCCAGAGCCGCGGTGATGAACGCCCCGCCTGAGGCAGCCATCACCCTGGCTTTAACCCTGTCATCCTCGATGCAGTTGGTGCACTTTGCTCCCGCCAAAGCGATGAGGAGAGCTATCAACCCCACCATAATGGAGACGATGGTGAGCGCCCTGGCAGCCTGCAGGTCCTGAGGTAAAGCCAGCATGGAGTCGTAGACCTTGCACTGCATCTGGCCTGTGCTCTGGAACACACAGTTCATCCATAAGCCCTCCCAGAACACCTGAGCTGTGACAATGTTGGCGCCAATGAAGGCAGACACCCTCCACATTGGCAGGGCGCAGCTGATTATAGCCATCACCCAGCCGAGCACTGACAGAGAGAGGCCAACCAGTTCAAGTCCAAAAGATGCCATCGTGCACCCAGACAGGGGTTCCCTCTTTGGATCAAAAGTTCCTTTATTTGTCCTCTGGGTTCTTCTTTATTGAATGTTCACTTTCTCTTGGTTTTCTTTTCTTCCCTTTCTTCCTTATATTTTCCAGCAAATATCTGAAGGCCCTCTTGATATTTGCTCCTCTTTGATGACCCTTCTTTCCGCCAGGTGCGCCTCCTCCTCAAGCTGTAGCTGCTGCACCTGCTGCTGGATCCAGAAGTGTCGATTTGTCACCGTGTGCTTCCTCCTCAAACTCTGAGCTTCGCGTATGCGTCCGCTCAGATGTTGTTTCCCTGTATTCTGCTGCTTGTAAGGCGTCAAAGCCCCTTATCTATCTATCGTTTTATTATTAAGTGGTCAGACCCTCCTAAGAGATGACATCACTCGGCAACCCAAACCAATCAGGTGAGTCCTGAGCATTGGCCTCATTTACCACCTGGGTGTGTTGGTGCTCGTTTGTATGCTTTCTCAAATGAAGAGCATTTTTATGGTTTAACCTTTTGCCCATGGTAGCTGCGGGTGTGTTTGCTTTATGGCTGTCAGGAAGTAATGAGTGGCCAAGGCAGAGCTTGTTACTTGGTTGATAGGTGACCACATGAGACTGTAACGGATATACAAACATGTTTTCTAATAGATGTGTGCGTGTGTAAGTGTGTTTGCATGGAGTGGGATTGTGTTTGAGAGGAACAGAGAAGAGAAAAGGCCATATTCTATCTTTGCAGGCTTTCTGTTTTCTATCGTATATTTTCTGTTCTCTCTCTCTCTCTCTCTCTCTCTCTGTCTCTCTCTCTCTCGAGTTTTGTTGTGATGTGTCATGTTTTTATAGCCTCAGCGAAAACAGGCTGCAGTTTTTATTGCAGAAACTTGCACCATCTCCACTGGGTCACACAGTCTACGGGTAATCGTGCAATAAAACTTTAGTTAATGACAAACTAGATATGCTAGGAATATTTTTTATAGACAAGTATCTATGGACTCAACTAAACACGAATACATGAGTCCAGTGAACAGACCGAAACCAACAATGCTAACTGTCCCTTCCCTGTCTGTGGCACACAGCTGCTAGGTGGTTGGTACATGCTCAATAAATGTTTAAAGAGGGGTCACAGATATGTTGTATGTATTTAAAAAAGGTTCAGTGATTTCCTAAAACAGGTGGGTCCTGCAGTTTTTAGCAAACATTAATCAAACTAGAGTAAAAAGTGTATTTGTTGGGGACTACTTCCAGCTGCAGCTTAATACACATTTACACAATACACTTGTGAGCAGCACAATGGTGTGTGTGGGGTTCACTAAAAATGAATTACAATAGTATTACAGAAAGAAATGAAGGAACGTGTCTCCCATTGCAACGCTGCCTGATTTCTGCCACTGAGGAATAATTTATATCAGGTATTGGATACAATACTTGGTAGATGGATCAATTGTTCTAATCATATAAGAAATCCTCAGGCTTGCCTGTCCCTGTTTCCTGAAGTTGAGATCAAATGAAATGGAGCTTTTAAAAACTATTTTAGATCACATCCCCGGCAAGACTGTGCACAAATTTAACAATGTATGCCAAAAAATACAAAGTGCAAAAACTAAAAAAAATCATAGGAAAATCTGATCACATTTTCTTTTTGTAAAACAAAACACGATGTGTGTATGTAGGCTTGAACCAGCCAGTTTCAATCAATAATATAACATCCACCCATGAATCAATCAATCAATCATTAGCTTTTAGTGGCACAGAGCTTCATTAGTTGTCTGGCAAGAAACAGCATGGCGCGTCAGTGTGTCTTTGGGTGTTGGTCACTACAAACCTTGTTCCATTTCTCGAAGATAGCTCACTGGTTGTAACTTCCTCACATGAGGACAGTCCCTGATTATGCACCAGACATTTTACAGTGGACTTCTTCTGCAACTACAGGGAGCGTACGATGGGCTTCATCTCTCTGTCTTACAAATGGATATTGCCATCCTGACAGAGTACATGTTGGCTCCCAGCTGTTCAACATTCAAATGAAGTTCATAGAAATATCAAGTCTCACCTGCTCGTGTTGTTTCAGTCTTGTAAATCCTCTAGAAATGTCTGTTTTTTCTGGACGTTAAATCTAAATGTGAGGTTGTCTTTGATGGGCCAGTATCTACAGGAATAATAAACATAAAACTACCAAACAACAAAATTGCTAACCAAAGTGTCAGAGAGCAGAAATGTGTTTTTATTATCTGACAGAGCTGAATAAATGTAACATTTTCCTACGAGTTTATCCTCAAGTTATGGCTGACCCTTGAAAATCAGATAATAGTGACGCAGATTCTTGTTTCTTGCCTAAACCAGCTCTGAATGACCATCAGTGAGGATCCATGTGCTGTGTATCACAGACACAGATTTGTCCAGTGTCACTATCACGTTTTTATCTTGTATACGTGCGCACATTATCACACTTCAACATCCCTCCAACTAGTCCGTTAAAGAATGGCTAACTCAGTGACCACGATAAGATAAAGCTTGATAAAAGGCAATTCATTGACATTATCTTGGTATTAAGGAAGGAAACCAACTATGTACCGACAATTCAAATTATATCTGAAAGTCAATACCACCAATTTCTTTGTTTGCATCAACAAGTTGCTGCTCACCAACACAATGACTGCAGCGTGTTCTCCAAACAGCTGTGTTGTATGACAGACACACAGCCCTGATATCGCCTTGTCTTATGAATTTTTACAGAAAACCATTTTTTATTTTCACGTGGCAGAAGTAACATTAATTTTGAGGTGTCTTTCTTCATCGTCTGAAAAGCTCCATTCACTCTTCTTCTAGCTCTTTTTTTGGTTTCCACCAACTCATGAGGCAAATATCTGGCTCTTAAGCTGCTTAACGTCCTGCTACATTTACCAGCTAGTTGTTTAGTTTGTCTGCTGTTTGGTGCTGGGCAGCTAAAGCGAGTTTATCAAAGCTTTTCTCAAAGTGTTAGTTCAGATTCACCGAAGTCACACAATAACAGAAACAACTCTCAGGTTCTGTGAAGTCAAATGAACATTTTTGTCAAAGGAGTCTTTGACGAGAGTGATATCAACGGCTTCAGCTCCCATTGGAAAGGGCTGTCTGACATCAAGGTAAAGTGGTGAAAATATTCTAAATTCAGTGTACACTGAGATTGATCCAAATAGCTTATGTGGGCTTTTTTTTTTGTACCTAAAATATGTTTTACTGTATCACAGCAGTACCTTGCTTAGCTTTAATATAGAAGAATTTTGATTAGTGAAGCTTTACTATTTTAAAATTGATGTAAAACAGAAGCAACAACCAAAAAACAGAGGCAATGTCACTATCAATAGTATTATATATTAATACTATAAGTTGTGCCCCATGTAATATACTTCAGAGTAAGTAGAAATGCACAAAAAAATAATCTCAACACAATTAGGACTTTAATTTTCTGTATTTCATTTGACATATTGAAGCTATGATGCGAGCCACTCTAGCTTTGCTTGTCTGGTACTTAAAGACTGTGAAATCTGCTTCATCACTGCCCTTTGGAGGCCGTTTGCCACCATAAAAAAAGGTTATCATCACCAGTTGGCAGAAATGTAGCTTTCTGCCAACATTGTTTGCAGTTGTAATAGTCATTTTCACTTTCTGATTTAAGAGTTGCTCTTTAGACGATGCACATCAACCCGTACAGCTGTGTTGATCTTTTTCATCCTTGTCGCTGTTTTCTGTTGTCATTTTTCCGGCACTGACTCACCAAAGATGACACCCCTATTCTTAATCCCGCCTACAAAGCTCTAATTGGTTCGTTGATGTTTTTCAAACCATGCAGTGAGACCATAACAATTTGAACTGCCGAAAAGCCGAATATATGGGCAGGCTAGATATTTATTTGTTGTATATTCACTCCATATTTAGAGCCCAGGAGCCTGGATTAACTACAGAGCATGAAGTCCATTTCCATGCTACTGAAACAGCTCTTTGATTATAAATACTGTCATGACTCCAGAGACATTTTTTCCATGGAATTAGACTTGTGCAGTTTGGGGAGTTTCACTGGATGACTCTATCTCTCACCAGAGTTGATAAGTGAGTTTCAGTTAGCAGAAGGATTACCCATGCCTCTGTTGTTTCCTTGTGTGCGTTGGTGTATTTGTGAGCGTGTGAGCTCTTCCTCCTCTCCAGCTGCAGAGAAAAACACACAAATGATCTATCATCAAATCCAACCGGGTGCGTGGAGATGGTATTTCAGCATACTGGATGAATAACAGGTTTATCTATTTGCCTTGCTGCCAAGGGAAGTTCAGATAGCATACGTGCATGTATTAGCAACTGCTGCCAACACGGATCACAGTAACCTAAATACAGGAGGGACAGCAGCTATAAAAATACACATCAGAGTGGAAGTATTATAAAAAAAAAAAAACCTGAAGTAAAGTACGAGGCATGTAGATGAATAAGGATGTGTTATTTCTGGCTTCTGTTCACAGCTATAAATCTTTCCGTGTAAACAGGTCAGGTTTCAGGAGAACGAGTTGAACATGATTTGAATCTGACCTCCTGTATGTGGGGCAGTCAAAAACATTAGTGGGGGACAAAGGTGAACTGCGGGAATGTGGGGCATTATTTGCTGTATATTCAAATCTAAATGCGAAATTGTGTTTTTTTAAAATACATTTCTATAATAAATTTTTGAAACTGACTCCATGATCGCCATGATCCAGTCTTTCATTATTAGAAAACACGAGAAGGACCAGCTGAGTATAAGATTGATGGTAAATTTGACTGTAAAGTCGACACTCGTTAGTTTGACACTAAAATAGTGTCAAACTAACTAATAGTAAAAAAAAAAAAAATTCAACAAAAGTCTCAGAGACTTTGGTAAAATGTTTCCTCCTGACACCAACACGTAAACAGCTAGTTTAGTTCCAGATGACCAGGTGGCCATTTTTGGATGTTTTTTCATACACAAATTTTGGCTGTCTGTCCATGTTTACCAGAAGGGTGAGACTGTACTCCAGTAACCGCTGATAAGAATTAAATTTGTGCAAAGCCACCATAGAAACTAAAACACCTCCGCTTCTGTCATATCAAAGATTGCAAGCTGTTAAACGTCTGTCTATCGAGATAGGGGCAATAATGTGATCAAAACTGTTGGCCTTGTAAGACGACCTTGTAAAGACCATACACCTATACTTACCAAATGCCTAAAATATAATGGTTTTATATTGAGGTACATTTACTTTTATTGAGGTAACCTTATTTATTTTTATTTTTTGTGAAATGATACTCATAAACCAGTGTTTATTTTTCAAATTTCTGTTAACCAATCATCAAGCTTCATTTCAAACTTCCTGTTTCAAAGACAGACGGGGTTTTCCACTGGCACCGTTTATTAGGTCACCGGTCAGTGGGGAATCTGCTATATAGGCAAACTATCAGTTACTAAGTAATGAGTCCTTTGAAAGAGTTAGGGAGCCTTGGATTTAATGGCTGGGTAGAGATTTATGGACACATTCAAAACTGCAGTCAAAAGTCCTTTGAACACTGTGTGATGCCACACTTTCACAACCACCCAGACATCACTCTTTCTCTTTGTGCACAGAAAGCTCCAGAGCAGAGCAAACAAAAGCCATGTTGTGTGCTCTGTTGCTGCAAGCAGCCATGATTAAAAAAAAAAAACAAAAAACAAAAAACTGAGATGCTGTGTTCCCAGACCGATGTAGTCAGATACTTTATACAATCATGTGTTCACAAAGTGGTGAGCCTCGCTCCATCTTCGCTTGTGAACGACTGAGCCTTTCCAGGATGCCTCTTTCATACACAATCATGACACTCACCTGTTACCAATTAACCTGTTTACCTGTGGAATGTTCCAAACAGGTGTTTTTGGAGCATTCCACTACTTTCCCAGTCTTTCCCAGTTGCTCCTGACCCAACGTGTTGCTGGCATCAAATTCAGAATGAGCACATGTACAAAAATCAGTGAAGTAAAGTACAGTGACTATATTGTCTTTGTACTGTTTTCAATTGAGTTTACATTGAAATGGTTTTACGTGTTATCACATTCTGTTTTATTTATGTTTTACACAAAGTCTGGGTTGTACAAATTCTTACCAAACTGCATGAAACTAAACTATTTTTTTTATTTATAAGATTTAGATATCAGTCTGCCTGTGTTCACTCTCAGTCAGATTTGAACCTGAGTGACCCTTCCAGGAAATTGAGGGCAGATTATGGCACAAATTTATACTCATCAAATACACACACACACACACACACACACACACACACACAGTAAAATGACAGAAGCTGCTGCCTCCCTTTGGGCAGAGTGGAGAACAGCAGACAGAAGAGCCAGTCTCCAGAGAGTTGGAGCCTTTTTCTGTCATGTCAGGGTTACAACACTTAGAGGGTACAAAATCCAGACCTGTCAAAACTGTTGTATATCATAGCACTTGCACTTACACTGACCCCATTTTTTGCCTTTCCCTGCTCTGCCCACATTAATTTCGCATAAATATGGAACAAGAGATCTCTTCCTGTGATCCTCTCTGAACAAAAACCCTTGTGTGTTCACACTCACAATCAGCCTTCAGTCTGATTCACAGAACACACACAGGCCGAACATGTCAGAGCTCAAAGCCAACCTCAGCTCTCATTTCACAGGGTCACTTCATTTTTCACTTTATTATTTTGTTCCCAATAAATTCCATTTTTTCTTTTGAGAAAAGTAATTTTTCAAAGGCACCAAAGGCACATTTCACCACTGCATGCGCGCCATTTAGTTATCTAACCTCAGAGATTGCACCTGTGGGAGGATTGACCTGCGTTTTATCGGAGCAGGGTCACATGCCTCACACGATGTGCGTCTGCTTATTAAGACATTTTAATTGCAAGTATGTGACTAAGTGTGAGTGAACCTTTCACCCTCTGCATACACACCAGTCAAGGACTGCAGATGACCTGCAATAAAACTGAACACAGTTACACTAAAGCACATAAATGATTCTTTTTTCACAAGCAAAAATGTTCTGGAGACCCCTTAAAAACAACTGTGACACACTGTACACAGTGTATGCAAACTGATAAATCACAATGCATTCAAGTACATATGTTTTTTTTAATTTATTTATGTACTTTGGAGCAAATTTATATAATTTACAGAGAAAAAAAGTCCATGTGTTCAAGAATGACGGGGACAGTGATGCCCAGTTAACTTGTAATGATATGAAATACATAATACATTCAGACTTGACAATACAATATTTTAAAGTCATCACAATCCAGAAATGTAATACAGTACCCTGGAACTGTCTTAATGAGAAGGCACAACCTATGAACCTATAAAACAACTAAAAGGTGCAGCTGCAGTGAAGTGAAATGTGAGATTACATTTTTGATCAACAGGAAATGTTTTTAAAAGACGTGCCTACAGATTATCATTTTCATGATCATGTTTAGATACTTAAAGCTTGTTGAAGAGAAAGACTGTGACATGAAAATGTCAAAATGAACTTACAGGATACACAGCTTGTTGAAATTATCAATATTTAAAAGTAAAATGTGTAAAATATGGTCAGAATTTCAGTTTAAAACATTATTGACAGAATATGAGGTTACAGTTCTGACGTATGTCAAAGACCTCTATGTGTTGTGTTGCAGAGATATCTACCGAAGTTTAACATGCTAACCAGCTAGCTGTGACCCATCCTGTCTCGTAATACCACCTTGTAATAGCCTAATAATATGATAGCAATTTTGCTACATTTCACAAACTCTCTTAGCTTTTTTAGTCTGATGGACAAATAAAATAAACTCTGGACTGATCTAAGACGAGCTTAATTGGCCACGTTGTAAACACCAACATTCCCCCCAAATCAGCTAATAGGACCACTATCTGCATGGCTAACAGAGCTAACTAGCTAAGGGCAGCTAGTAGCTACAGCCAAAGACAGCTAGAGCAAAGAGTAAAGTGAGCAGCTGCTAGTGGTTACTTTAGAGATATATTGCCCCCTGTTGGTTTGGAGTAACCTTTGACAGGTGGCCAATAACACCTTTAATTGAAAACAAGACCTTCACCTCACTTTAATTTAAAGTGCTTTGTTGCCTGATGGTTCGTCTGGTCTTTGAAAGTCTTTAACAAACATAATCAATAGTATGTAGTCGTGTGAGGACATTTTGACTCCAGCAGCATGTCATCCATATTTTGTGAAGGTGTAATGGAATAAAATCACTGAGCACAGGACCATATTTGGTCAGTTTGAATTTCCTTTCAGAAGTATTGTCATTCAAAACAGACTGAGTCATCTCTGACTCAGGATGCGACTCCTCCCACCTGCTGCTTCAGGTGAAACCATGGGGGAGGGGAAATGAAGGGGAGGGGGAGGAGAAGAAGAACAACAACATAAAAACACTCTGTTACCATCAGCTTTTCTTGAATAAGATGCTTATATTGTGTTAAAATTGAGTGTTTAATCATGCATGTGGTGCTGCATGCAAACCAGTTTCCCGTGTTGTTCTATTCTTTTGTAAAATGGATGGTTGGGGGAGGGTAAACAGGTTAAGGGTTTGTGCACTTTGGGGCTGGACCTGAAGAGCAGGGACTGCTGACTGTGAGCTGTTTTCCTCCAGGGCCCCTCCTCTTTCAGGGAGGAAATCATATGTACCTGCTCTCCTCTGAATCCTCTCCCATTTTGCAAGCTCACCTGTTGAACAGAGGACCTGCCTCCATCACAGAGGCAGACAAACAAACCGCACGCTTACATCACTGCAAGGGAGAAATTGCAGTGTAAAGAGAGATCTTTCAAGTCACGACAGAAAAGAGGGAGAAGTTTCATTTGAAGAGCAAATCCGTTGTCCACGATGGTGTCTGCTGGGCTACAAATGCTGGGCGCAGCTCTGGGGATCCTGGGCTGGATTGGCGCCATCATCGTCTGTGCCCTTCCCATGTGGAAGGTCACTGCTTTTATTGGCAGCAACATTGTCACCTCGCAGACCTCCTGGGAAGGCATTTGGATGAGCTGCGTGGTCCAGAGCACAGGCCAGATGCAGTGTAAGGTCTACGACTCCTTGCTGGCCCTCAGCTCTGACCTCCAGGCTGCCCGGGCCCTGACCATCGTCGCCATCATAGTGGGCATCATGGCTATCTTGCTGTCTGTAGCCGGGGGGCAGTGCACCAACTGTGTGGAGAATCCGTCATCCAAGATCAAGGTGGGCATTGCCGCTGGAGTTATGTTCATCGTAGCTGGGGTCCTCTGCCTCATCCCTGTCTGCTGGACGGCCCACTCCATCATCCGAGACTTCTACAACCCGCTGATGGTCAACGCTCAGAAGAGAGAGCTGGGCGCTGCGCTCTACATCGGTTGGGGGGCGGCCGCGTTGATGCTGATCGGAGGGGGGATGCTCTGCTGCAACTGCCCCCCCAAGGACGAGGGCTCCTACACTGCACGGTACAAAGCTGCCAGATCTGACGCCTCAGCACCAGTGTCTGGGAAAGACTATGTCTGAAACAAATGAGGACATAGCTTCCACAAAGCAACGTTTACTGGACAGATGAACAGGTGCTACTGGGTTGTGAGTGTATATATTTCAGGATGCTACTAAAAAAAAGTATTGCTGAGGTTTACTCCTCTCAAGAGCAGTTGAAGGAAATAAATAGCAGGAGAGGAGCCACACCCAAAGAGGAAATTCATCCATTTGATATGTTAACACAGTTCTGTGTATTTGTATGGTTGTTAACATGAATATTAGTAATTTCCAAGTCTTTTCTTAGTAGTATGCTCTCTGATCTCAGTCTTATTTTTGAAATTCTGTATGTGGGTTGTTGTTATGACCATGTGTTTGAGATTCATGATGTGCCAGTTATTCTGTAAATAAATATTTTCTTAACAAATCTGAGATGACTTGTGCTTGCCTTTTTATTTTTACATGCATTCACACAGCAGCTGTGATCTTCTCTGTGGTCTTCAAATGAGAAAAAAACAAAAAACAAATGGGTCAAATTCTTTTCTTGTATTCACTGTAATTAATATCAGTTCTTCTTTTTACACATTAAGTGTTGCATACATCTCCATTCACTCCAGCATTACAATCAAAACAAGGATCTTTTTTTTAAAAAAAAAGAAAAAAAACAAACAACGAAACAACAACTACCTAACAGCATTCGAGACATATCTATTGTCTCGTTTTCCTGCCGATCAGGTTTAGGTGTGGCAGAGAAAAGAGGCATGACGGCAGAAAACTGGTCTTTGTTCAAACTGTGAGCCTACAGGCAAAGGTATTTCTACTTTCTATGGACTCACAGGACCAATTTCTCATTTTCTCAGAGAGTAAATATTAAAGGGCTGGGAAATATTCATATCCTTTTGCTTTCATCTTTTACTGTCTTTTTCTATGATTAAAGTCCTGTAATTGAACGTGCAAACCTGGAGATAATACAACAGTGCGTGTTGGAGAGAGTCAGGATGATCAGTTTTAATTGTCCTGTAAATGGAAAAAGCTATTCAAGGGTTAATTCTCTTTTACTCTCTCTTTACTTTTATGAACTTTTTTTTTCCTTTCAAAAAAACCCACTTCCTTGTCTGTTTTTAGCTAAATACCTTGACCCAAACTCTGAAGTTGTGTTTGTTCAAGGCTTGACCTGTGTGAATGGGTCTATGTGTGCGTGCGTGTGTGTGTGTGTGTGTGTGTGTGTGTGTGTGTGTGTGTGTGTGTGTGTGTGTGTGTGTGTGTGTGTGTGCGTGTGTTTTTGAGCACAGGTGGGATCTGGAGCCATTGTTCCCCGTCTTGAAGCCTTGCTTGAGGTAACAAAGCTTGTATGTGTGGGAACAATGAGCAGAAAGGGGAGAGAACAAGGGTTGTGGATATTAGGTCTCGGCTTTCCCCTTTTGTCTGGGAGCACAGAAACCCCACCCTGAAAGTCTGAACCACAATGGGAGGCAGGCTTCTTCTCACAGTGCAACCTCAAAGCACCAGAGCACAGCAAACACTTCCCCACGCAGGTGTTAGAGTGGAGTATGTTGTGTTTTTACACATTCAGAGTCTAATCTGCGAGACGTGAAACATGGCTTCTCAGGGCCTCCAGATCATGGGTGTGCTGCTGGCCTTCATCGGCTGGCTGGGCACCATCATCACCTGCGCTATGCCCATGTGGAGGGTCACCGCTTTTGTCGGGGCGAACATCGTCACTGCCCAGGTGATATGGGAGGGCTTGTGGATGAACTGCGTGGTCCAGAGCACAGGCCAGATGCAGTGTAAGGTGTACGACTCCATGCTGGCTCTGCCTCAAGACCTGCAGGCCGCCAGGGCCATGGTGGTCATCTCAGTGATCGTCGGAGTGTTTGGCGTCCTCATGGCTGTGGTTGGAGGGAAGTGCACAAACTGCATGGAGGACGAAGTGGCCAAAGCTAAAGCTTGCATCGCGTCCGGAGTGATCTTCATAATAGCCGCCTTGCTGATCATGATCCCAGTGTCGTGGTCAGCTCATGCAGTGATCAGGGACTTTTATAATCCCATGCTGGTTGCGGCTCAGAGGAGGGAGCTCGGGGCTGCACTTTACATCGGCTGGGGCTCCACTGGGCTGCTGCTGCTGGGGGGAGGCTTGCTCTGCAACAACTGCCCCCCGAAAGACAGCAGACCCTACATACCTGCCAAGTTCTCCCCTGCAAGAACCGTGGCTTCAAACGTGGACTATGTGTGAATATTTGGGCTGGAAGTGCAGCACAAGATGTCTTGAGATAATCATTCAGTTTTGTTAATGTTTTCACCAAAAAGCTGCACAAGAGGATCTGTTTGTTAAGGTGCTTAAAAAGTTGTTGCTGACAAAAGAATGAAATCTGCTTAATTGGTTGATCAGGGGAAAAAAACCCTCCGAATTTAGAAATAATTTGGAGCATTAAAGTAGCAGACAGCACAGTAAAGTACATTGTCTGGTGGTTTGTTTGCTTGTGTCTAAATTAAAGGGTGACCTATGATGCCAATTGTCAGTTTTCATGGAAATATTTTTGTTAGATCAAATGAATATTTTCCCTACTCTACGGGCTGAAACTATGGGAAAACCTATAACACTTCTCAGAAACAATATTTTTATTAGGAACAAAAGACAGTCTTTATTAATTCCTCTAATCTGTATCAATGCTTGTACAGTTTGGTGCTGATAGAACGTGTGAAATCCGAACCAATTAGATGATTGCAGACTTTTCAACAGGACAATGTGCCCTTGAAATCAGTTGTGCATTGTATTTTTAATTCAACTGTATAATGATCTAATGTTCCCTGCCGGACTTCCAGTTGTCTTGCGAATGTTGGAAATAAAGCTTCTTTGTTCGTCCTGATGTCTTCCTGTCTTGTGTTCATTGTGCACCTGCAGACACACTGTGATAGAACTGAAACTGAACCGCTCGTGATAAGGCTTTCAGGAATTCAGGGGAGTAGGCTCCTGGGAATTTACTGTATCTGGCTGAGATGTTTGCCATGCTGTAATCGTGTGCCCTTGTGTTAACACTGTAATTTACAGTTTCTGTCTTCAGTAAAATGGACGTCACTACCAGAGACAACACTGCTCTGTGTATGCTTGGAATCATGTTGCTAAGGGACTGTTTTATATCTCCAAAGAATGGATATGTACACTTTGCCCAATGAGAGCACATCTGCCAAGACTTGTCAGGTTGATATATATGAAACCCCTTTAATGGTTCTTCTTTTTGTTTACAGACATTTTCAATTGAAACCAGTCTGACAAGAAAAACAATACATTGCTGTAATTTTCACTCCTGTCTGTTTCCATTTTGAACGCTCAGATGAGGCCAGGCCAGAGGTGGAAAAACTACCACATCATTTACTTATGTAAAAGCAACAGTGCCACAATGTAAAAATTAAGCTAAGCTAATTCTAAATAAAATCCTGTATTAAAAATGTTACTTAGTAAAACTACAAATTTATTGTGATCTAAATGTACTGAAATTATCAAGCATACTCTAAAAGTATTAATGCAGAATGCCAGCTGTCAGTGTAGAATATTCATACTAACGTGTGAATGTGTAAGCAACATTTAGCTGGTCAAGGTGGAGCTAAACTGACCTATTTTATACAGTCAACTGAAGTGTTTTTTAATATATATATAAATAAGTAATATAGTAGCATAGAATAAAAGTTCTCAAGGGAGGTATGTTAAAATTAGTATCAGTATTTAGGTAATTTAAATTGTTTTTGTTTCACCAGATCAGGCAAATGAAAAAAAGTTGTTGACAAAAACACTGTTTATTGTCTGAATGACAAACAACACTTCGCACTTGATGAATACATGAGACTTTATGAAGTGCTTATATTGCAAAACATCAGGACAGTCTCAGGCTGAATTAATATTGAAGATATAACACAAAACAATGTCACAAGAAATTAATAAAACTACTAACATGGCACATACCTTAGGGTCTCTTGTATGTTTCAGAAACAAAAGGCCACTGTGTGTTAGTCAAAAAAAAGTTAGCCACAATGCAAATCACGACTTGATAAGAAACAGGTTTGAACTGTATGTAAAGTCAGGCCCTTTCAAAGGCTGCTGCCCCTCATGTCATGCAGCAACTCAAACAAATTCCTTCCCGGGTGTTGTGGATTTAGGCGCAGAGTACTTTGCTCCATTATAGCGGTCTCCTCCTGACGGGCATTGACAGCAGAGCAGAGCACCGCCGATCAGCAGTAGTCCTGACGCTCCCCAGCCCATGTACAAACACGCACCCAGCTCCCTCCTCTGGGCGTCAGGAACCATGGGGTTGTAGAAATCCTTGATGATCGTGTTAGCAGGCAGAGACACAGTCACCAGACACAGAGCGCCGCTCAGGATGAAGAAAATGCCCGCAGAGATGGCCACTCTGGCTTTTGCAGCCTTGTCTCCAATGCAGGTGGTGCATTTCCCTCCCACCACAGCAAGCAGCAGGCCGAACAGCGAGAACAGGATAGCGATGACCACCATAGCCCGAGCTGCCTGGAGATCCGGAGGCAGGGCCAGCAGGGAGTCGTAGACCTTGCACTGCATCTGGCCCGTGCTCTGCACCACGCAGGTCATCCACAGTCCTTCCCAGATGGTCTGAGCCACCACGATGTTGTTCCCAATGAAAGCAGATACCTTCCACAGGGGCAGCATGCAGATCAGTATGTTCCCAATCCACCCGAGCACCGCCAGCCCAACGCCCAGAATCTGCAGCCCTAAAGATGCCATCGCTGTTTATTAATGCTCCTTCACTTTCTTGGTCTGTGTCAGTACTTGACTGGGATGCCAGCTAAAAGCTCTCCCGACTGTGGGGAAGTTTTATATGACCTGCAGATGCCCCTGAGTAGCCCCCTCCTCTGGGTGGGCTTTGGCTTCATTGCTCAGATATAAACATCCATCATGGTGCCTTTGAGTTCAGAGGTGTTTCTCTTCTACAAAGAGGCCCTCTGGTGCCCCAGAAGCTTAAACAGTGTGACTCAGTGAAAGGCCTGCTACAGTGAATGACGCTGTGAAGAGCTGAAACATGATAATTTAACTTTAATTATATACTGTAGAACACTAACTTTCTCTTTTGCAAAGCATACATGTCAAACAACAATGGGTTAATAAAAACTGAAGATGACTGAAAGAAGCTCAGCCAGTAAAAGTAGAAAAGCTGATTTGGTTAAAATATATCCTGGGAGGAAAATAAACACGAGTAGGATTACAAATGGGAATGACATCATAACCAATAAACTACCAGCTAACATTTCAACAACCACATACTGCAACTTGTTTATGAAAACTAGGAAGCAAAGGAAAAAAAGGAAACTAAAAGTTATGAAAAAAGAGAGTCAGCCATGTGCTGCCAGTGGCACAAGAAGTCAAGGATTCATCAAAGTCAGTACATTCATCTTCTGGGTACCATGAATGTCTGTTCAGTAATTGTTGAGATATTTCAGAACCACTAGTAACTGAAAAATGGTGGACACCTTCAATTTTTGAACTACTAAGAGTTGTAATAGTATGATTGAACCAAACGTGGTGTAAAAAAAGAAGAGATAAACCTTGAACACTGACAAATCAAGGATCATTATGTCTTGCATGAAAAACATGATTGTAACAATATCCATATTTTCTATAATTATATGTCATAATTAGCCTGAAATTTAAATGAACACATTTGACACTTGAGCTCATCTGATAGGACGGGGTCATAAAAAAGGTTGCAATTCTTGATTTTTACACTTATCAAACATCTACATGATCTATTCCTATAAGGAAGTTCTAATATCAGCTAACATTTGCTCTCCAAAGAATATCTCCTGGAATATCCTTCACCCCTTTCTTCCTATTTATGTTTGGATATATATTTGTTGTTGATTTTATATATGGATGTACAAGAACAAGGGTGACAACAAGCAAACCCAGCCGACCAGCTGAGGCTCACTGACTAATCAGCACAGGTGGAATCAGTCAGAACATGAACTAAGGTGGGGAGCAGACAGTCTCCAATAGAAACTCATGTTCATGGACTTTATACACTTCAAAATGAAGAAAGGAGAAAATATTTTATGTGTTGTTACATAGTATAGGATGTCGCACCTAGGCAGTCAAAATAAAAGTGAAATTATATTCTTCCATGTCTTATTGCTCCTCATGGTTTAGATCAAAGTGAGTGCCACATTGAAACCTGAGACATTTCCCCATGTTTTAAATATACTTTATTTTCAGTTTCCAAATGGCAGAAATCAAGAGACAGCAATGACAGTGGACAGCTGCCATTTCCTCAGAGTCATTGGGACTAGCTGAATGACCACAGGTGTTTTCAGTTTGCACAATTTTGAACAACCAATCAGGAGACACCTCGGCTCATGTGGGTATAAAAGCTGCAGGTGAGCGAGAAGTGTCTGTATTTCACTGTTGGTACAGCTGACTTGTCACACAGTTTCTGCTCAGCGTGAGGCAAAGATGGCTTCTGCAGGTCTCCAGATCCTCGGCATCTTTCTGGCAGCTATTGGCTTTCTGGGAGACATCATCATCTGCGCCCTGCCCATGTGGAAGGTCTCTGCTTTCATTGGGAACAACATTGTGACGGCGCAGATCTTCTGGGAAGGCCTGTGGATGAACTGTGTGAAGCAGAGCACTGGACAGATGCAGTGCAAGGTCTATGACTCCATGCTGGCTCTGCCCCGTGACCTCCAGGCAGCCCGGGCCCTGGTTGTGATCTCCATCCTGGTTGTCTTCATGGGCATCCTGCTTGCCGTCGCAGGGGGTAAATGCACCAACTGCATTGAAGATGAGATGGCCAAAAGCAAGGTGGCCATCGCTGCGGGAGTGTTCTTCATCGTCGGCGGCATCTTATGCCTGATCCCTGTATCCTGGTCTGCTAACGAGGTCATCAGGAACTTCTACAACCCGATTATGATCGACGCACAGAGGAGGGAGCTCGGAGCGTCGCTGTTCATCGGCTGGGGCTCAGCAGGACTTCTGCTCATTGGAGGGGCACTACTCTGTTGTCAGTGTCACCAGCGTAAGGATAGCAGATACTCTGTGAAATATTCTGCCCCACGCTCAGCAGCCAGTGGAGGAGCATATGTTTAAAAATGCCTGGAAGTCTGAGTCTGCTTATCTTGCTCCAGGAAACTGAACTCTACAAAATCCTGTTTTTATAGTTTTAACTGATGTCAAGATGGTTTTTACTGATTTTAATAAATTAAACTTCAATATGATCACTGAGTTTTCTTTGTGGTGGTTGTATACTTTTGGAAATTAAGACAAAGGTTTTAAAATACTGTTTGGTCTTAAAGTCTTAATTGGTTAATTTGGTCAGTGGCTAGCTTATCTGGTAAAGTTTTATCAACTCTTTAACTTTCCAACATCTGGCACTACTTCATAGCTCATTTAGGCTGAAGCATTTCAGCAAGTCACTTTGTGGCCAGAGTTGCTCTTTCAAAAAAAATGTTAATGCAGAATTTTGGCTTTTCACACAAAGTGGCTGCAAATGTAACACAGCAGGTCTTGGATATACTTGGAGAAGTGCAGGTGTTGCTAATTAACAATGCCTCAATGTTGTGTCCCAGTGAACTAGCACAACACAAGACTTGTCTGAAACCACTCTGTTCATTCACAACTCAAGTGAGCAATAAATATACTGGAAAGAATTTTGACTGAGTTGCATAAAAACCAATGTCATTGTGGGATCTTCCATTGTTTGAATATTTGAGAACTATAGAACAAACTGCAGACATTCAAACTAAATGGTGAGAGGGTAAAGGCAGTGCACTACATAAATGTCTTCCTTGGAAAAGACATTTCCACAGCTAATGTCAAAAAGCAGCAACAGCAGCTTCACAAGTTGAACTTGAGTGTTGTCTTTACTGATGGTCTGACACGCAGCTTGGTATAAAAGGTAAATTTCATAACTGACATTGTTGGGAAAACAAAGCAGAAAATATAGTGGAAGGAAGTGAAAGTCATGGTATAAGCAAAAATAAAAGCTACAAATGAACAATACATCCTGTTCTTAAATGCTTCCTCAACACCATTAAAGAAGTCCCCTTCAGGATTAATCCACACCAGAAACATTTCAGTTGACTACAATATAGTCTGCATTATGTTATGTTTAACAGTGACCTTTGAAAGAACATGAGTGAGATATTTTAACCACTGATCGAGGATGATGATGCACCTTTTCAACAGCAGGTGTTTTGAGTAGTAGAAAAAGCACAGGCATAACTAATAACATTAACAGTGGCTCCAGGTTATTTAAGTGTCCCAGTGAGTCATGACAGTGAGCCAGCAGGCACAGTATCAGGATGTAAAACTGAAGCAGCTAAATGGAATTCAGCCATAATTAAATTTAATCTGTGCACCTGACTTCTCAAAATGCGGAACCACCTTAAGCATGCCTAGAGTTAGGTAACACCATAAATACCACTCTCTTGTCTGTCTGATAGATTTGAAGCTACATTCAGCGGCCAATTAGCTTAGCTTAGCACAAAGACTGGACCAAAGTGAGACTGCTCAAAACAGCTGGCTAGAGAGGAAAAGTCATTTTCATACATCAGTTGTTGTGTGAATTAAACGTAAAAAATCAAATAGATTTGAAAGAAACGTATTAAATTTGGGCAGATCCAAGCTAGCTCTTATCCCCCTTTTTAAATCTCGCTAAGCTAACTGGCTGCTGGACATGAGAGTGGCCTCCATTTTCCCCTTTAACTCTTTGAAGTAGGCATATTTCACAAAATGTTAAGTCATAAGTGGTTTAACACTTTGCTCCAGTATTCATGAAGTTTGGGACAGCAGCTTAGATCTGATTTATCTACAATACATTTCTCAAACCAGGATGACACTTCTGCAGATATTATTGATACACTCTAGTCTTTCTTTGCGTGCAGCAGTGTGTGTTTCCTCTTCGCAACCTTTGTACAGGTCAGAAACTGTTAGACACTTCGTGCATTCAAACAATATGACAGGTCTTAAATGATTCTTCTTTCTGCAGAGGATATGTATATGTGTGAAGTATGTATCCTCATTGGTTGCTACGTTATTTCATTTAAAATTTGTGACCAAAGCCTTTTGTTTTGTGTCACAAAGCCATGTTTCACACATGGTTGCCCCTCCTCCTCCTATCTTATTCACAGTGAGCAGGAATCAGGACAAGCAGGAAACCTGATCTACAAACTAACACAGTCCCTCCCTGTTGCTCTCCTTCACACACCTGCGAGTGCAAAACCCATTCAGCCAGCACTGTTTACAGCCGAGGAAAACTTGTGCTAACAATGATCTTCAACTGAAGGTGGATTTTGGCTCTGTTTTGGACTTTGTGGCAAAGTTCCTGCTCTGGGTTTGCATTTTTTGGCAACATGCAGACTCAGCTCGTGGGTGTGTGCTTGGCAATCATCGGCTTTCTTGGCACCATCCTTATCTGCGCACTGCCCATGTGGAAGGTGACAGCCTTTGTTGGGTCAAACATCATCACAGCTCAGGTCTTCTGGGAGGGTTTATGGATGAACTGCGTGATCCAGAGCACAGGTCACTTACAGTGTAAGGCCCACGACTCCTTTCTGGCTTTATCACAAGACCTGCAGGCTTCCAGGGCTCTGATCTCTGTCTCCATCGCTGTCAGCGTGGTGGCCATCGGGCTCACTGTGGTTGGGGCCCGCTGCACCAACTTCTACCATGACGACTGGCTGACCAAAACTAACGTTGGCCTGGCTGGAGGTGTGGTGTTTATAGTAGCAGGGCTCCTGTGTGTTATTCCTGTCAGCTGGTCGGCTCACAGCATCATCACAGGTTTCTACAACCCCGTGGCCACCGAGGAGAGACGGGGAGAGCTCGGGGCTTCCATATATGTGGGCTGGGCGTCGGGAGCTCTGCTCATCATTGGAGGAGGGGTTTTGTGTAGCACCTACAGATGCTGAGGATGAGGAGAAGAGAGCGACGAGGAGAGTACAGGATGCCATCCAGCGAATACAAACTGTAGTTGAAAAGATACAGAAATGTGTTTACTGTGATGAACTTTCTTTTGTTTTCCCTTTTCAAGCTTAGTTAATTGCACTATCCTGACATTTTACAACATATCAGTTCAAATCTGTGTAAAACTTTAAAATGTGTAGCATACTGCAGTGTATGGTGGATCGCACAACCGGGTCATGCAGTGTTTATGATTTCTTTTAAAGTGAAGAATTGAAAAATGAAGTCTGGTTGAGCTAATGAGATATTACAGGATGTTAACTGAAAAAAGCTGCATGTGAATGCTGCATGAACGATCAGTTTTTAAGACCTTTAAAGACCACTGGTGTGATCATCGTGTCTTAGATAGTACTGCAACAACATGGTCTTACTTGTTTTAGAAACCTGAACCATAATAAGGCAAAGAAATCAGTTGAGTAAAACGTTATTATGACTCTTTATCATATGAGAGTTGTGGAAGTTGAATCATAATGAAAACAACTAACATGTCTCAATTGTTTCCTGAGTATTGAGTAATTGAAATATATGCTTGCTAAGCTGTTCTGTTGTGGGCAGTGCTTAGCCACGTCAAGTGGACGAAACTACTGTATGAATGTTTGTGTCAACATGCCAATAAATCAACTTGTATATTTGTACTTTTGTACAGACGTTGTGCATTTTGTTTCTGTCTCACACTATTATTTTATAAACAATGCAGATTTTTAGTAGTAGAGTAGTTCCTTGAGTCCACAGAAATCTCTCCATCTCTGCAGAGATGTTGCCCAAACGGAAACAAATCCGAACCTGATAAAAAAGAAAAAACAATGCTCTCTGAGAACCTGTGTGCTCTACATTTGCCATTCCAGACTGTATAAAAGCCTGAAAAACTTGATTTAGTTCTAGCTCAAAGCTGTTTCTCTGTATAGTTACAGACATCTCAAAGTTTCTTGTCTCTGGACCATGTTTGCACAAGTCTGTTGATTTTTGATCATATGACTTTTAAACATAAAACGTAACCGCTGACGAGAGGATCTTCCTCTCTATTTCAACAGAGACAAGACAAAAGAAATTTTCTCCTCTGAAAAACGGCAAAGAAATTTTGACGATTAGATTATTAAGATTTTTCTCCAGTTACAGAGGGCTTTTTGGGTAAATTAGCTTTTTTGTAGCTCTGGTTTTAGCACACTGCTGCATAACTGCAAATATTCCTTAAATGGGGGGGCAGGGCAAGCAGATCGGGGGCCTGGTACTGGTTGTGATGGGTGTTTTAGGAGTGTGTTTAGCATGTGGACTGCCAATGTGGCGTGAGACGTCTTTTGTGGGAGCAAATATTCTGACTGCACAGTCGGTAAGTAGATAGACATCATAGAGAAATTAATTTCATGTACTGCAAGTTAAATTTGATCATCTACCATGTTCTATCCATTTAATGGCAAAAACACAGACTGCATGAAATCTCATGAAAAATTACATGAAAATAAGGGGTGAAGAATCTGCAAAGCATGGAGGGTCAGTATGAAAGTGTGATGAGTACTGTATTTAACATGACAGTGATGTAAATTTGTCACAATGTGATTCTGGATTACACTGAAATGTTTAAACTTCTCACTATAAAATCAGGAATTCAGAGATTATGGACCACCTCACCTACATCAAACCTTAAGATCTTAGCCAGCATCTAAACCTTCACTCTGTCTCTGTATTAGGTGTGGGAGGGTCTGTGGTTACAGTGCGTCATTCAGGCCACGGGACAGATGCAGTGCAAGAGACACACAACATCCACCACTATGACCGCCGACATCCAGGCCGGACGTGCCCTCACGTTGCTCTCCATCCTCCTCGGCTTCCTCGGCTTCATTGTCACCCTCGGAGGAGGAGGTGTGGCCAACTGTAGTGGCGCTCCACCTGACCCTTTAGACCCTCCAACAACCGCTTCCTCCAGAAAGAAGGTGCTAAAGTTTGGGCTCTGAACGGAGACACTGTAATGAGGCAGACTGTAGCAAAGGATTTTCAGTTTTAAAAGCCCAAAAATTGCCCTCACAACAATAAAAATGGAGAGCAGGGCTGTTAGGAATATGATACGTCCTCAAAACAAACTCAAAATTAAGCAAAAATACAGGGGCAACGGTCAGTTTAGACTGTGCTTTAGTCGTGCATACGACCAAACATGTTCTGAGCCTCATGAAAAATGACCAGCGTGTTTAAAACCTTTTTAGTGCCACGATAAAGCCTCTATGTGTGGGATTTGAACATTTCTGACTTTGGTCTCAATGATTTTGCAAACATACACCTTAAATTATGCCTTTGTTTTCCCAGGCATCTCTGCTGGGAGGCCTTCTGTGCATCCTGGCTGGCCTCCTGTGCCTGGTTTCAGTCAGCTGGTCAGCAGTAGCAACCATCTCAATCTACAATGACCCTTTGGTGGTTGCGGCCCTCAAGAGAGAGGTGGGCTCCTCCATCTACATAGGCTGGGCCGCCTCTCTGCTGCTCCTGCTCAGCGGAGCTCTGATCTGCTCTGTCTGTGGGGAGAAGGAGAGGTCCCAGCCTCCCTTCTACTCCTACACGCCCTACAGCAACAGCGCTCGATTCAGCGCAGGTTCATCTCACATGGCCACTCTGAGGTCTGACACCGTGAGGTCAAACAGCTCCGGGATGTTTTATAGTGAGCAGCCAAGTAGGATGGTAGAGCACATAGCCCAAGTGCACGACTATGTGTGACTCCCTGCATAAAGCCCAGAGTGGCGCTGGGAGGTATTATCAGCCTCAGGGGACGCAACCAGGAGACTTTGGACTGTAATCCTCAAAACAGATCAGGGACACCAGACAAGAGGAAGAGCTTATTCATGGGGATGAAGCCAAATCTGGTGTGTGACGTTCCCAGCAGCTCCACAACAGAGCCGAGTGCATGTTATTACAGTGTGCCCTAAATCTGGACTGTGGATGTGCATGGATCATTGTTCTGAGAGTGACTGCACGCAGGAATCCCCTTAGTTGTTAAAAGCTTTTTTATAACTACTTTAGGGGAAATAGAAGGGGAAATCTATGTGGTTAATTTTATGAGTTGCACTTGTCTTTCAACACACGTATTATCAAAAGGAGTCAATCGGTTTCCCATTTCCTTTGAGCTTTAGTAAGATAAGGAACATGCACACACTTTGGAAGATGACTCTTATTTTATTTGGTAGAATCTGACTGAAGAATCTTCCTCTGAAGGTATTTTTGTGATGTTAAATACGTTTTTCTGGGCAAGGCAAAACACAAGTCAAGAGTTTGACTTGTTTAAAATTAGCAATCATAATTAAAACCACTGCTTTTCGATTCAGATTCACCACACTGACTTGTCTTTATATGCAGGACGGAGGAAAAGACTGTATTCACATTATTTCTTGTTCAGAAACTCGACTTAAATGAAAGGATTCATCTGACTGAAGGTCAACTACAGCTTGTGCCACAATGTTAGCAAAGTGCTTGTGTTTCAGATTTCTGTTCAAGGATACTTTCCCAGGACAGATGCTTGTTCAAATATCTGCTGCACCACCCACCATCAGTGAACACTGACCACATCACTCGGGTGGTGCTGCATGGAGCTGACCTCCCTCTGCTGGGAGAAGGATGAGAGGCACTTTCCCTGCAGGGATTTCGTCCTGTGTGTGTTCAAACGCCTACATGTCATCACACTCTGAGTGATGCTAGTATCGATGGGCAGTGTGATCACTCTGGTGATGTGAAGGAAACATTTCAAAGCCTTTTGATCTTTGCCAGACAATAGAGTAAATGTGCATTTACATTCACTGTGAATGTCACATATTTCTGTGATAATTTATGACTTGTGATTTCTTAAGAGGAACTTTTTCACTCAGGGATTTAACTTTTTATTTAAATGTTTCATGAATAATAAATTAGAACTGGATGGTTTCAGTTTGAAAAACTTTAATATTTCATTTTCATTTTCCACTTTAATGAATCAAAACTCACACCTCTCTCCCTTTCCACTGTCTCTGTGCTGGACTGTTCTGTTATACACAGAATTTTCTTATACTTTTTTATTTGTCTTATACTATACTATACTGTCCCACATTATATTTGATGTTATTCTATTGCTGTATTATGCTATATTATGTTATACTATATTACTACATTACACCTTAGACTGTATTTTATATCCCATACTATATTATACTAAGCCTATATTATTTTGCTGTGTTATTCTGTATTATTACATTATATTATATGTTGCATTTCTATTATTTTTCTATGTTAATACAGACAAACACTGAATATCATTACTTAGTCATATTAAACTGTTTACAGACAGTATACTAGACTAATCACAGCCCTGTCACTTTACCACAAACACTTTGTCTAGTTTTACTTTTATTCAGATTTTAGTTTTGCATACTTCCTTTTATTTATTTTCTTTACTTTTTTTCTGTACATCTGTACTTATTCCCTTCTGGGGATCAATTAAGGCCTATCTTAATTTGTCTTATCTTAAAATAAAGTGGAAACTGACACTGAAACTGGGGAGTATTTTTTGAGTGTTCATCACTTGGTATGTTCCTCTTTGCATAACACGCTCAACTCTTTCTGTTATGGATGAATGATTTTTTATGTACTATGCAAACATGCTTGTGTGGTGATGACAAACATAATGTGTCTGTGTGCTGTATTTCTCTGATTTTGTCTTTATAGGGCCCTCTGAGTGCATCTCTGAAGCTCTGCTGTCCTTTAGTTTTGAGAAGCAATCTGGTAAGGTAAGATTTCTTCATGAATCAGTATCAGAGGCACCGCTGGACTCCTCCTCTGACGTCTCCTTTAATAGCAAAACCCATGAGTGACAAAGCCACTGTCAACTTCTCCTCTAAGTGGCCAAGAAAAACCACTACCCCTCTCTTTTACTCCAGCTCTCAGCACAGCTTCCCCTCTCTGAGGAGATCGACAGAGCCTCAGCATGGTGTCTGTTGGAAGACAGATTCTGGGTTTGGTCCTGGCCATCATTGGCTTCCTGGGGAGCATCATCATCTGCGCTCTCCCTAAATGGAAAGTCACAGAGTTCACTGGCGGCAACATTGTCACTGCTCAGATGGTCTGGGAGGGTTTGTGGATGAGCTGTGTGGTCCAGAGCACAGGCCACATGCAGTGCAAAGTCTACGACTCTCTCCTGGTCTTATCACAAGACCTGCAGGCTGCCAGAGCGCTCGTCCCGATCGCCATCATCGTCGGGGTCTTTGGGGTCCTTCTTGGTGTGGTCGGGAGCAAGTGCATCAACTTTGTGGAGGATGAAAGGCAAAGGAACAAAGTGGTCATCGCTTCTGGAATCATCTTCATCATCGCAGGCCTGTCGGTGCTCATCCCCGTATGCTGGACCACCCACGTCATCATTCATGATTTCTACAACCCCTTGTTCACGGCCTTTCCAAGGAGGGAGCTGGGGGCCTCGCTCTACATCGGCTGGGGCTCCGCTGGGCTGCTGTTCCTGGGTGGGGGCCTCCTCTGCAGCTCCTGTCCCCCCAGAGATGAGAACAACTATGATGTGAAGTATTCCAAGGCTCGCTCCGTGGAGAGCAGCAAGGCCTACGTTTAGATCTTCAAGACGAGGCAGAGCTGGGACAGTGTGTCAGAAAGAGATAAGACCAAGAGTTTCTGAAAGTTTCACCTTACGTTTGTCTCATCAAGATGAGTCCAGCTCCACCACTGAGAATTATAATGTCTATAATGTGATTAAAGAAGAGAGGAACTTGGGCAGTATGAATGTGTAACTTGAGCATGTGTGTTAGTCCTTGTAAATGTGCTATTTTTTGATTCTTAAATGTGAACATACATTGTTTTTCTACTTTACACCACCACTATTGAATCCTTTTTGTTGCTGTTGTATTGTGTATATTGTTTATTAGTGCCACATACATGTTCTCTGTGATGTGCAGGATTCAGAGCATATGCTTTGGGAAACATCTATGTGAAATCTGCCTGTGTAGTCCCTGTTTTGTGTCTCAGTATGATATTTTGGCTACTCTTTCTCAATCAAACTCATTGAATATTGATGATTATGCGATTGATTCACACGAGCTCATTTTATTTGGCTGATGTTTCTCTCTTTGTATGAGCAATTTTGTATTATTGTATGCCATTAAAATGTAGATCATTTGTATGACGCATACTTATGAGCATGTGATTTTACTTCCCCCCCATTCTCCAATCTCCTCATGGCGGTTTTTATTTTTTCAAAGGGAAGAACAGTTATGATGATGACAAACGCCAAAAAACTTGCTGAGCGGTGGGTCTGGTTTTTCAAGTGTGCATGAGAGAATCCTCACAAACAGGTTGTGTGACGATGTGCGTCCTGCCTGCCAAGGAAACGCTGCTACATAAACAGAGGAGGCTGAGTAATAACCGTGTGTTTGTGTTTGAATGTGTGCATGTAGAATTCCTACTTTATGTCTCATAAAACTGATAGGGTTTTAAAAAAACCTTTGCACAACAGAAAGAGATTTATTGTGTCCTTTAAGTACAATTGAATATTTTGTTTGTAATAATGCTGTGGGGGGAAAGGAATACACAGAAAGTATCCCTCTGAACTGAAGGACAGCGCGATTAAAGATCATTTTGAGGATAAGTGTTCTCTCTCTCTCTCTCTCTCTCTCTCTCTCTCTCTCTCTCTCTGTGTGTGTGTGTGTGTGTGTGTGTGTGTGTGTGTTGGGAGAAGTTTTGCATGTTTCAAACAGGTTTTTCCACGCAGTTGCAGCTGCTAGACTGAAACTGGTTTGTCCCACAAGATTATGTTTCACATCATCTTATTGTTACACAAATACATTCTGCATGCACGCATTGCCAGAGGATGTATTCACACTCACGTTTGCACTTCTGTCCTTGTGAGGACTCTAACCTTGACCACCACAACCAAATGTCCTAACCCTTTGAAGTTGCGAGGACCGGCCAAACTGTCCTCACTTTCCAAAAGTGTCCTTACTCTGTTGCACTATGTGGCAAATACAAGTACACACACACACACACACACATGCAGACACACCAAGCTCACACATGTATTAACCTTTAAATCACATTATATTTGCAATCCAATTCAGCATTTCTGCAGGAAGATAGTTCGTGACTGAACAAAGACAACAGTGCCCAGAGGCCAATCATTCTCTTCGCTTCATCCAAAGCTCATTGTTTCAAAAATAAGCTCGTCGGACAAAGATAATGAGGGAGGGAATAGATGATGTCATAGTTTCACAGCTACCTCTCTCTCTCTCTCTCTCTCTCTCTCCCCCCCTCTCTGTTTTGCTATCAGCCTCCTCCCCTTTCTTTTCCCTGAAGAGAAGGTGTGGTGTATCATCACCTGGCCAGTAGCACACAGGCAGCCGCTCAGGTGACAGAACACTCTCAGGTAGAGAAATAAAGAGAGAGGGGACAGAGAGAGGGGGGAGTGCAGCAGTTTGGGATACAAAGGAGGAGGGGGAGGCAAAGTCATCTGTAAACAAATGAACTGAGGCTGAAGTGAGACACACCTGGAGTCAAGTAAAGGCTGCTCGAGGCTGAACCGACAACTGAAATACTCAGACAGGGCTCTGAGTTCCTGGGACAGATACTTCACAGCACTGCAACAATGGCAAGAGAAAGATAATGGAAGAAAGGCACAAAAATGGAGGCATATGAGAAGGGCAGCATCACATGTTGAGAAAGACTGACAGAGAAAAAAAAACCCAGAAACATAGAAGAGAGAGAGAGACCGGGAGTGAAAGCAAAAGAAGCTCCACAGAAAAGAGTAAAAAACATCGGAGCGCTTGTCAAAGGATTGCGAGGATTGCTTCAGAGATCTTCCCTTCGCCTCTACATCATGGCCTCTATGGGGATGCAGATGCTGGCCAGCGCCTTGTGCCTCCTGGGTTGGGCAGGGGTCATCATCAGCTGCATACTGCCCATGTGGCGGGTCACAGCCTTCGTGGGAAGCACCATCGTCACCTCCCAGACCATCTGGGAGGGCATCTGGATGACCTGCGTGGTCCAGAGCACAGGGCAGATCCAGTGTAAACCTTACGAGTCTCTCCTTGCCCTCAGCGCCGACCTGCAGGCCGCCAGGGCTCTCACCGTCCTCGCCATCACTACAGGAAGCGTGGGCCTCATTCTGGCCTTCATTGGTGGGAAGTGCACTCGTTTTTTGGATCAAGAAGGAGGCGGGATTAAGGGCAAAGTGGCCGTGGCAGCAGGGGCTGTGCTGATTGCCACAGGGCTGCTGTGTTTGATACCCACGTCATGGGCAGCCGGGGCCGTTGTGAGGAAGTTCTACAGCGCCTCCATTGATGCTCAGCGGAGGGAGATTGGAGCCTGTCTCTACATCGGCTGGGGAGCATCCATACTGCTTATTCTGGGAGGGGGTTTGTTCATCAGCTCAGCATGCCCCCTCAAAGCCCACGACGCAGACAAGAGCCCCTCTGTCCGCTACCTGGTGGTCCGCTCCTCCAATGGGACCAGCCAGGCAGGTTCTCATCGCAGCAGAGTACCACCAGCAAAGTCTCAGCCTGTTGGAACCGTGTTTTCCAGGTCTCAAAGCTACGCGGGGGCATCAACAAAGTCTCAGCCGTACACAAGGCCGCCCTGGGAGGACGGGCCCGAGCAGGGCCCGAGGCAGGAGTCAGAAAGATCATGGGCACCATCAACAAACTCTCAGATGAAGAAGCCGGAGTCAATAAAATCTGAACACAGTGAGGCGCCATCTACAAAGTCTGCGCTGAAAAGAGCAGAAATGGAGGAGAACTCGTCAGCTGCAAGCAACAATGAGGACGCATCCTCTAATCCAGCGAGAACATACCTGTAACGTGGGCACACACATACACACAAACGCAACAAGTTATTTACAAGTGGTAGTTTACTTATTTTGTGATTGTCTACTGATGAAAAGCAGTTTGAGGTTGGCGTTGTTGTTCTATTTGTAGTCATCATCATGTTGTTTTGATCACAAGACGGAAGGGAAAAGGTCTGGCCTACATTCATCAGAGTAAAACAGCTTTAATATGTTATGTGCACTAAAACTGAACTCAGAACCAAATACAGAAACAGACTAAATCCAGGTGCAAGTGAAGTATGCCATTGTTGTCTTCTTTTCTTTTTAAACATTGTTAGCATTAATTTTGACATGCTTGATTCGATGTGACATGACACTTTTTTCTGACTGTTTAAATGCAGTGAGTGAGGATGAATCCGTCCGCATGAAGAATTTTACCTCAGACTTTTTAGCTTGTCTGTCTCTGCTGGACATACAGCAACTTGAATGCAACGTGAGTAATGAAGAAGCTCGAAGCAGCGACATGCTTTAGCCTATTTTAACTGATAACTGATGGACTTGTTGCAAACAAAAGTTACATTTTTTGTGTTGCGTTGGCTAAAAGACCGCTAATGTTAGCAAGGCTTTATGTAAAGATGCTGATTTTGCTTTTTGTCACAACTGTGAAATGTGATTTTATGTGTATTTTATTTGTATGTTTACTTTTCAATGACCATAAAGCAAATTATAGCCTTTTTCACTCATCTCAATGTATTAAACATGCTGGCACATCTAACAGGAGCTGAAAAGAGCCTTTCCTTTAAAGTTTAAAGCATCCCCCTGGACTTTTAGCCTGACAATTAAACTCCACAAGACAAACTGGTTTGACAGAGAGTGGTTACAGCCTCAGTGTTAGAGGAGGGAGGCACGATATGTTTGTAGAGGATTCAAACTTAGTTTCAGTGGATCACGTTTCTGGAACATTTGTGGGTTTTTTTATTTGTTTTATTCAAATGTGTAGTTGCATCATTATGTGCTCATCTAATGCTGCCAGCTAAAAATGCAAAAACTGTTTTACATTAGAGAAGACTCTGCGTTATGGGCAGTACATAAACACATAAGAGAGGAAGAAATTGAAGAAATTTGTGTGAGTAACACCAAAATAAAATAAAATGAAGGAAGCCCAAGAATATGAACTTTAAGAAGAGACCCTCAGGTTTGTTTCACTATGACTGGGTGGATGCTGCCTCATCGAGAGCGGCCTATAAATTCTCCACAGCATCACCAGGTGCACCGTAAGATCCACTTTAACCTGTTAATGTTCAGTAGCTTCAAGGACGTTAAAATAATCTTATTCCACAAGCATATATATTGTGCTTTGAGTGAAACATTCAAAGGCAATACTCCCATGTTTTTTAATGGTTGCACTATTCCATCAAATGGAAATATTCTTGAGGTCTTGTTTGTGATTTTATACACGTTGTCTCTGAAATTCTGCCTGACAGGTTTGGTTTTGTTGGTGTGTGGATTTGAAATAAAGTTCTGTGGGTCTGAACTATGTTTGGCTGGACAGTTTGACTGACCCTCTGAGTGCGTCGCAAAGCACAGGGCTGATGTTGACGCTCATCTCACGGTCTTGAGGAACACTGCCATCTTGTGGTCAGAGGTGCGCATAAGAAGAAGAAAATCTAATAGATATAGAATAGAAATGTAAAGATGGTTAAAGCATCTATCTATCTATCTATCTATCTATCTATCTATCTATCTATACTCATAGAAACATTCAAACACCTGCAGAAACACACTTATCCTAATGCAATTTAGTTTGAATGAGGGTTATCTGATTAAATCCATTGAATAAAACTTTTTTCTTCCTTCTGTCTCACATTTCATCTTATTCTCTTTTAATAATTAATGTAAAAACTTTACTCTGGTAGAACAGTGATATTATATATTATTATTACATTCTGATTTTTTTTCTCATGAATTATTTGTTAAATCACTGAGGCCCTGAGAAAGTTAGTATCTGTTCTCCTGAGCTCTCTGGTGGTGACAAAAATACTTAAACTCAGTCTGGACAATACAAAGGTCCTATTTGCTCAACTATGATCAGGGGTCAAAGGTCAGGGGTCAGGTAATCATACATTCCCTCTCACTAAATATGCAGTGGAAACCCTCCTCTAGCATTTGACTGACTGACATTGTAAGGTTTTGGGTTTTTTTAGATTGCTGATGACACAGTATTTATATATATATATATATATTTATCTTTTTCTTTTGGTTTTATACAATGTGATTACACCATGAAATGCAGCTGTAGTCCCTTTGTGCTATATTCACAGAAAATCTGTAAACAGATATTCAAATATTTAAATTAGAGTCATGAAATTAACACAGATACTATGATAGAAGATAAGATATTCCTTTATTAGTCCCACAGTGGAGAAATTTCCACTAAAGTCATATAGTAAACAGAAATAAGTTGCATGTTCATTTATTCAACAGTTCTCATGTTTATGTCACCAATTTGTATTAAGAGGACTTTACAAAATAAGATACAATGCATCTGTAGATATCCACAGTGGTTTATAAGGACAACGAGGACATTTTGCTGCAACATGCCTCTGCATGTCACATGAATACTGATTATCATGAAACTAAACCATTTAGTCGAGGACATTTCAAGCCTTATGTTTATATCCAGATGTGTACCTTTTTATCTTTAATTCAAAGACTGTAAGACACTGAAAATGTAAAAAAAAAAAAAAAACCTTGAAACTTTCTTTTTGAAGCGTATCGTGATTTATTTGAATATTTTGTATCTTCTTGAATAATGTTGTTTTGTGCTTTGGTGCTGTGATGTCACATCTCCGTGGTCATGCGCTGTGCTGTAGTTGTGGCCTCCTATAAAGGTACACGACACCAGATATGTAGCCGTCCTCGTGCTCTGACACCGCTCTCTCCCAGTCTTCCACCTCAGTGACCTCTACACAAGCCCACAGCCCCTCTTGCTCCATCTGCTTCAGCTCACTCTCCAAGGCAGCTTTGTACTCCTTGTTGGAACAGTTGTTTCTGGTTGTCATGCAAACGTAGCCACCTGGTGTAAAACAGGCGACAGTGCAGCAGTGTGGTTGAGTGATTAAAACACACCCAGACAGTGGAGATACTGATTTACAACCAAGATCAGAACTGCAGTTGAGACAGCATCAAACCAAAACACATATTCTCACCTGGTTTGGTGGCCTTGCACAACTCTCTGACCACATGAACCGGGACCTGACCAACACTCAGCGATCCGACAATCACAACCACATCAAACAAACCTGCAGGAAGTGAAGAGGTGGAGGAGTGAAGTGGATAATCCATCTAATTTAGATCATATCAGTTCCATAAGAAATGCATAAAACTACAGCTACCACTGCTAATAATACTAAAGATTAGTAACATTAAGTTAACATTAACATAAAGTCGATCACAAACGTAACGTAGGACTGACAATAAAACAACCAAACATTTTAACAGTGATTCCAACTATAACACACACGTAATAAATCTGCAGCCGCAGCCAGCAGTGACAAAGTAAACTCATAATAAGATAATCAGAACAAAGACAAGCGAGGGCAATCAGTCTGAACACAAATACTGAATAAACCGTCGCCCTCTGATATCACCTACTGAATCACAGTGATCACTGACCAACGTGAAATAATGAACTAAATGAATTAGATTACCCCACTGGACAGGCAGCGGCTCCTCTCCCAGCATGGACAGCTTCAGGTCCTGGTACAACCCGCTCTTTCTGGCCAGCTCCACCATGGCCTTGCTTCCATCAATTCCCACAAAATGTCCAAATCCATGTGTCTTCATCTGGACAACAGAGACACATTTGGTTGTTCATCATACTGGGCAAATCGACTGAACGTGGGAATTAAAAGTGGATAGTGAAAGGGTCAGTGTAGCTCTAAATCACAGGACCGAGAAATGACGAGTCTTAAATAAAAGGTTTGATCCAAACAAGTAAAAATATGCAAGGTGAGAATCAAAACTGAACTGAATTAAACTGGACCTGACATCACAGAAGTCATATTTTATAGAAAAGAATATTTTTGTCACTAAGAAGAAAAACAGAAAAAGTTCGTGAAATATTTGATTGACTCTTTTACCTCAGTTTTCATTTGTTCAGAACGTCATTGGTGCAGGAGTTCCTTTCTTGTGAGTTTACCTGTTTGGCCACCAGTCCTGTGCCACAGGTCACATCCAACACGACAGCCGCTTCACGGTCACCGCTGAAATGGGAGGAGATGCAGTCTGCTGCCAGACTTGGTGCTCGGTAGTCCAGAATAGCCACATCCTATTTAAAGGGGTTTTGAGACAGAACAGTGGCTTTTAGTACAGATTAAGAAGGCAAATGTGAAGAGGGGTCTTCATTTATTATGGGGGAAAAACAGTTATAATGCTATCGAATATATATTGTAGAATTTGCAAAAAAGAAAAAAAAAACTTTCACAAGAAATACAGAAAATAGAAGATATTCCTTATTTGCTAAAATAAATAGATTCAAAGCCACTAAATGTTATTATATTTTGGACTGCATTATTTTTCTTTGTGTTGTTTTTCAAACCAAATATATTTCACTTTATTTCTGCACATTAATATCATTAAAAGTACATTTCCTCTAACCCAACTGGACAAAAACATCAAAGCAAAGCAAATAAATCTGCCAATCTTTTGCTGATATCATCTTATTGTATTTCAGTTTCCTCACTTGATCGTAATTCTCTGCCCACGAGTCGTAGAAGTCGGTCTTTTCCTTTAATGTGGAGTTCTTATGAGCTGATAAGATGGTCGCTTTCACATTTTCAAATGTGTTAGTGGCTGCTGACATTATGTACGGACCTGTTCAAAGGAAGGAACCGGAGAGAAAATAGTCAGATGATGATAACGGATATCAGAAACTTTATGGCAGATAGCAAGTTTAAAGTCTGAATGACATTTCAGCTGGCTGTGCTTTTATCTTATCTGGTGATCCATTTTCATCTTCTAACAAGCTGATCACCTCACTTTCTGGTTTTGACTTGGTCTTACTTTCTGGTTTTGTAATGTTATGTGTTACATCCACTGTGCAACAGTGCAAAACACTGTATTTAATAATCCATACCTTAAAAAACCCATGTGCGATTTCCAATTTTTCCAATCTTATTTTTTAATACATACTTTACTCTCTTCTACGTATTAACAAATAACACTGATTTACTGAAACCTTGAATTACACTGTTTTGAGTCTTGGCTTGTCTGATATTTCGGTTATAAAACAACAGCCTGCTGCTACTGTACAACTACTTAACATTACACGTGAGATAAACATGCATATAAGTTATTTACCTACAGTAGCCTCGTTGGTACTATCTTCTTCACAAGTTCACGATTGGATATTTCCTCAATATAATGATATTTTATCGAAGACTTGCTGCTGAGAGAGTGTTGTTATTCAGGGTAACACACAACAGGAAGCAACGCTAGTATGAGTTCACTGTTCGCAATTCCCTCAGTAAAAACTGTCAGGAGTTGAACTTCCGTGGCACATGTATGCCCCTCTCGGTAATAAAAACATCTTTTCCCTCTTACCTAACTGTACGTTTTGTTACCTCCGTGTGCTTTTCATACGAGCGGCCAGCCAGATAACTCTTCTCTACCGGAGTCCCTGCTGCTGCATTCAAGGCCACCACAATCTCTGCCATTAAAACGACTGGAAGGTCAATATTTCCGATAAGACCTGAAGGACGCATTCGCGGTTCCAAATTCTTGCACATGCGCAGTAGCATTACTCCAAGCTGCTGTTCGTGTTCCCACCTGTAGAGTGAGTAGGAGTCAAAACAAAAATCTTCTGGAAAGTCCTCCTGAATATTCAACAGCAAGCTAACCAGCTAAAGCACGTAGCCGACGACAACGTTAGCAAAGTTGTTTCCAAGTGAAACAACTGAAGTACTTACAAAGCCATTTCGTCCGATACATTTCATTATGGAGATATCGCAAAAGTTTCGCTCTTTCTACAACTTGTTTTGGTCCGTTTTCGTGGCGTAGCTGGAAAGCTAACGCTGTCTAGTAATATCGGTTAGCTTAGCATTGGTCTTCCCAACAAAAAAGCCCAGCCTCTCCAGAGCCTTGTTGGACGGCAGAAGTTCGTGACTTGACTCGCTGGTAATGGGCCTCATGTATGATACACTTCAGCTGCATGTTGTATTTAACAAATGAGTAACAGTTCACTGATATTTTTCTGTAAAACCGCTTTGAACATTAAATTGTTCTTGCGTGGAAGCTAATTCACACATCCAATTCAAGTTTTACCAGAACGGTGGCTTGATTCACTCCCAAAGCTTAAATGGTATATTGTATAAAAGTGTGCCTTTTTAGGTATCTTTTGCAAAAGTCACGTTTTGTCCTGAGAGCATTTATACTTTTGAAATACTTAAGTCGTGTTCTTTCCCACGGGTTTCTTTGACAGCAGCACCCTCAAAATGTCTATCCTGGGATTAAAGAAGAAACAGCCAAAGACTTTCAAAGTCAAAGTTATCACCATGGATGCGGAGATGGAGTTCAGCTGTGAGGTATGGATTAATACTCAAGCTCTGACCCTAAACGGACGCTCTCTTCATGAAATTAGCCATGTCAGGCTCGTGGACAAGGGCACTGAAGAAAGGCCTGAAACATCCTTGTCTTCAATAATATTTGGTTGCTTACGTCACGGTGTGCACCCCTTTCAGATAAAGATAGTTTAAGATTAAGATGTCATACAGCTTCCTTGGAAAAGCATCAGTCAGCGTTTCCCCCAAGAAATTCTTCAGCAGACGTGGTAAACTGCCCAGATGCTGGTGCATCTCATCTTGTGATCACTTTAGGTTGTAGCTGACACGCAGGTTATAAATATATTGTATTTGCAGTGTCGCTCTCTTCACTGCTCACTGTGTTTCTCAGGTGAAGTGGAAAGGTAAAGACCTGTTTGACCTGGTGTGTCGTACTGTTGGTTTGAGGGAGACCTGGTTCTTTGGACTCAGGTACACAGTAAAGGACACCTATGCCTGGCTGAAACCAGAGAAAAGGGTGAGTGTCCAAAACCCCAAACGTATTCAGTTTGATATAAAACAGCAAATACTCACACGTGAGAGTCCAGAACGAGCTAATGTTTGCCTCGTTTGTTTGATAAATTACTTGTTTGATTAATTCATTATTGTTGATAAATTAGCAGCTGACCAGTTAAGTAGTCAGTATTTCAGCAGTAATTGCCTGCTTATTTAGTGTGTTGCCGGTAATTAATTACATACTGATCGTGACTTGACATTGTGGCTTTAGTGAGAGTCTGGTCTTACAACTTTTCTTCTTCTTGTACTCTTTATTTATTCATCAAGGTCTTGGACCAGGAGGTTCCCAAGGACTCCCCGATAACGTTTCATTTCCTCGCTAAATTCTTCCCAGAAAAAGTAGAAGATGAGCTGGTCCAAGAAATAACCCAACACCTCTTCTTCTTACAGGTAATCTTGTAGCCGATAACATTCCTTGTAAATAACCTTTGGCCTGATCTTTTCTGTAGAAACGCTTTTAGAGATGGTTTTTTTTTTTCGTTGTTTTATGTTTACACGGAAGTGGAATTCATCTTTGTGTTTTAGAAAACTCAGTGCAAAACTAGTGCTTGGTTCAACACATGTTCATGCATGTCTTCCAACTCTTGTGTAGGTGAAAAAACAGATATTAGATGAAGAGATATTCTGTTCCCCTGAAGCGTCTGTTCTGTTGGCATCGTATGCTGTCCAAGCCAAGGTAAGAAGAAGAAGAAGACAAAAAAAAAAAAAAACACACTGCAGAATAAATGTTTTGATCAAAGAAGCTCTCACAGATGGGGCTCATTCATGAGACCAACAAGTAAAGAAACACATTTGTCCCCAGAAGAAGGAAAACTTAATTATAGAGCAGATATATGTGATGGTGAATTCAGGTATATACAGAATGTTTTAAGTTTTGCTAATGTGCAACATTTACATCAGCATTTCTTTTCCACTGTCTCAATCGCAGTATGGGGACTATGACCCAAACTTCCACAAGCCAGGCTTCCTGGCACAAGATGAGCTTTTGCCAAAAAGAGTAAGTACACAGTACGATGTGCACATTTGACTATTTGCAAAAGCACGTTATAAAGGTTTGTTCTCTTGTTATAACTGCAAACAGCAGTTGACCAGTGTTTTTGTGCTTGTGTATAAAATGTTTTCCCTGCAATCCTGTGTCTGTTTTCCAGGTTTTGATGCAATACCAAATGACAGCTGACATGTGGGAAGAGAAAATCACAGCTTGGTACGCAGAGCACAGAGGCATTGCCAGGTAGGACTGACCCAGTAGGGCTTCTGAAACCCAGCATGTAAAGAGAAATTCTCACCTTTACAAAAGGTCTAGTCCTCTATTGTGTAGCTGAAGCGTTATTAATGTATCATGGTCTGATGAGCCTTCTCTTCCTTATTTTTTACGCTGTCCGTTCAGGGATGAGGCGGAGATGGAATACCTGAAAATTGCTCAGGACCTTGAGATGTACGGTGTCAGCTACTTTGCCATTACTGTGAGTGTAAATTACTGTGCCTTGATGTGTGTCAGTTAAGGTAAACTTTGCATGGTACTTTGAAAATTGCAACCTTAAACATAACTGTCATGTTGGTTTACACATTGCACCGACAGCAAAATAAGAGGGACACAGACCTGTTACTTGGCGTGGACGCTCAGGGTCTTCACATCTACAGCCCCAATAGCAAGCTCAACCCCAACAAGTCCTTTCCTTGGAGTGGCATCCGCAACATCTCTTACAGTGAAAAGGAGGTAAATGCAAGCAGTGGACGGTCTTTTACTGTCTTTCTTCACTCAGCACATTCTGCAGTTTTTGGTCTTTTTCTCTGTGAAGGAAATATTATTTTTTTTAATGTACATTTCAAAAGACAAGTGATAACTGATGCTTCACGCTGACACATTCGGCTGTTGGTGAAACCTGCAAACTTTCAGTGGAGGGTTTTGAACCAGTTAGCTGTGCTGTTGTAGAGGCATTAAAGCTGGGATTGAAACAATGCTGTCAGTGCAGAAGAACTGAACTTTGCAACTTTCCCATGTTGTAGTTCACAATCAAACCCCTCGACAAGAAGAAAGATGTTTTCAAGTTCTACTCATCTCAACTGCGCGTCAACAAGCTGGTTGGTTTACCTCTTTGTCCATCTAAATATTCAGCTGTAAGACAGTTTTCTGAGAGTTATATGAAATAAGATAACGCTGGTTTATGTAACCTTTGCCTCTAGATCCTGCAGCTGTGCATTGGTAACCATGATCTGTTCATGAGGAGGAGAAAGGTGGACTCCATTGAGGTGCAGCAGATGAAGGCTCAAGCTAAAGAGGAGAAGGCGCGCAAGAAGGTGCGTGTGGTCTCTGCTCCACTGGAAAAATGAGTGGAACAGATTAGACGGGATGTACACCATCCACACATTAATCGTTTCTACTTTAACTGGGTTTCTTGGCCTCTATCCAGATGGAGCGTCAAATCCTGGCCCGGGAAAAACAGATGAGGGAGGAAGCGGAACGAGCAAAAGAAGAGATGGAGCGACGACTTTTCCAGCTGCAGGACGAGGCGCGACTGGCCAACGAAGCACTGGTGAGAGCTCGACATGAGATGATTGTTAAATGTGCCAGACTTATGGGTAAGGTTCTGTTTGTGCAGCAAGCTTCAGCATTTGTTATATCAAAGAAATGGTGACAGATAGAAAACACCATACAGCAAAGTAAGCCATTACACAAAGTCCTAAACTCTTCCACAGTTCATCACATGAAAGTTTTTAAAAATGCTTTTTTTAATGTTACAATGCATCTTTCTCCAGCTTCGATCTGAGGAGACCGCGGACCTGCTTGCAGAGAAGGCCCAGATTGCTGAGGAGGAGGCCAAGCTGTTGGCTCACAAGGCTGCAGAGGCGGAGCAGGAGAGGCAGAGGTTAGAGGTCACCGCCATGAAGACCAAGGAGGAGAAAAGGCTGATGGAGCAGAAGATGCGGGAGGCAGAGCAGCTGGCCGTCAAACTGGTGGAGCAGTCTGAGAGGAGGTCTGGAACCACCTTGTGTGTTGCATTAATTTTAGTTTATATTATTAACTGATAATAGGTCTAATTATTATTCACTTCTAGCTCTTCTGTACACCTTACATTTATTTATTAACTCAGTCTGTTACCATGCAGCTTAAACACTCCACACAGACAAGCTACAGCAACCTTAAAGGGTCAAAAATTCCCAGTAGGTTTAAAAAAACAGAGAACTGTTTGCCAGTAGAGGGCAGCACATGTGGTATATACTGTGTGCTTCTTATATATATTGTATCTACCACTGTTATATGCAGTCAGGTCCAGTGTTTTGAAAGGACAGTTTTCATGTTGAATTTTATATGTGAAGGGCATTAAAGTTTCACTTTTGTGCTGTGAGCCGCTTCCAGGGTGTGAAAATCACACACAGTATTCTGCTTAGGGTACTCCTAAGTATTTACCTCATATTAATAACACCGTTACTGTTTTTGATGAGCTTTGAACCAAACCTCTGGTTCCAGGTTGAAGGAGGCAGATCACCTGAAACAGGACCTGACTGAGGCGAAGGATGCTGAGCGGAGAGCCAAACAGAAGCTGCTGGAGATCACCAAAACGACATACCCAGTACGGTGACCATCGCACTGCTGCCTGTGATGCCTTTGTTTCTTTTTGTGGATGAATGCAGCCTGTTTTGGTTTAGAAAGTTATTGAGTATCTGTGAAATATAAATTCAGGTTATTACACTGCTTTACTTGCGTTTGCCTTCTCTTCCAGCTCATAGCTGCCTACTCTCCTCCGCCTGCTCCCCCTGCTCCTCCTCCTGAAGCACCTGACTTTGCCTACGAATCTGCGTCTACACGCCTCGACTTCAAGGACTCTGACATGAAAAGGCTGTCTATGGAGATCGAGAGAGAGAGGTGAGTTGAGATTGGCCGCGGCGACGCTTTTAAAGACAGTTCATATTGGCTCGTTCATATCTTGTCTTACGTTGATCCAGGCTGGAGTACATGGAGAAGAGCAAACACCTGCAGGACCAGCTGAAGGAGCTGAAGACTGAGATCGAGTCTCTGAAGCTGGAGGAGCAGCAGCAACAGGCTGGCCTCTACAACCTCCGCAGTGAGGCCAGGGGATACGTCCAGGAGCCTGTCTACATACCTCACAGCAACGTACGTATGATCACTTAGTGTTGTCACTCTAATAGAATGAATAAACCAATAAATCCAGCTTATGGCTGATAATACACCTGCTTTCGCTCTGTCGACTACTTCATAATACTGGACCCACTCGTAGACCTCAGCTGACAGACTGCATGTCAACGTTGGACTTCTATTTGTGTTACCCAAAGCATGATGGGAGCTGTAGTGCCAAAACTGTTATTCTCCAATGGAAATAATGGTTACATAACTTTGTACATACTTGTTGTCTTTCACCTTCGCCTCTCTCTCAAACTGCTCCTGCTTGTCTTGTTTTGCAGCGAAACTCTGCGTACATGTCTCAGATGGCCTACTTTGAAGAAGTGTGATCCCAGTCCTGCAGGACGAGGAGGGAGGACTCGGTGCTTTCTAAAAATCATTGGTCAACAGACACACACATACAGACACCATGCCTGTGTGCTTTGGAAAGACTATCCTCGATAACAAACAGCCACTAGCTTGGCTACCTGCACAGGCTGCCATGTTAGGTTGCACCGTCTGCCACACTGCGGCACCTTCACGTCTTTTCCTTTATATAAACACATTAACGTGTGTAACACTGATTCAGGATATGGTGCTGAAGATGGATGTTTTGATTTGCTGATGTTTTTTGTGGCTTTAAGGGATACTTGTAAGATATAGAATCACGCCTTAATGACAAGTTACTCATTAAAGCCTTGAAAACGTTTTGGGGCAGGGATTAAGATTTGTCACAAAACGCCTTCAGGCAAAGTTCCTGCATCATGTTTTTCAGGCTGTGGGAAATTATGAAAAGGCCTAAATACCCTTAAGATTTTCTAAATACTGATGATTTTGGTCATTTTCTTTCAAACGAGCAAAGCGTTCCTCAAACTTGGCTTTTGGTTCAGTACATCAAACAGTGCAACAGCACATCAAAGAAACCCAAGTGGCCAAATTTCTGATTATACATCTAACAAGCTATTGTTGATTGTGGCTTTGAACAATGAGAAATGAAAGAACATTGTGATCTTGCTCATAAAGATAATTTATAAAAACAGCACAGAAAAGTCTACATTTGACGAGCAGACGTGTGCAGGGACAGTGTCCAGTGCGACACTCCATACAAATGTAAAATGAGGTGTTTGATCTTTGTTTTGGTCTTTCATTTGTATTTGCTTGCCGTTCCTGTCACTTGGTTCACAAACTGCCTTTACCGATAACAGCACACAGGTGCCTTTACTGTCTCTTGTGCCTCAATGTGATAGTTAATAGAAATGTAGTCATTTCAGTTTTTATATTTTGTACTCTAGACTGTTTATGTGCCTTGAACTTTATTTTGTACTATTATGAATTGAGTTACTAAGGTTTTATTTGGCATCATTGTGCCCATGTGTCTTAGTGTTACTTTAAGTTTGGGGTTGATGTCACGCCCTGACGGATTTGCAGAATAGCAGATTGATGGCTTTTCCATTTTCTTTTTGTTCCTCAGCTCGTGTTCTTCTCAGGGTCAGTGTTTGAGACAATCACTGCAGGTTGAATCTTTCTGTTTTTCCCCTGAGATCTGCAGCATGGCATCCATTAATGTTTACCTTTTTCATTTAACTTGCATAAGTCCAGTTGGGATTTTTTTTGGCCAGCAGTGGGTGCATTGCATTTCACAAATCTATTGATGGGTTAGCTTTAATTTGTTCACACTCTGCATTACACCCTCAGAAAGGGAGAGGCTGGATGCCAGAAGTACAGCCAGAGAGTGTTTATTGAGGCTGGCCTGTCAGACAGATTTCACTATGGACTGAACAGTGACAGATGATCAGTTAATTAATGCCCTTCATGACTGGGTTATAAATGAGTCAGGGTCACCTTGGTGTTGTGTTAATAGTTTTGAGTCAAATGTCCCAGTAGAAATGCTCTTTTGTTCACATTGCTTCAGTGCTTCAGGTTGCATCTTTAACCTTATTTATTTGTGCTATAAATCCTTAAATAACATCACCATACACATCTTCTGGAGGTCATTGTGTGGGACTTTGTCATTTTTGACCTTGTAATTTAATGTTTGTTTTTTCTTCTTCTATCCTGGGATTTTCCTGCCAAATTCAAGCCCTGTGTTACAAAATCATTTGACATCTGAAACAGAGTTGTTCCTTATGGGATTAGGTTTGCTTTGAAATGCACAACAAAGTTTTGTCAATGATTTACAATCTCAAGTTACTTTGTGCATGTTATTTCATTACAGCAGTGGTCATATAACAGTGTTTTTCCTGATGTTTGTGCAGATGTTAGGAGTTGTATTATAGATAATGATAGAGTCACTGTCGCTCCCTAATGTGTCAGTAAAATACAGTCATCTTAACTACAAGGTGAATTCATCCCGGCCGCACAACACAACCCTGATTCCAAAAAGAGTTGGGATGTCTTTGTAAAGCACAAATAAAACAGAACATGGTAATTTGATAATCCTTTCTATACTCAATTGAAAACAGTCCAAAGACAGTATATTTAATGTTTGACCCCATAAACTGCTAATTCTGAATTTGACACCATCAACATGTTTCAAAGTAGTTTGGACAGGAGCGACTAAAGACTGGGAAAGATGTGGAATGCTCCAAAAACACCTGTTTGGATCGTTCCACAGGTAAACAGGTCGATTGGTAACAGGTGATAGTATCATGATTGGTTATGAAAGGGGCATCCTGGAAAGGCTCAGTCGTTCACAAGCGAGGGTGGAGTGAGATTCTTCACTTTGTGGAAAACTGTGTGGCCAAAGTCAACCCACACTAATGAGAAATGTAGGGATTTCACCACCTACAATCCAAAAAAGATTCAGAAAGTCCAGAGAAATCTGGACACACAGCTTGGCTTCGTATTTTAAGACTACAGGTACTAGAATAAACCAGATAATCTGAAAACTAACTAGTAACTACAGCTGTCAGACAAATGTGTGAAAAGTACAGTATTTCCCTCTGCAATAGCCTCGAGCCATAAAGCAGCAGACTCGAGTAAATGATATTAAGTCACTTCCCATCACTGGTCAGTACAGTATGTGTGTGTGTGTGCGTGTGTGTGTGTGTGTGTGTGTGTGTGTGTGTGTGCGTGCGCCTGTCTGTTCGTCACAGCTTGTCGATTTTCTCAGTTTATCTAATTATTGTCATTCTGTCTCTTCTTGTCGTCTGCCAGTGATAAAACTGACTTCTTATTCTGCCTTCTCTCCTTTTTCATTACTCCACAGAGGCTGAAGCTTGTTTGTTTTGAGGCAAACTGTGATATATACAGAATAAACAAAACAGTATACAATGGAAAGCTTAGTGTGAATGAAGCCCTCAGCCTTGGCAGTGTTAGTGCATGGACTGTCCAACACCTGATAGAAGAATAAAATAGAAATGGGTCTGCTGTTTGGAAACACACTTTTCCTGTTTGTTTTTAAGGCGTGGAGAGAAAAACAGCTGATCGATGGCGGACTGGGTGCTCCACAGTGAAAGAAAAACAGACAGAATCGAGAAACAGAATCACTTTAAGGGCCTTTTGCTGCATGAACGGCCTGAACAGCAGTGATGGATCCACTCTGATTTTCTAAGAAATGAGGAAAGTGAGGGAGATGAGTGGATGAGGGAGAGGCTGTCCCTCACAGGGACTGATCACAGCGTGATGTCCAGCAGCCACAGGAATATCATGTTTGGGAGAATGAGTATCACTCAGAGATGGATTTTGCCTGGTGATGAGTTCACTGCCTCTTTATCTGTGGAAACCCTGAGACCTTTCCTTCCAGCTGCAATCTGTCTCATGGCGTTTGTCACACAGGCTTAGTCATCATCATAAGTACATCTGTCATGTACCAGGTTGTGAGGAGGTTATATGTTTTGTTCTGCTGCACTTCAGTGCACCAACTCTACGAGGACTCATCTCCACTTTTTTCAAGACCATTTTCACTGTCAGTGTTGCTTCCTGCGCCAGCTGGCTGAAAAAAATAAATGTGCAGAAGTTAATTTATTGTCCACTGGGCTGCTCTCAGACTTTTTTCTTTTTCTTTTATAGTTGTCTGCTTACATTTTGTCTCCTTGCTTTCAGGCATATTGTCAGTGGTGGAGACAATCACAGGTAGAGTTTTTTTTGCCCTGAGATCTACTGCATGGAGCCCATTAATATTTGAACAGGCTATTTTCATTTTTCTTGCCTAAATCTAGTAGTGAGTCACATTGTAGAGATTTTTTGCCAGCAGTGGGTACACTGTATTTCACAAACCTACAGATCTGTAACCTGAGTGAACTTTAACTCTGCTGGGCTCCTCATTACATCCTCAAACAGGGAGAGGCTGGAGGCCAAATGTAGAACCAGAGAGTCTGATGATGTTTGTTTGTCCTGACTGGCCTGTTGGACTGATTCCATCACAGACTGAACATACACAAATCATTGGTTCATCATTGGCTTTTTAAAACTTGGTTAGACCTCTGTGATAGATTGAAGATATTTGTCAAAAAGCAGCTTTATCCACCGAGGTGCATGAATAAGTAAAAAGGTGAAAGAAAGGCATTATTTTTAACCTAAACACTCTTCTGTGTGTGTATTCCTCTCTTTCAGTCACTTGGACAAGTGCAGCATGAGGGCTCTGGCCAGCAACATGGTCCAGACCAACACAGCCCAGCTGAAGTGGTGCAGGGCCGCCGGCATCCACCCAGCAGACGCCTGCAGGCCCTGCGATGAGCCCTTCTGGACTACAAAGCAGGAAACAACGAGCTGGCTGCTGAAAATGCTGCTCTGAGGGAGCAGACAGCCAGCTGTCCTTCCTCTTCCTCCACCCCCTCAACTCTCCTATCAGCCCACTGCCCAGACTCCCCTCCTCCCATCATCCATCCTTCCTCTCCCTCCTTCTCTCTCCTCCTTCAGGGCAGCATGGTGGCTCAGTGATCATCACCACAGAGCTCACAGATGAAAAGAAGCTGCTGGTTTCAAACTGGACCAGCCTCTTCTGCCTGAGTGGATGTTCCCCTTGCGTCCATGTGTGTTTACTCCCTGTTCTCCGCTTTCCTCCCACAGTCCAAAGACATGGAGGTAAGACAACCTGATCACATTGTTAATAAGCACAATTAAATATAAAACAAAAAACAATCACGTCTGCTTATTTCTGCTTTGGTGAGTGCAGAGATAATATGAGGATGACCCTTCATTTTCACTTAAACACAGCATGATGGGATTGTAGAGGTACCAGTTACTGCGGCTGATGCCCTTCAGACAGTAGGGAAACGCTGCCCTCTGCTGATAACAGATGAGTGTTGCATCAAAGTGTTTGCAGAGATCTTGGAGTGCTTCAGAGAGAGTACGGCTCTTTGTTCAATGAGCTGTGAAAACGCTGTATTTAACTGAATACAAACTCACTCAGTGTAGTTCTACATCAAAGCATTTGCACAAACCACTTTCTTTGGCTTTTCAGTCAGAGGATACGCGCTTGAATTTATTATGTGTTTGCATATTAGACATAATTGATTTAAGTGTTGAATAAAGAGTGGACGTTTAATTGAATTTTCAGATTTTACTCGAATTAGCATTGGTACACATTGTCTTTGGGGAATCTGAACTAACCCTTTAAAACACCAACGTCACAGAATAACACAAACTAACCAGCTGAGGCAGCGGCAGACCAGCAGCTCTGTGAGACAAAATGACTAGTTTTGTCGAAGGAGTTTTGTGCCTTTGAAGAGAGAGTAGATGGATTTAACGGCTTCAGTCTCCAGTTGGAAAGGGCTGTCTGACCGCAAGATATAGCAGTGAAAATATTCTCAATCTAATATTGATTTTTTTTTTCCAGTGTGCCTTTTCTTAACTATCTAAAACATATTTTGCTGCAGCTCCCGTCCACAGCAGTGCATCGCTTAGCTTCCTTCACCATCACTCCTGCTGCTTCTCCAAATTCAGGGTGTGCCGTCCACCATCTCCTGCAGGTAATACACTGATTGTTGATAAATACCTCACACAGCCCCACCTCAAAAAGCCTGAACTATCCCTTTAAACAATTTGGTTACCACCAGAGGGCCCAAGAGAACAGATATCAACCTCCTCTGGGCTTCAGTGATTCAACAAATAATTTATAAGATAAAAAAAATCCGAATATGAAATGTAGCCTAACAGACTGTCACAGTGCTCTGACAGATGACGGTTTCTATATTAATTTATAGTGTAGCATGAGATAAGAAGTGAGACAGAGAGAAGAAAGAAATGTTTTACTCACCCGCTGAATTTAATCAGATAACCCTCAGACACACTGAGAGGCATTAAGATGAGTATGTTCCTGTGAGTGTTTGTCTATGTGTTTGAATTAATAAACACAGTGTTTGCACAGTTGTGACTGCATGAGAGGGTATTATTGTAAAAGTGTTCCAGCAGCCTGGAGCAGCTTGTATTTTCTCACCAGCACAGAGATCATATTGAATCATCTCAGGCCTTCAATCAAACTATCAAACAAAAACACTTGTTGTTTTTCCCATTCGTTCAGCCAGCTGAAGTTTGGAGACTACATAAGACGGACCAGCTGTACCGCAGCGCGTTTCTGAAGACGTGTAAATGGACAATGAGGGTTGTTCTCGCTTTGCTGTTGCTGCCTCTCGGTCTGTGTGGTTCAGGGACTCAGAGGGAGGGTGGAGGCCTCGGCGAGGCGGGTGAGATCAGCCAGTTTCAGCCCCTTTTCACCCCTGACATGTGGGCGGAGGTGAGGGCGCTGAGAGAGATGGTGGTGGAACTCAAGGTGGAGCTGAGGAACCTGGAGGTCAGAGTGAAGGACAGCCAGAGCCAGATGAATGAAGTGAAAGCTGAGCAGATCATCACCAAGGTGCACACGGAGCAGCTGCAGAGAGAGGAATCTGGTACAGACTGATTACACTTCCTGTTTATTATCATTATGATTATTATATGACAGAAGTATGTCAGTGAACTGATGCTCTTATTGTGAGCTCCAGAATAATTCTTTAATAGACAGCGCGTTATGAATCGGATCAGTCATCAACATTTAATGAAAAATGCGACAGAGCTCGTTGTGCTGTTGAAATGAGAAATTCACTTAACCATTCACAAATAAAAATCTACGTTCTTCTGTTTTTCAGTCCAAGCCACAGAACTTGTTTCTCTGGGATCTAGACTGACTGCCACCGAGAGCAGAACAGGTGACCTAGAAAGAGAGACTGCAGGTATTTCACTGACAGACATGACGGTCTGATAAGTTTCATGGGTTGTTATTGTCTGTGCCATTATTTTAACTGGTGCTATTGTAATTTCAGTTTCTTTAAAAAGGAAAATATAGCTAAAAAAAAGTGATGGTGTGAGATGAAAAGTTGAGATCATATTGGTTGTGTTGGGTGATGCTGACAGTAAAGTGTACTTTAATCATATCATGGACATCTACAGTATTTTTCTAGTACATTTTTGAGTATTGTTCAGCAGATAAGATGAGGGTCAAATACTGTATGAAATCCATTGTGCATATTAACAGTGCGATATTCTCAGACTTACAGTCCAGACTGAGGAGCAGTGAGAGTGAACTCCTCATCAGTAAGTCCAGGATTGACCAGCTGCAGAGAGAAAACGCAGGTGATGATTGTACCTGCTCACCCACAACACACACATGCACGACTTCTTTAGTCCAGATTAACTTTAATGATACACATTTATTTTTGTGTTCACAGAAAAACCAAAGGTGGCCTTTTACGCGGCTCTGACTGATGAAGGAAATATTGGATCATACAACACAGACATCACACTGAGATACAGCAAGGTCTTCACCAACACTGGCAACGGCTACAATCCAGCCACAGGTAACACACAGCAGGTCACATGAGCACGTGTGGTCGTGTCAATCTATACATATCAATAGTTTCACTTTCTACTCTTACTCTGTAGGTTTGTTCACAGCACCAGTCAGAGGGGTCTACTATTTCCAGTTCACTGTGTGTGGGGACCAAACAGGTCATATGGGTGTATCTGTGTACAAGAACAGCCAAAGGATTATGTTTAATGTGGAGTGGAAGGAGGAAGAGGGCTTTAAGCACTTCACTAACTCTGTTGTCTTGGAGCTGACAGCAGCAGATGAAATTCGCCTGGTTCTCCCATCAGACTTTTCTCTCTATGATGATGCAAATAGCCACAGCACCTTCAGTGGATCCCTTCTGTTCCCACTGTAAGGATGCTGTTTAGGCTGCTGAGTGAGTGATTTGTCACAAACCCTGTTGTTATTGGCTGTGATTCTTTAGAAATGCTGATATATCTCTGCACCGCTGAGACTTCATTTACTGACTTCCCTCAAGTGTCGTCACACGAAAACAACACTCAGATAAAGTTTTTGGGTTCTGTTTATCACATCATCTTCACATAGTATCTTCATATAAACTTTAACATGACACATGATGTTCACATGCTGCAACTGTTTAAATTCAATCTATAACAGCAAAAATTGTTACTGTAAGTTGTTGTACACAGTTGTTGAACTCAGCTGTCAGCACCAACAGTGGAAAAAATATTCATAAGTGAAAGTAGTAGTAGTAGTTTATTATTTAAATGTATACAGTATAATAAATTAATCCAATGAGTCCCAAAAGAACAAAAGACAGTAGAGTTAAAGATCACAAGATTAATCTGAGGGGTCATGAGATGATTAATGAGATACAGAAGGAGAGAAATAAAGCTCTATTAAGCAAATTTATATGAACTTTTGGGACTTTTCTCTATTTTTTTTTTATATAAAATATTCGATAATTTCACCTCTTTGGGCCTCAAATTGATATTTAAATGAAACATCTGAGAAGTAAAGAGGAGAAATGTCTCTTTGGTGGAACTGATAACAGACATCTGAAACACGGCGTAGAGCTATGTTAGATTATTATGTTAGATAAATGTGGTGGAATAGAGGTGTGAAGTAGCATAAAAATGGAAATACTGAATTACGAGTACTTCAAAATTTAAAGTCCAGTACTTGAGTAAATGTATTTAGTTACTTCCCGTCATGGGTAAGCACAGTGTTCTCGTGCGCCCGTCTGTCTGTCACAGCCTCTTTCTGCTTCCTCCCTTTGTTGACTGTCCCAGTGTATCTAATTATTTTTCTCCCGTCTTTTTTCCTCCTGTCAATGATAAAATTGACTTCTCCTCTTATTCTTTCTTTTCTGCTTTTTAAATTCTCCAGGGAGGCTGAACCTCTGTTTGTTCTGTCTTTGCAGGCTCAGAGAATAATATCCATATAATCTTTATCTTAACACTCGAAAATGCACGCACATGAAAATGTGATTAGCGTGAGACTCAACTGGCCTCAAGTCTCGCGGCAGATTTAAGCCACTCCGTCATTTTCCCAAGGTGGGAATGTGTGGATGGGGATGTGGGAATGTTGCGTTCTCCTTCCACGTTACAGAGGTATGCAGATGTCAGCCTGCCCAGGATGCTTCCCTCCCTTCCGCGCTATGCATGCTGGGTCAGGCTTCAGCAGTGGTAGAAGATGTATTTAGAGCCTTTTCTTAAGTAAATGTAACAATATGACAATGGAAAAATACTCAATTACAAGTTAAAGTCCTGCATTTAAAATCCTACTTAATCAGCTAATTGTACTCTAAGTATCAAAAGTAAAAGTACTCATTATGAAGAAAAATAGCCCCTGTGAGAGCTATAGTCATATTATATTCTATATATACAGTATATATAATTATTGTTGCTGATATATCAGTGTATAAGCAGTATTTTAAGTTATTGCTGCTTGAGGTGGAGCTAATTCTGTACTTTTTGGACTGCTGGGCAGTTTAGCAACTTATAAACTGATCATATATGTAAACAAAAGATAAAGATTGATGAGAATGTGACACGTTTTTTGGACTTGACGTGCTCCTCTATGTGATTTCTACCATCATTACTGAATGTACAGTTTTCGCACTTTTACTGTTAATGTTTAATTTATTCATCTCATCATTACAAACAAATGCATAATTATGGCATAATGTATTTCTGGTGAAATGTGCTCCGTCCTAAGAGTTCTTATGAAAAGAAAAAAAAAAAAGAGAAGAAAGAAAGGAGACAATAAAGTCAGACTGAAAACATCCATTCATACACTTTTAATGTCTAATATGCTATTAGATTCTACTGTAATGTCACTGCACACAGTACAAGCACAACTAAGTGCAGTTTAGCATATAGCCAGATGGTGCTAATAGTAGCAAAAGTGCATTTGTTATGTATGTAAATATAAACACATGCACAGGACAGAATGAACGATAAAGCAGTGGGGTACTGCCGGTAAGAAGAGATGTAATTGTGATATATATACAAAATAAACAAAGGTGGAATAAAAGGATGAGCAGTGAATGAACTCATCAGCCTTTACAGTGTGAGTGCATTGACTGTCTAACACCTTGGAGGAAAATAAAATAGAAATGGGTCAACACGAAATCGCTGCTGTTTGGAAACCCTGTATCTAAATCACGGAGATTCCTGTGCCTTTTGTTTGTTTTTAATGTGTGGAGACAAAAAAAAAAAAAAAGCTGAAATGTGGTAGAGTGGGTGCTGCGTGGTAATAAAAGAAGGAACTTTCTCTCTTACAGAATCACTTTAAGGGCCTTGTGCTGCATAAACTGTCTCAATGGCAATGATGGGTCTGCCCGAATGAGATTATGATTACACACAAAAAAGGATTTTCTAAGAACTAAGGAAGAGTGGGGGAGATAAGTGGATGAGGGAGAGGCTTTCCCTCACAGGGGCTCATCACAGCGTGGTGTCCAGCAGCCACAGGAATATCAGATTTGGGAGAACGAGTATCATTCAGAGAGTTCATTTTGCCTGGAGATGGGTTCACTGCCTCTTTATCTCAGGAAACCCTGAGACTGTTATTCCCATCTGTTTTAGCTGTGATCTGTCCCATGGCATTTGGCACACAGATTAGAGTAATAGGACAGAAGGGGCAGGGGTGCATTTAGAGGCTCTGAATTGCTTTCGAGGCAGCGCCGACTGGACAGGGAGGGCTGCAGTGACATGGAGTGAAATCACGTCTTGCACAGAGCGAAGGAGAGAACAGGCCTTTGATGGGGTTTTGCTGTGAAGGCACTTAAATGAGTGAAATAATTGGATGCTGGAGGCCTCGTCTCAGCTCAGGCAAGAATGCAAACCCCATTTTTTCCATGAGTGTCAGGCATGTGGAGGAGGTAAAGTCCAGTACAGTCACAGCCAAAGGGGCTTTAATATCATTTCTTTCACACCACCCCATACATTCAATCTAAACAGAATTAGGGCACTTTTTCAGTTGAATTGTATCAGGAAGTTGTACAGGTACCAGGGGATCCACGCACTGTATTGCTTCGTCAGAGATATTGATCCTTCCATGGCTTCCCTGCTCCACTGCAGATGAAAGCAAGCTGTTTTGCTGCTTGGTATCACCCCGGTGAACTTGGCGAGGAATGAATGAATGCCTGAGAAAGAAATGGAGGCAGAACATTTGAATGTAATTCTGACTCTTACCCCCACTCTTACCACAGTTTGGCTCTCATTTAAAGAACAGCAGGACAAAGAGCAAGCGTATCCTCATTCATCCTCATTCAGTTTACGGTAATTGACTGGAACTGAGTTAAGGTTCGACCAATATTTCATTCAAACGTCACACTTAATCTGCTGTGATTTAGTAGTGCTGGCTCAAAGGGAAACTTTTCAACCTGGACCTTATTTTCCCATGTTTTTGTGTCTGAGTGACTGATGGGGACAACAGGTTTTGAAATTGGTCCAGTATTGAGCGAGAGGCCATCAGCCATCAGCCGCGAAACAAACTGCAACGCTATCCTTCCTGGCAATTTCACATCGTCATCGTACGTCCAGTGCTGTTTTTGCCACTGACAGGCTCAAATTGTTATTCTAAGTCTAAAAGTCCAGTAACTGGTTACTGGCTCTGGTTACTCCGCAGTATTTTTGGACTGTACTTTGATTTATAATCAAAAGTCAGATTCAGGATTAGGTGTAGCCCAGGGAATAAGGTCCTGTATAATAGAGATTGAAAGAAATAGTCCCACTTTCTGGGTGATGTTTTTTTCACCTTCTTTCCAAGAGGCAGACAAGAAGTCTGTCTGTGCCTTAAGCGCTGGGCAGCCTGAGGGGGGATGCCATCCCTCTTATTACCAAAGTGCATCCCCCTTGTTAACCTGCCGCCCCCTTCTCCACGCCCCAGCAGCAGAGTGCAGGGGCAGAGGGGTTGTTTGGTTGAATATGTTCGTCTAGCCTGTCTGACTCATTGATTCTTTATCTGACTGAAGTTTGTGCAAGTTAGAATCTATGACCTCGAGCATGGCTCTGAAATATCAGCAGCCTCACTGTGTATTGATAAACCCATGGTGCTGTCCATGGTGCTGAAGTAGCAAATACTCAATTCTGGACGATATTGTAGCCTATATACTCTATGGAGTAGTCTCACCTTTATGGTCAAAGTGACAGGTAGCAGCGTGGAGTCATGGAGAAGATCATAGAGACACACTGCTGCCTGTAGTATTCCTGTAATAGTCCTAAAATGCTTCTATGATCACTCAGTAGCACTTATGATGCTGAAAATATACCCCGGAACCCATGAGAGTTAAGTAGCCCTTAATCCTAACTCATCCCCCCAAAAAAGGAACAAATCACCGACTGGCGTTAAATATATCACAGGAGAATTGAGGTGATTATGTCAGGATAAAGACTGAAAACAGGGGGAAACGGCTCCCCTGGCCTCCCTCCAGAGTTCAAAAAACAGTGTGTGAGTGTGAAAATGAGAATCTCTGGTTTCAATTATGACCCACATCATACAGTGTAACTCTTCCTGGTTTACAATGTCACTCTTCATAATATTTTGTTGGAATTTTGTTTGAGTTCGATCACATGGACCAGAGGAGGGACACACATGAGCTACAATGTGTATCAGGATCTTCATGGAGACAGGGGCGAATCCAGACAGTAAAGTAGGACGGCTGAATGGTGTTGATGGTAAAAGAGACTCATTAGAAGATGAGGCGGGAATGACAGGAGGAGGGCAATTTACAAGCTGGTTAGCAGTGTTAAACAGGAACCTCGAGTTGTGTTTATTACCATTAATTAAGCCAGAAAAGTCAGCTGCTCGCACATTTAAGTGGGACAACCCTGCAAGTGTATGGAGTGGAAGCATCTTGGGCTGATATACACAAATCATTAAACCATCTAACTTGGTCATTAGTATTAGTGAAGTGAGGAAGGCAATGGGCAGATTAGAAAAGTAGCTGGAAAATGTGTCTCTGGACTTCTCATTAAAGATGCAACAAGAGATAGTAAGTTTCTGGGTTATTGCAGTAGGTAGTACAAGGGCATCAAAGCCAATACATTTGTGGTTAGAGACAAAGACAGTTTATAATGAGGGAATTCAGAGACATGCCCACAGAAGCACAAAGTCAAGGGCGTGCCTGTGGTCATGTGTGGGGCCAGAGACGTGTTGCACAAGGTTAAAAGATTTAAAACTGTTTAGAAAATCTCTGGCAAACAAGAGAGAACAGTACAGAGGAAAATACATATTTTAACACCCAAGCTTAAATTCAAAGCTGATAAAAGAACCAAAGCAAAAAGGAATCCAAGTGAGCTGATTCTTAAAAGCAGCTGCAACGCCTCCACCACTGCCAGCTCACCTATAGCTGCATTCAGAAAGTTGATACTGAGTAGGCAGAGGCACTCCAGGTTTAAGCCAGGTCTCAGTGAGGAATAGGAAGTTGAGGTTATGGGATGTAATTAGATCACTGTGGATGAAAGGTTTATTAGTGACTGGGCTGTGGGCTGTGATGCATTTAGTTTTATTTAAACTTTATTTTACCAGGAAGTCCCATTCAGATCTTACAACAGAGTCTTGGCTAAGGTAGCAGCTGAACACAATCGCAACATATAGGAGGGTACAGAGGTAAACTGGACGTTTACCCAGTATCGCCTTACGGATAAAAATATACCAGCACAGTTGTCAGCGATTGGCCAGTGATGTCCAAGCCACCAAAGCATTAAGGAATGCGATGGTGAGTGAGAGACTTTGCATTTTTAATGAAACATAGAGATGCTTGATACACTGAATTAAAGCTCTTTAGAGTGGAGGAGGCTGCACGCATACACAATAGATCACTGTAATAAATCACCATAATCTAAAGCGTCACCCTGTTTCTTGACGGACACACACTTTATCCGTCCGCCCACCACTTCTGTGCAGCGTCTCTGGCTAGAACGCTGGTTGCCTGGCAAACTGACGGTGACAACAGAGCTCCAGGAAGTGGCTGTGCTCGACTGCTGTTCTCCAAGAAACACTTTCAGCACGTCACTTCCTCTAAAGTCACAAAAATGTACTGATTAAAGTAATGAAACATAACGTGTCATTGGCGAGCTTTAGAGGAGTCAGGTGTGTTTTTGAACTCTGGACAGAGCCAGGCTAGCTGTTCCCCCTGCTTCCAGTCTTTATGCTAAGCTAAGCTAATCATCTGCTGGCTGTAGCTCTTTGATCAGTACACAGACGTGAGAGTGGTATCAATCCTCTCAGCTCACTCTCTGGATGAAAGTGAATAATCGTTTTTCCCAAAACACTGAACTACTCCTACTCCTTTAACCCCCCCCCCCCTTTCTGTATATGTGTATGTAAATCCAGAGTTGAGGATGTTGTGTCAGTTCACGTTTAGCCACTTGTGAATTCAGTTCTTAATTTTGCCTATATTTGTTTACCAAACTCGATCAAGAACATTATGTCCTCTACCGGTGTGTTTGAAATGTTCATTTAGTGTCTTGTCCGCGGTCCAGTCCAGCCACACAAGTGAGTCCCACCGGGGGGTTTTTGTGGTCCCTGATGAATTAGCAGTGTCTCAAGTCTGGTCTTATTTTCAAGGTCAACAAGGGACTTTCACACATGGCCGTTAATGTTGGTTATGGAGTGTTAAAAAGCACCATCCATGACTGGTCAGCATGTGTAGAAGGATAAGGGCAAAAGGGTGTTTTTATTTTAACCTTCACATGCTCTGCATTGCAGTGACAGCATGTTGGTGTGTATTCACCCTGCACCACATAGAGACCGCTGAAACAGTTGTGACTGTAGACATGAAATGTGCTCGGCAGAATGCCTGTGTTCAGTGTGATGTTTCCGTATGTGCCATCTTTAGCTGCTGGATTTTTTTTTAGTTTCTTTTAAGCTGTAACAGTCATTGAACTGAAGATGGATGCCCCTCTGGACCTGTGTACCCATGCAGTGCTATCAGTGTCAAACAGAATTTCACAGACAATTCACAGATTTTCACAAAGCCACAGCACACAGAGACAGCAGCAGCACTGCACGCAGACGTTTGCTTGTTGCATTTCTAACTCTTTAACCAGCAGCTACATGCTGGATGTTCAGTAAAACACAGAACTCAGTAGCTGGAGCGATAATGGCCATGTGCACTCGTTGAAATGGAAGACCTCACTCCCCCTGAAAGAGACATGAGCTCCCCAGAAAGCCTCATTTTAGAAATTTGTAGAGAGCAAAGATGGATAAAATATCAACATTTTTTGTGCAGAAATCTGCATTTTCATGTATTTTCAAGGTCCTGGAATGAATGATAACAGTAAAGCACTTAACATTACTCTCAGCTCGAGTGTTTAATTGTGTTTAGCCATTTCCAATGCAATGCTGTTATTCCTGCTGCGGTAATCCATGTGTGGCGGCACATTTGGGTTTGCATGTTACGCACCATACATTCTCTTTTGAAAGACGTCTTCTGGCTAACAAGTGTTTGTTTTCACCATTGGTTAAACAGACAAACACATGTCTGAACATGTGATTACAGTTTAAACAGACTGTGCTTGACTTGTGTAGACATGTAAGGGATCAGCTTGAATCAGAGACGTGTGCACGGCAAGCAGAGCGCACAGAAAGACAGAAGGGACCAAAAACTTACAGCGTACAGCTGTTGTGTTTGCTGTTGCTGGTTGACATGAACACTAACATGAAGCAGGGGGAGTTCAGTGAATATCCACGGTGTATGGAATACTGAAATGAGAAATTAGCATTCTTTTAGCTTTTGGAGGCATTTGATGACTGATTATTGCAAATACCAGGGGACACAAATTATCATATTTTGCATATTACAGGGGATATAACCCTCCATCACCTACAGCGATTACATGCTTTTGTCTGACAGTGTTTGCATATACTCATACTGTGTATGCATGTGTATTTGTGTGCGTGTGTGTGTGCGTGCCATTTGTCTGTACCTGGCAAGGTCAATTCCTCACATCAGTCATCTAGGCCGTTGGGATTTTTCTAATCTGTCAAAATCTGTCAACATTTGGCTGCGTGGAACAAATGACAGATGCAGACTGACTGCTTTATATCTAGAGGGCTTGTTTCAGTGCGATGTATATGTGTGCAACTGTGTGCATGCGTGTGCGTTACAGCCGTATGCTTCTGTCTTTGTGGAGACAAGCCTATATATGGGTATTCCTTTTGTTATGCTGTAATCGCTGTGCAGCCTCAGAAGGGACTAACGAGGCAGCAATATGAGAACTTCATCTTTTATTGTTTATCATTTCCATTTGACTTGATGCAGTGAGAATAACAGGGGGAAAGAGAGATGCTTTTATTTTGGTTCAAACGGGCCCTTACAGAAGCTTTTTGGTGCAACTCACAGAGAGAGTGCTTTCTTTAGCTGATAAACTTTGTCAATGAGATGCAAATCCATGCAGCACTGTGGAGGGAAAAAGCCAAGAGAGCTGGGCTACTGCTTACACACACACACACACACACACGCAGACAACACACAACATTAAAGGCTAACTTTCTCCTTCAAGCACTTCAGACATGCATGCATTTGCTGAGACAGTGCGTAGTAAAAGTGTCTTTGTTCCTGATCCGTCGCTTAGCGATTCACACACGGTCGCTGTCAGCTGCAGCAGCCGTCTGTGCGGCCCTGTGCACAAATTGAATCAAGCCAATCATCCTCACAAAATCCAATCAGTCTGCAATACAGGTATTCCATGTGGGGCTTTATTCAATAACAGAAGAATTGTATTCCAAAACATTATACAGTATCCATTTCAGCTTCAAGATATAACCAAAAGTTTTCAGCTGACTCAGTGGGACAGAAAGAAATGGGACTTACTTGGTTAATATTATTTTCAAAATCAGCAGTAAAATTTATATGTAGAGACTCGTTTACACTGATGAGGAGAGTCAGAGTGAGACTCATAGTCACAGAGGCGGTTACTTTATGTGTGAATTACCAAAAATATTTGGAAATGTAAGCATTTTCAAAAGTGGAACTGCAATATCAGAGAGTAAAAACATTTGGTCATTTCTCAACTTTCCCTATTTTTGATGTGTGACTAATACCAGGATCAGACTACAGGACATTTTTTGAGACGGTCACCGTGTCAGATTAGGCTATCAGAGAGACATAAATCCTTGCCGTGACTCAGCAGAGAGACTTCGCAGACTTCATGTCGGACTCCAGTCATAAATGATCAGTAAGGTGTCGGGGTCCGACTTTACTGCTCCACTCGATAGCATGAACACGTATGTGACCTGGAACAGCTTACTGTCCCTCTGCACTGAAGGGGGGCTCTGTCATTACCTTTAATGTAGCATATATCGTGCATATAATAGCATTTAAGAAAACTGAAGAAGGGATCAGTCCATCTGTGGCTCAGCATCATCAAACACGAAATAATCCTGGACGTTGTTTGATTTTGAAAAATGGCACAAAAATTCTGACCTGCTAGCTTTGTGTCTGGATGTCATCCCAGGTGCTGCATCAGTTGTCTTCTGCGTTTCCACCCAAATGCAACACAAATTTGATGAGAATTTTCAGATAATCAGCAAAAGGAAATGCAAATGCATCCATCTGCTACTTTTATGTGAATAACGGGAGTTGAGTGCATCAAGAAAAACAGTTGCTGGTGCTAATTTTCCAGTCTGGTGCCATTAAGCTACTGCAGCAGAAGAAGGTGCAACAAGATGACATAATTAAAAGAGCGTCAATCAAGCTGGTGGAAAATTGCACAAAAAACATGTGGATGACGCACTACACAAGGTGGAACGAGCAACTGTCCTGCCCAACTTTCATTTCTGTTCCCAACATATTTGCATAGTGATCAGGCTGACAGCGTGTAGTCTGAGCCCAGCATTAGCCTCCTATCCCTTTGGGGAAACACCCCTCTGATGCATCCTAATCTGCCATCAAAGCTACGCTCAGGGCCACAGCATTATATTTACAAGACGCCCTACATAAGCCTGGGATGGGACGAGTCTTGGTCACACAAGAAGAGCCATATGGTGACCACCGCCACTCTGTGATTGGAGTCAGAGGTCACGGTTTGCTTTGCTCCGCAGATCTGGTGAAGGTGACAGCTGTGTCAAATTAGATATTGATCTTAGGTTTGTGTCAGCTCATTTCTGGGTGCTCTTCTTTTTCTGGTATCCATATAATCGATTTATCTGAAAGCCACATCTGTGGGTTGCAGGACATTCTTTGATATCAAGTTCCTCGGAGCGTGTTAGCAGTTAGCCAGCGGCTTGTTGAATATTTGATGTGCTCTCCCTTCTTGAAATGTGTGTGCATGTGGTTGAGCGTGTTGCGCATTCCACAAATATTAGTGGATCGATTCTCATTGCGTGGATGGACCCTGAATGTGAAGGCTGAGTCCTGCTTTTATCTGCTATGCAGCTCGCCAACATAAGGTGACACTGTTGATTTGAGGATGGATCAATAGGACAGGATACTGTGAAAGCAGGAGATAATGAGGCATCTCGCACCCACAGCATCATGTGTTTACTGATGCCATGTTCAGTGCGTTTTGTTTGGTCTGCGCTGTAGTGTTGTACAAGGATGGGGATCTTTTTAGAGGCTGTTTTAGTGCAAAACAGTTTTTATTGTAAGTTGGATGTCAAAGCTCAGTTAAACTGTCTTTGAGTTCACAGTCTTTTTTTTATGACTGTGCCTAATTAACACTTTTCAAAGTCTGACTGTCTACTTTTACTGTCTATTTTACTCTCCTTTTAATTTCGGCATGAAAATGCACACACATAAAAATACACGACTTTTACTGCTAAAAATAGCAGTAAAAGTCGTGGATTTTTACTCCCAGGTCAATGGTCTGGAACATTTTCTTTATGACCATTCAGACCCAATTAGCAGACTTCCTTACTTCTTTATGGAGCTTCCCACCCTGTAATATGCTTTCATACAAACTTTGAAAGGCATTTTCATAAAAGATTGTGCTTGATGTCTTTCATCGTGTTTCATGTCTATAAGCGATATTTCTAACAACTGGTATTGATCATAGTGATGAATATACAGAGAATTATCACCTGAATCTGCAGCTTCTCTCAGCTTTACGGAGCTTTATCGTGAGTTTCAGCTCATTGTTTAGCTGTCCGGACTTGACTGTTTTATTTCACTCTTGCTGCTCACGTTGCGTCATTTTTAGCTGCAGCAGGCAGCTGTTTTCAGCAAAAAAAAAAAAGCTCTAAAAACCCACTGCGCACTACCTGCTCAGCAGCAAATGGCAGACAGACACAGTCAGCAACAATGTAGTGAACATAGAGGAGCATTCAGCCGCTAAAGGGCCAGATGTTTCCCTCAGGAGCTGGCGGAGACCAAAACAGAGGTAAAAGAGAGTGGATACTGGACTCTCAGCTGGATGTGTATATAAGCAACATTTGCCACATCGACTTTATACTGGAGGCCTGTATGTTGTGCTCGAGGAGTTTGTCTTTACTTTGTCGAATGTGTGTACAAATATTAAGTTCCACATGCTCTGAGCCAGATACAATAAGGTTAGACATCTGGAGGAGCCAACTTGAGGCACTCCATGAGCTCCAGCTCTGCCGCCAGAGTGTCAAACTCTCAGTTGTTTCATTTAAAAGCACGATTTGGCATGAACAAAGACAATTTGAAGGAGATGACTCAGCAGAGGAAACTGCACACAGCAGAATGATAAATGTCTGCACAGAACAACAACAAGCTGCAGCTCTGGCCTCTGTTGTTGTCAGATGCTGACATGCATTAAGAATTTCTCCCATGAATTTTTTTGAAACCAGAAAATGTCTGTGTGCATTTCAGCTGGTAGAGGATTGGCATCTGAAACAGGCATGTTTTTACTTCTGATACGAGGTCTTGAGGAAAGGAAAGTTCTGGATGTGCTCATCGACATTTCAGAAACATATGCAAAATGTAGACGGTAAAATAGATTCCAGGTTGCAGATATTATCTCATGTTAGCTTTAAATGGATTCAGTCAAGAGAGTGAGAGCAAGAAAGGTTGTGTGTGTGTGTGTGTGTGTGTGTGTGTGTGTGTGTGTGTGTGTGTGTGTGTGTGTGTGTGTGTTTTGGCTCAACCTCCTAAATCCTCAGGCTGTTCATCTTATCATCTGAGATTTGCCAGCTTTGCCCTGTTTGTGTATGTATATTTAGATATTAAAATGTGTGTCTGCGTGTGTGTGTGTGTGTCTGTCTGTCTGTCTGTCTATCTGTTTGTGTGTTAATGTGTGCTGGAAGTCTAACTATGCTAATACGGGCTCTCTCTCTCTCTCTCTCTCTCTCTCTCTCTCTCTCTCTCTCTCTCTCTTTCACACCCACACAATACTCTCTCATACTCTCTCTTATGGCCTACTTCCTGCCTGATCACGTGACCAGCTGGCAGCGAAGGTGATTTAGTGGGAGAACCAACGATGCTGGAGGGCACTACAGGTCCCAAGATGCCAAGGGGCACCCTCTGTTTTCCCTGCCCCCTTGAGAATCCTCATGTCAGTAATTAGTGAACACCACCTCTGACGTCCGTGTGGGTTTGTGCTTGTGTGTGTGAGGATACTCTGTTTTTAGATTTTTTGTTTGCACGTGTAAGAGCGAATATTTTGAGACGAGCTATCGATCGCTTTCAGTCTAAACCTCCAGTTGTTGCTTATTTGCATGTTAAAGACTTTAAGTCTGATAACAAGTTCTGTCTACTCATGTTAGATCCCTCATTACAGATGTACCGCTGTCTGTACCTTTCACGGCATTCTGCTGACGCTCTCCTCCAATTTCAAAAGAGAGTTCAGCAACCTGCTCAAGTGCACTTTGTCAGGGCCCATGACTTCGGAGGAAATTAGCGACTCTGTGCCGGGATTCAAACGCGACCTTTGGATCACAGAATGATCTCTGTTGATCTTCAGCCTCCTCGGTGCAAATGCAACAATCCCCCTTCACAGCCTCTTTCACATCATCTTTCAGCAACACACATATGAAGCAGGGGTACTACTAATTGCTCTCTTCCAATACAGGAAGTTAACGACCTGTAACCTTGTAGCTTTCGAGAACCCATGAGGCTTTAGTTCTGCCTGGTATTTCCACTGTGTCTTACATCCACAGCATTCTGGATGTACTTCATTGAAAAGGCAACTGAGCCTCAGACACCAGGACAAATGTTTTCTTTTTTATGCGCTGTTTGGAAGGCGAGTGCAATCCAATTGTGGGACCAACATAAATGGCACTAATATTGATTTCCTTTAACATTTACACATAGTGACTTTCAAATGTCAGTATCATTAGATTAATAGAAGGGCTCCACCTGTAGTACAGTAGGAGGTGGACAGAATGTATTAAACAGTGAAGGAGACTGGCTCCAGACCAGCTCCCATCCTGCTCACCAGCTCTCTAAAGCCCAGCGTGTCCCTCGGGACAGGTCCTGCTCTCTCTCTGCTCCGTGCTGTCAAACCATCCCGCTGCTGTCCTGAATCAGAAGACAGGGAGGCGCAGGTGGAATATCTGGTAAATAACAGACAGAAGGAGATTTTTTTTTTAAGAGAATATAAAATGTAAAGACGTGTTTGGTTGCGTTGATTTGCTATTTAGCGGAAAAAATATCTGGCTTCTTGAAATTCTAGATGACTTTGAAAATACAGACCAAAAAAAAACGAACATTACTGTGAAATGTAGTTAAACTGGTAACCTGTAGTTAAAGACTCCATAGCAAGGCAGCAAAAAATACACGCTGGATGTTCAGAATCAGTATATCGCCTGCATATTGAAACACACTTCCTTGCAGTGTTTATCCAAGCAGCAACCTCCGGGACTGAAAAATGAAGCCAACGTGGATGTGCCAAAAACAGTTCCACTTGAGGTCGGCTCCAAAACCGAGACAGTCCCCATAGACCCCCATGTTAAAATACCTAAGGAGAAATAAACATGTTTACAGCCTGGTACAAAAAAACAGTTTTGGTCAGGAGTCAGGCTCTTGAGTTCAGTCTCTGAGCATCCCAGTGAAACCTGTGATGTCACTGAGACTACGTCCATGTTTCACACAGTCTGTGTGTTCATCTAAGTGTCGCTTCCAGATCTGTACATCCTGCCCAGTCGGTGCTGCACATGTGCATAGGTCAGGTCGTAACACCTGAGAGTTATTCTAACGATAATCATTTCCCAACCAATTACGTTTGAAGGTCACATTTTCACACATGCATAGAACCAAATCTGGTTTCTGGTACGGATCAGCCAGTGACAACGTCTTGAGCTGTGTCATTCCTCGAGGCTCTGAAAAATTGACACTCAGTGGACGTTTGGAAAACAGTTGTTTACGTCACTCAAACCAGGCAAGATGTATTGTGGCACCACTGCTCACCTGGTCACGATTGCATAAAGAGCAATGAGAGTTTTGACAGCTAAAATAAGCTCGTGACAGACACTTTAGCAAAAGAGAGATTTAAATGATGCTCAGTGGCTTCGTTTAAAGAATAATGAGTGTGACTTTACAGTAATTCACTGAGAGCCGTTACACTAAAATATCCGTAAACACACAGAGCGAGCAAGCCGGTGAGTGCTGCTTTCAATTCAGAAAGGTCTTGTTTTCTGTTGAATTATGAGAGCTTCTCCACATATCTGCTTCGAGCCAAAGGCACAGATATTGCAAGTCCCCAGGGAAAATATGAGTATGTCTCACCATCTATAACAGCTGCTGATAAAAATGCCTTTGACCTCAGCTTTACCTGTAAAGCTTCACAGCACAACACAGAGGTTGCACTGGGAAGCTGCTTGCATTAATGTAAGGATCTGGATAAATATGAGCCTGAGCTGGGCATCACCAGAAAGGAATAAACATGCTCAGTTGTCTCTTTCTGGGTAAACAGAGATATAAAATGATCTTTTTTTGCCTGCAAGAGTCCTGCAATTAACAGGCGAGTTAAAGCGAGAGTTGTTCGGGTAGCTTACTCTTATTTTGTTACTGTGCAGTTAGCTATCAGGTTAATGGAGACCACCTCTCCATATTAAGTGTGTCCTTGATCCTTCTGTCCTTCCACTGTTGTCCTGAATCACATTACACATACACTCACACACACATGCATGGCAAACACACAAAGCCCTGCACATGCACCAACAACAACAGCACACACAGAGAGAGAGACACTTGCCATTGTTTTAGATTCCAAACACAAAAGTCCAAACACCTCATTCACTCAAACTCAATCATATCCCCACTCTTATCATTTCCCAATTCTTAGCCCATTATATCGCCCGCTCACACTCTCCCTTTCGTGACGAAGCCAATAAGGAGACAAAGACAGAGGAAACGAAAAAAATTAGTTTTGACACGGTCCTCATTATTCCCATTCGCAGCACCAGCAACATTGTAATTGCAGAAAAACCTCGCTGTCTCTTCTTCCTCACATGCTCCATTTAAGTCCAAACCCCTGAAAAGAACAAGTGATTGATGTCTTTCTCTCTCTCTCTCTCTCTCTCTCTCTCTCTCTCTCTCTTCACCCCTCATCGCTTCATTCGTCCAAGCACTCTTTCATGTTCTTACTGCGTCTGCCCCACATGAAAAGAGCGAATGAAGATTACAGAAAAAGAGGTAACATTCAGCAAGAGGGGCGAAGCTCCGTGTAGACCTACTGAGTGACACAAAGTAGCCTTTAATTGTTCACTAGAAATCTTTCTTCCCACATGTCTTTGATCCTCTTGTTGTAGAATCAATACTGTGAACAGACACACACGAGCGCATACTAACACGCACGTGCACACACTCACAACAAGCACGCACACATTGATATTTGCAGGGAATCGATGAGGACGTTCGGTCTTCTCATAGCTGTGTTTCTGGTTGCAACAAAGAATTTATCAGTGCTGAGTTTGACTTTCACAAAGATTCAATATAAGAAAAAATGCATTGTTTGAGCTGCAGGTAATTCTTCATTCAGACCCATAACAGGTGGATGGCTGCTGTGGTGTGTGTCACTTTATTTGATGTGTGTGTGTGTGTGTGTGTGTGTGTGTGTGTGTGTGTGTGTGTATGTTGGTGTTTGAAGTGCATTGATGATGTGACACAGAGGTGTTATCTCTGCTATCCTGCTCTTGTGTTTCCTGGTCCGCTCTCCAGGACAGTTGGAGGACTTCTTGTAGACCTGCTACTCCTCATGAGATGGACATACTGGGCTCTGATTGGCTGTCCCTCATCAAGGTGAGCTCGTCCCTGAACGCCCACCCCACCCTGTTCATGTGTCAGTCTCCGTCGCTGCAGCAGCAGGACTTCGAGCATGTGGCGATTACATGAACTTGCTCCTCTTTCAAGTGCTGATGCGAAGGTTTGGCATCTGGTTTCCAAGCAGCGTTGAATTAATTTGCTATTTTCTCGGGAAAGCAAATATAAACAAGATCATGCAGACTGGGCAACTATAATTATAGCTTTAAGGTGCATTTTTTTCCTAGACTCACTGATGGACACAAAATGGTTGAACTGGCTCAGCAAAGTGTTCAGATTTGTTATTTCATGGGCATTTGATCGCATACAAAAGAAAAGCCTGTGTGTTTATGAGCATCTGTGCGTGTTTACCTGCAGACGGGATGGTACATGTATGTTTGTTTATTCCCCCAAGCTGTTGACAGATGGTGACGTGCACGAGGTGGCCAGGTTCAATGTCAACCCAGACGTGCACAAAAGCATTTTACATGCTTACTTGATTTCACTATGAGCGCTACAGTACAAACATCTGTCATAATCAGACTTCCTGGTCGGACATGATTGTGGCTGAGATCAGACACCGGTGATTGAGGAGTGCCTTGTTTGGGAGGGTGGAGACCAATAAAAGTGGTGTTATGAAGGCATTATTGACAGATAGAGTGACGTGTTTATTATGGGGCATTAAACTGGCAACAGATGGAGACCTTTGCCCGCTGCTCTAGTTTAAACAAGGGCAAATGTCATGATTCTGCCTTGTTTTTTGGCCCTTGTTTGGCCCTGTTATTTCACTCTTAATGTGTGCAAGTGTATATGTGTGTGTGTTTTTGTGTGTGTGTGAGAGAGAGAGAGAGCTCACACCTGCTTGATGCTGTGGGTCTACTCTTTACTCATTAGTATTAATGAATCACACGCTAACTACATCCCGTTCATTATCTCGGTCTCTTTCAATTCACTTCACTTCAAAGAGACATTGTTCATCAGTAAACATGAAACAAAATATGAAACAAGACAGATGACAGGGAACACGTAAGCACTTTATACTGTATGATAAGTAATGACAGCAAAAAGAGCAAGAAACATCTTAGAGGTTAGACCGAAGCAGGAAGTGTGGACATGGTGTCTGTGACTTTATGTGAGTATTTAAGCCTTGACTTGCACTTAATTCACATCGCCATCTTGTTAGTTGTTGAATGAGGTGTCGCTGTGGCGGCTAATCTCACGTACAGCATATTTTAATTTTCTCCATTTTTAGTTTCTGCCTTGTTATCTTTGGCTTTCTTGTTCTTTTCTGGGTAGATGATGTCTGCTCTGCACAGCTACTCTCTGGGCCAGCGGAAAACCCCCAAACTATCAATCCTGCTTCCTGGCCCCTGGCAGCCCCAATGCTGTGGCAATGAAATGTGAACCTATGTTGTGACAGAGCTGACCTCCTTTTCCGTTCTCTGGGGATTGTGCCAGCGGGAGGCGAGAAGAGAGGATGGGGGAGGAATCGAGGAAGACGTGGATGATGGGAAAAGGCAACTGTTGGTGATGAACTGAGAAAATTGGGTTGGCTGCGATAGAGCTGAAGCAGTGAAATGAAGTCTTTGGTAGAAGCAGGAGATGAGGGGGCGTGCATGTGAGAGAGAGAAAAGGCTGGGAGGTAGGAAAGTGGAAGGAAAAGGGGTAAATTAAGGGGGAAGAAAGGTCGACGTTTGGGGTGAGTGGAACAGGTTACAGCCAACGGGGGGTGGTGGGGTGTAAGGGCAGGCGGAGCTCCATCACTCTCTCTGATTTCTCCCTCCTTGTGCCTCAAGCTGGAGTTGATTTACTGCCTACAACCAAATGAAGATCCCCTCCACGGTCATCTGCCTCCGTCTCCCGTTTAGTGCTCCTTCCCAGGGGTCATATTAATACCTGAGGAAACACAGTGCTTCGATTCACCTGCTGCAGCGGGGACTTTATAGGGCACTTCACTGCCAGAGAGGTAGAGCATTACTCACAAAAAAAATGTAGAGTGCTATTGTGGTTGCAAAATATTCTCTGCTTTGCAATAGCGACACTCCACAGTGCTGTTATGGCCCTTCACCAGAACCTGAATGGAACAAAACAGCCTTTTGTTGCTGCGCTGCACTCTTTAAGCGGTCGTACATTTACTGTAAAACGCTTGATAATGTTGTCATGGAAATAAGCACCGGTTTCGGCTCCAAGTTTGGACCAATGAACATATGACTCAGAAAGCTAATATGTTGCCATGGCAATTCCCATGGCAACATATTAGCTTATATTAGCTGAGTTGAATATCTCTGTCGCTTGAGTGAGATGAGCTAGCCTCACATGAAACAACATGTGTTTCCATCACATTATTTTAGATGAAGTTTATCAAAGGAGATGTTTTGTTGTGCAGATTTGGATGCACACACACACACACACACACACACACACACACACACACATTCCCAGTCCTCCTGGCTCCTCATCAAGAGTTTCATCTTACTATAACCTCTCTCAGCTCGTCCCCATCACCTTGCTCCTCCTTTCCTCGCTCTTTCTCCTCAGCTTCCCCTTTTCTCTCTTTCTCTCCACGACCTCTCTTTCACCTTAAATCTAGATAAACTCTCTTGCTCCCTCCCTTTCCCCCTCTCCCCTCTCCCCTCTCTCCTTCCCGTCACTATCCCTGCACAACCCTTGCATCCTCTCGTCCCCCTGCTCCTCAGTGATGTTTCATTTGCTTTAATCTAATTTGATGTTATTTAATTTAGAGAGCCGTGACTTGTGATGGCTCAGCAGGGACTCGGTGGTGTAGCTGCACTGTCGCGCGTGTGTGCGTGCGCCTGTTTGTTTGTGTGTGTGTAAGATCACGTGCATGTACGTGCATTTACGGATCTGCAGTGTGCACGCGTGCACAGGTGTAACCTTCTGCAGGGCTGATTTTTTTGATTTTTGCAGCCTGAGTTTGTCTCAGAGAAAACAAACTAACTTACAATTATGCGAGGATGGTCATCACTTATTTACATGGCTGAGTAAGAGTTGGGAGACAGTAGGGAGAGCCAGATTGAAAGGATGATGAGGGGTAATGTTCAGATAACTATAGCAGGGAAGAAATGAGGGCTGCGGGATGAGAAATAGATGAGAGGAGCAAGGAGAGGAAGAAGAAGAGGAGGGATGACCTTGAGGAGGCCAGATAAACAGACATATTGTGATTTATATGACTTCATGCATTATTGACAAGGGAATCATTGGCTTCAGGGAATGGTCTTCGCTTGCAATAATCTCCAGACTGTGTTGACATGCTGCTATAGACACTGGCTATGAAGACAAAAAGTGTATTGCCCATTTAAATTCAACCCAGAGGACTTACTCCAAGCTACAGAGGACAGATGTGAAAGTCTGAGATAAAGTAAAATCTTGTCCGCGCTGTCTTATCTGTGATATGGATCTGCTGATATGAGATGTCTCAGACACAGAGCTCTTTTAGACATTTTCAGCTGCGGTGATATGAGAATATTCCTGTAAAAAATAAAAGTTAAAAAATAGATTGTAGCAACAAATATCTGTTTTTATACAACAAACACTTCTATATATCACAAAAAAATGAACATAGGAAAATACACATCAATGTTTGTGGTTTTTGTGGAGAAGCATTTGATGCTTTTTTCAGTTCGATGGCCAGTGTTTGTTTTTTCGTGCCAAATCGCATCACTTGTCTGAATTGTTTGTTTACTTTGTAATTCCTAAAGTTTTGAGCTCAGATGAACTCGTGATCCTGTTAATTTCATCCCCCAGACTTTCTCAGAGAGCCGTAATGCCAGCAACATTACCATATCATGAATTAAATGTAATATAATCATGTTTTAATTAAGCCTCATTTGGGTCTGTTACCAGCATGCGGTACTGTGCGCGCGCTGTGTGCGCATACGTGCGTGTGTGTCTGAGTGTGTAGGTGGATGATGGGGTTTCATATTATGTTTTTGTGTTTGCCTACTGGAGTGAGTCTGCTGTTGCGTTGTTGTGTGCGTGCATGGGTTTTTTTTCTTTTCTGGAAAGGAGGAAAACCTCTCATCATGCTGCTCAGACAGAAGCGCTGCACTCTCATTGTTATCTCATCTCACTGATTCACTTACTTTCCTCATTTTACTCTCCGTTGCTCATCTCTTACTGTTTGTACCTCGCTTTAAATCAGGTCGCGATGTTTGCCTTTACTGTCACTTTCCATACAAAGACACATCGAGACTCAAAGACGTTCACACAAAATATGTCCAGTCAAATGTTTTTATTAGTTTGTTGACTACCTCCACATAGCGCCCGTGTGTGTGTGCCTTTCGGATATAAATTCACACTGATTCAAACTCAAACCATTTGGAACCAGACAGGATAAGAAGAATCTGCTGCTGCTGAATTCAGGGTGTCTGGAGGGATGATGGACTGGCAGCTGCCTGGTTCAGAAGAGAAAACAGACTAGAACAGCTTAGACCTACCAAGGTGTGAGATTTATTCATGCTGTGTGTGTGGGTGTGTGTGTGTGTATATGTGTGTGTATCTGCTGGGGTTCAGCTGATATGGGCTTTTTTTTTTTTTTTTTTTGAAGGATGATATTTTTGCATTGAAGGTTCCTATAGCTGACATTACATTTGAGCATCTTCATGCTGAAAAATGACACGATTTCTATCCATCACCATCTATTTTTATTTCTCAGGTGGAAAAAGCCTCTAAAATAGCATTTAGACCATCATGTCGCACTAAAACTTCCCTAGAAAGCCATTAAAAATTAAATTGTTCCAGGGTTTAACAGCTCCTATTGAATGTTAGGGGAAACTTTGGGATAAATTGAGCTTTTAATTTACCAAAACATTAGCAGATAATTAAATGAGGAAATTGAATCTGCAAAGAACATAAAGGGAGGATCTTTGGATCAGTCGTGTCCACAGTGAGCGACGCTGACTGACAAGTAGCAGGATGATTTACTGGAATATAGTGTTTATGTTTCTGTGTGTGTGTGTGTGTGTGTGTGTGTGTGTGTGTGTGCGTGTGCATGTGTGTGCACCATGTATTCCTTACGTTGTGGGGACACAAATCTGTTTACATGGTCACATTAAGGTTAAGGTTAGTCAAGCAGTGGTTTTAGTAATGGTCAGGCTAACTCTCCAGGAAATGAATGCTAGTCTATGTAATGTCCCCATAAATTATGTATACACGACTCTGTGTGTGTGTGTGTGTGTGTGTGTGTGTGTGTGTGTGTGTGTGTGTGGTGCAGTGTTTGTGTGCACGTGTATTCCTGAGTGTATCCATCTATTTAAGGGAGATGATGACTCACTCAGTAATCTCCAAATGGAAGCGGTGTTACATTTTGAGGGTACATCCTGCAGGTGCATGCAGGTCACCATCAGGGTAGGCGCAGTGCACAGCTAACTCGTTAGCACTTCTACCAGTTTCTCACTCAGCCTGTCACTACGCCGCAGTTGGCAGTAATTCCTAATTTTATGGTCTGTGGACAGCAGGGGTGACAAACTATGTTAAAGTTACCATGGCTAATGTCATTAAAGGCTGTCAGATGCTCTTTACTTCAGTTATTTAGCTGACAGCCTACAAACAGTGAGCAGGTGAAGCTTCACTCTCTGCATCATAGCTGCATACTATGACCTAACTCAGACAGTTTTTTCATTGTGCAAACACAGCGCACTCCTACTGGGAAGAAAAATGATCAAATATACATACTAATGTGACCATGCAATCTAAAATTGCTCAATTTTAGAGTGTGCCGTTGATGGAGACCATTTCCCCACAATTCAATCTGCGAATGAAATGGAGGAGCTACTTACAGCTAGAAAAAAATGAGAGGGGAAAAGTGTGACGGTTCTGTCAAAATATAAAGTTTAGACAAGTTACTTCTGTTAAAAACTGCACCGTCTTATAAAATCACACTTTATTCATCAAAGTTATATCTCGTAATATAATCCTCAACCTCACATCACACATTTAGTCCCTTCATCCTCATTTTTTATCTTCTTTTTACTGTTATTATGAAGTGGTTTTATTTTCCATCCTTTGTCCCTGTCTTTATACTCATTCTCTGTCTCCTTCATGTGAAGCCCTCGATGCATTTAAGTTCTTTGTTGTAAGGATAAGATAAGATAAGACTTTCTTATTGATCCCATGCCGGGGAAATTTACTTGTTACAGACAGCGTGTGAAGAAAGCACTTTGAGCTGTATTTCTTGTATGAAAGATGCTTTACAACTAATGATTATTGTAATCATTATTATTATTATTATTATTATTATTATTATTATTATTATTATTACTACTGTCAAGCTGTTTTTATTTTTATTGTATGAACATGTCTCATGATGTTCTTTATCTTTGTCACATCTCTCTCTCTCTCTCTCTCTCTCTCTCTCTCTCTCTCTCTCTCTCTCTCTCTCCCTCTCCCCTCCTCCCTCATGTCATGTCCTGTGTCTGCACACAACCTTTCCTCCAAAGGTCTGGATGTTAAATCCAGCCAGTGTTGTATTATTCATATGGCGTTGCAGACGTAACCTTCCCGCATCGAACTTAAGGTTTTACCCTCAGCTCTTGAGGATACTGCATATGTTCCAGGACATGTATTCATTTCTGTGTGAGAGACAACAGTGAGTTTCTTTATAAGACCACAGGATGCCCAGCCTTACTGTGTACATGACCTTTGAAATTAATTGAAATGTTGTGATTGAATTACATATTTATGTCGGGTCCACTTGCAGGACTCACCTGTCTCACAAAGATTTTTCTTGATTGCTGTTTCTTGCTCACCTGCACATTTACTTACTCATGCAAATGCACTACATCACACTTATCAGCTGATTGTTTTAGTATCTCCTGCTGTTCCTGGGGACATACCATGCACACATACACCTGCTCAGGGATTTTAAATGTAATTTTCCATGATGCCTACGGTGCAAAACTCTGGCTGACAGGATCCTGTTTTTTCCCCACGGAAGGTCATCGTTGCTGCAGGACTTGGAATAAGCATGGCAGGGATGTGGAGTGGAATGGATGATGACAATATCTAAATGCTAATGAAAATGAGGTTGGATCTGGAGAGATGTTGAATGTATTACACAGCAGGATTGTGATCTGCAACCATAATCTGCTTTCTCATGTTTCTGTGGCAGCCAGGTTTTCCACCTCATGAGGGAGCAAGAAACAGGATCAAGGCACCGCTCCTTCTCCAGCTGCAACTTCAGAGAGTGGACAGCATTTACATAAGAAGCATTGGGAGCACCACAGACATCCGCACCGTTTAGGACCTCGTCTTCTGCGGCTGTACGCTGCGGTGTAAAGTTAAGTCATCTCCAATTTCAGTTTTATTATCACAAGGCTCAATTGACACTACAAACTTTGCTGCCCTTCCAGATAATCCTGCCATTTTGATAAATACACCACTCTGAAAGAGGCTATTAAAACAGCACATTATCGTCACCTTTCACTGTATGGAGGAAATAAATTACCATATCTGAACACGGACTTTGAAATGCTAATGTTCTTGTTCAGAAGACTGCTGTAGTGCAACCTCAATAGAGACTCTTCCAGTCTATAAATTCACTCTGGCCCTCTCCACTTTCTGATCTGTTGCTGCTTCGTTTAATTATTGATTGAATTTGACTCTATTTGAGCCTTTGGGTGTCCTGGTGGCCATCAGCTATCATAACTGCTCCAAGACTCAAATTTGACCTTTTGAAGACCTTTTATCACATGTCACCCCCTTATATTTCTTGGCTCTCTCTGCCGTCAGTAATCTAATTTAAAAAATCTGGAGTGTTCAGCCTGTCACGTCAGGCTATGTTTTAGTCATGCTCTCATTAATGTAATGATTAAAACTCAGGAAGCAGGATAAAAGCATATCTCTATTAGTGAGCAATAAACGGTCTGGCAGAGTAAACACAGAGTAACACCAGGAAAAAATAGGGCAGCTGCTTCTGATTGCCAACAGGACCTCCTGTATCGATCTATCATGAGGTCAGAGTCCATATTAAGTGCCTCCCTCTGGCTCTGTTCGACGGTTCAGACCTCGTCTCACGACTCCTCTTTTAAATTTGTGAAGCCTGAGGTTTTTGCCAATCGTCAATTCTCTCAGGTCACTTGGCAGAATCCAGCTGTGAATGTAAAATCCATGTTACACTCAGGGTGAAGTGTATTAGTCAGTCAGTCAGCAGGGAGCTGCAACACTGTGAATCAGGACGCTGAAAATAAGTCAGGTTCTTTGACTCAGTGGAGAGGTTCCTTTGAATCAGCGAAGGAAACACAAACAGGAGCTGCTGACATTTTGTTATTATGTGATAGTGTTTTTTTCTTCTTGTGAATGAATGTTGCAGCGTATGACCAACCCACCCCGCCTCCTAAAAAATAAGCAATGAATGCGATTTCTGAACGCCTGAGAAGCTTTGCTCAAGTCACTATGAGCTTTAGATCATCGCCTGGCCAGATCCTCGCCACACAGCCGTGTCCATTTAGAACAGCAGGTGGAATCAGTATAAAAATGATGTCAATCATAAGCTGTAGCCTTCACAGTCACCACATATCAGCCCAACTGAACACCTCCGAGAGACTTTGGTCCGATGTGTTAATCAGCCTGTTCCATCATCAAAGCACCAGCTGAGAGAATATCTTTTCAAAGTCATCCGTCCAGCAGAGTTAAGAGACTGGAATCTATGACATATTCTCAATTAATCACTTAATCATTTGATCTATAAAACATCAGAAACAGTGAAAGAAGGTGAGGTCATCAAACATCTTGTTGTGTCCAAAATCACCAAATACTTCATTTATTTCAAAGGGAGACAAAGAAAAAACAGCAAATTGTCATATATCAGAAGCTGTAACCAAATAATTTCTGGCATTTGTGCTTGAGAAATTGCCTCAATTAATAATAATGAATTTTGATTGACTGATCAATTAAGCAGGTAATTAAAGTAATCACTGCTTCTGACCTGGAGGCAGCATTAAAGCATCATTACAACAGTAAATACAAACAAGATAAATAGACTCAAACTGTCACAATCCAAAAAAGAAGATGACTTTTCACACTTTAAGACATATAACTTAACGATCTGGACCTTGAGCTTTGAGTGCTTTTATTGATTGTGACATGTTTGTTGGTAGAATGATGTCACATCAAGGATAATTTAAAGTGGCCTCCTTGATTTTTTTCCTAATTGTGTTTGATTTAATTTCCTCAGTCTGATACTGTCAATTAAACTGAAGGGAAAAAACAAAGCCACTTCATGTTGGTTTTTCCTTTGATTTGTTGCCCAGCTGCACACGTTCAGCACACAAATGGATAAGAGATTTTGGAAAATAAAAAAGCCATAAAGTGGTCATAAAAGTGTTATTTTGGGGTTGAGTATTTTAATATTGTTATTATATAAAGCCTTATCAATCCAGTGTGTTCATGGTTTTCATTACAGAATTACAGGTGATCTATGAAAAGGGCCACTGGACTGCTGTTTTGTCTGTTTTCTCTCTCGAGACAAGCCCCGTGTCTTTTGACAATCTCAAATCTAACTGAACCTGGCAGAGATCACAGCCGTGCAGGGTGGACTGTTTGTGAAGGCTGACGCTGAGGAGGCGCATCACTTCACCTTCACGTGTCCTGCCTCTGATGAAGAAAGCCCTTCAGCACCGTGGACAGCGCCAAATAAATAGATGATAATCTGCACTGCAGACAAGCAAATGCTGAGGAAGTTTCCACCTCTTTTAAGTCTCCGTGTGAGAATTAAAAGGTAAATTCGGTGAGTGTGCGTCTCAGATTTGACCTGATTTTCCCATGAACCTCTACGATCTGCGAGGCTCGGTAGGTATACCCACAGTGCTGTCAGAGCTTTCATGACTCACTTGTGTTGTATTTACTTTTCACTGATGCCTCAACTCCCAGTGACAAAACAGCAGTCTAGTGGCCCGTCACACTGTTAAACCCCTGAGGCGCACACGTAATGTATTAACCCAGTGCAATCAGCGGGAGGGTTAAATAAGCTGCTGTAACCACGTTTAATTATAAGCGCCAGAGACACTGTTTCCAACCTCAAGGCTAAAACTGCGCTTGAGCTGTTGGTGGGGGGAAAACAGAAACTTCGCGTCGTCTATTATATAATTAGTATAGAGGATGTAAATGGGATGGCGGTGGGGTGTTCTAATCAGAGGCACCGAGCGGAAAACACAAACCGCATGATCTGGCCCACGAAGAAGAAGAAGAAGAAGAAGAAGAAGAAGAAGAAGAAGAAGAAGATTTAGGATGGGTGGTGGGGAGGAAGAGGGGGGGATTAGACACTGCATCATTTAAGTACTGCGGCTGATGTCATTTCCTAAGCACCATAATTGGTCATCAATGACTCTTAAAGCTGTGAAGAATGGCTAAATGAAAACACACACGCGCGCGCACACGCACACACCGACACACGCATCCCCAGGGGAGAGGTTGTAGCTTCATTGATCCATTGAAACCTTAATTGCTCGGACCTCACACACACACACACACACACACACACACACACACACACACACACACACACACACACTCTCTCTCTCTCTCTCTCTCTCTCTCTCTCTCTCTCTCTCTCTCTCTGCTCCCCCCCCTTCTTTCTCTCTCTCTCTCTCTCCCTCCCTCCCTCTCTCTCTCTCTGCTCTCCCCCCCTCTCTCTCTTTCACTTTCTCTCTCTCTCTCTCTCTCTCTCTCCCTCTCTCTCTCGCACACACACACACCTGCGAGAGGAGAGCAGCTCCCTCTGAGCGCCACGGCGTCGCATATTTCCCTCTCACCTATACACAGTCGCACCTCTGCTGCCGTGGACCCCATGTGGCCCCTCCCTTACCGGACTGGACCGATAAATAGGTTAACTCTGTCACCAGGAGTAGCCGAGATTAATGCACCGGGAGCGTCGGGAGATCCCTTCCCATCCCTCCGCTGTTTGACCGATCTGCGCTCAAAGGCATCACCCTCTCCTCTCCGCCGTGTTGATTCGACAGAGTAGATTGAATATAAAATCGTGATTTATCTGTTTTTTCTTTTTCTTTTTTTCTTATTTTTTTTTTTTTTCAAGAGGCGACCGGCAGCAGCAACAGCAGCAGCAGCAGCACCGGTTCTTAGACCCAGACCCGTGGGCGGCTGGGTGGCGTCCGTCTGGGCGAGCTGATAGGACGAAGATTTGGCACTCTACCTACCCAATTGCTTCATCCCAATTTTCAAGATATGGCGATGAGAAGTGAGATGTAGGGAACGGATGGGAGGCCATTCATGTGGGTCTGGGCTTCATCTAAAACGGACAAAATCTCCCAGCGCCACCATCATCATCCTCCTCACCTAACCAGTTGATATTTTTTCAAATAACTATCTAAAAAGTGCGGAACACATGAGACTCTGGTGAATCCCCGAGGCAGATCCCACACGCAGACTGAATGAGTCCATCTTTGGCTGTCGGACGGACTCCTCAAGAGCACAGGACGGATGCAAACAGACTAAACACATTTTGGCAATTCAAAACACCCTCAGCATCTCCGCCAACGGTGTTCTAACCGAGCTGGGGGAATCTCACACAACGGGGGGACCAGTCGTTTCACAGGCAGGTAGGCTATACCCCGACTCTTAATTAGTGTGTCACCTCTGGGTTGTTAAAGGTGATAAAGGTGATTACCGCCACCGACCGCCCATGCGTCGGTCCCGTTGACGGCCGCAGAGCCGCGCGGGCGACTGCACCTGTTGTAATCTGTGGAAATGTGCGGAGCGTGCCCGAGCGTGAGCGTGTGCGCGTGTGTGAAAGGACCTGTGTGTGTGTGTGTGTGTGTGTGTGTGTGTGTGTGTGTGTGTGTGTGTGTGTGTGTGTGTGTGTGTGTGTGTGTGTTGACAGTCTAGATGAGCTGTGCTGTTTTAATGGCTGACAACCTGACGACAGAATGATGTCTGTGTCTATTTGCATTCTGTGTCCGACTATTTCAACTGCTCCCGAAAATCTCTTTCCAGCTGTTTGTGAGCGTCGCGCGCGTCGGTGCGCGCTGCGTGGGTTTGATCGGTGTGATTAGGTGATTATAGGTCCATCAGACACGCGCTATAAGTGTAATTACAGAATGAGCGTCTCGACACGCTGCGGGATGTAAAGCACTCCATCACACGCACTATACATCATGTTTGTGGCTTTATCAGCCGCGCTCCTGTTCACTCAGCTGTAGCAGCTCACATTTGGGTTCTGATGAATGGGGAATGGCTGCAGTCTAAAACCCAACTGTATACATTCTCATTGCCAGATGCTCTAAAACTCCAAAGCCATAAAGCACGATGGCCAAATCTGACACCTGCCCTACAAACATTCATCATCTGATACCCCGGAGGAGACCCTCTTGTGGATGGTAACGGATGGAGGGTGTTACAGTACGTGCGTGGTATTGGGCGGTGTGGGTGCGAGCATATTTGGCGGGTAGCGCGCATGTTTTTTTCTTTTAATTCTCAGACACCCCATTCTCGGTGCAGTGAGAGTGACATGTAGCAGCAGCTTTGAGCATCAGTGGGTGTGAGTCCAGCTGCGCTCCCTCCGCTGCAGATGCGCGTAGTGTGGCAGACCTTCATGGGTGTCCAATTCTTTTCCCGTCGCGTGGGACGCTTTTAACATCCAACAACATCGTTTCAGACCATCTGAGAGAAGATCGAGGGCTCACGCGTCAACCTCAAGCACCAGAGCTACTCCATTAGTGCAGCAGCTGGTTTTGGGGTCAGATAGAGCGTATTGGATGACCCACGCTGACCTCCTCCAGAGGCGGCTAAAGGCGGCAAAGGGCGACAAGATGGGCAGCTCACCCAGCGCCTCTGTTGAGGAAATGTTTTTAGAGTTCAGCCTTGATGGGAAAGGGAGAGACAGCAGAGATCACAGCTGTGTGGAGGCTGCCTATCTTTGCCCAAGGTGACTTCAGGAGGATGCTGACAATGTGACATTGAGCAGGGACAGAAAAGCAAGTTATCTGAATTCCATCAATCATTTTTTTTTTTTATTGGTTTAGCTGTAAATCTAATAAGAAGCCATTCCGTTGTTGCTTGCCTGCTGAGGTAACACGTGCCCTTCTTTGATGCCTGAGATTGATCTCCTGTCCATTTTGTAGTCTATCTGATAAATCGCAGAGTTCCTTTATCCAACAGTGCTGGTGCCTCAGCTGATCAGCATTGTCTCTCATTAGTTTTGGCAGGCGACAGGGCCCTTATCTCCAAAACTGGAGAAGCTGGAGAGCGAAGTGACGTTTTAGTGGCTTGAAGTAAAAAGAGAATCATTTGTTGATTTATCTTGAAGTCCGCCTGGCCAGCGAACACATCTAGTGCACATCAGAGAGTCCCTGGATGGAGTTAAATCACACAGTTTTCCATGTGTTGATGGTTAATTGGTGGCTGCCGCAGTAGCAACCTGTTTCCTCTGATCTGGCAGATTTTAGGCTTGATTCTGTTAATGCTGATGTCTCGTCGGGGCTGCTTGCTTGTAGTGGCAGCTTTGTGCATGTGCCGTTTGGAAAAAATACTGTTGTCACCCCTCAGCTCTTTTCTGCCGTTCTGCTAATGCGTCTCTCTACACGGGGATCGAGGGAGGTGAGGAAAAAAAAACATGATTCTCCTTTCTCCCCATTCCCAGATTTTGGTTCAATCTCGGTTGCTCCTTTCCCTTCATCTCAGCCTCCACCCTTCCATCTCAGCTTAAATTCGTTCTGATCACCACGCTGCAGACTTGAAACTTGGCTCCCTGGGGCGCAGGTGACCCCACAGTTCAAACGCTGTCAGTCAGCCCGCTTTGATTTGCTCCTTTCATCCCTTCCACCCACCCTGTCTCACCTGTCTGTCTGTCTGTCTCTCTGTCTGTCTGCCACTCCTCTTCCTGCACTCCACTGCCAGGCGATGAGACTTATCAGATGGAGGTTTTCTGCTAAGGCTTGTCCTTGTCAGCTTTCATGTCCGTCTCTGTGACAACAGTCTGTGTTTTCACAAGTAGAAAAACCACAATCCAAAAATATATGGGAGAAAAATAGGGAGTGAGTGAGAGAGAGGAAGAAAAAAAGAGAAGGACTCAGCGTGTGACTGAGTTTGATGTATGTGTATGTGCGTCTGCTGGTTTTTGCCATGAGTGAGTGGGTGTTTCTGTCAGGGGAACAATTGTGAGAGCAGATGGACTGTTAAAATACATTCTCATATTAATTTCATATCATATGTCTTATTAATTTGTCCACTGATTAAATAATTGCTGTTGAAATTGAACGCTTGAAGAATTGAAGGAATTCATTTATTAAGCAGCCATTAAATGTTCATCATTTTGAATCGTGACTCTTTTTTAATTTAGTGATCCTTGCTTTAGTCATTTCTTCCATAACAACACATCCCTGATACGCATTGAAGAACTGTGTATCATGATGGAAATATAAATCATTCTCGTCTACTCAACTGTCCCCACCACTGCCATAATGATACTTCATATACATACATGTTCGCAGCATCTGCAGGTACACGCATGAACTTCTCTTTCAGACATGCATGCAATAAGGCATCCATTGTAATTTCAACATGCAGATGGATTCAGTAATGTATCTGCAGAAGCACACCCGTGTGCACACTTCAATATACATGCATAAAACTGTTGTGTCTGCACACGCGTGCCAACATACAAACGTAACACTGCAAAAAGCAACATGCTCCTATTCTCACTCAACCACATGTGTACTGGCACACCTGAAGTCAGCACTAGAAGAAAAAGTGCATTTTAGAAAAACCATCCAACCTGTCATGCTTGGTAATATTAGTCGTCATACATGCATACAAATTTGTTGCTTCCTGTCAACCTTCCAGTTGTTTCCCCTGTGAGAATCTGAAGAAAAAGGTCATATTTATTCATTTAGTTAAATCCTAAAATGAATCAAATCTCAAACTTAAGGCGGCAATATTTCACTGATGCTTACATGCTTCACTTGGCACCGTAAAGCAAGACCATGTCATTTTTTTGCTGAACAGCACCCAATGTGGCAGCTGACATCAGCTAACATTAGCCATCCACAGGCTACCGGTCATACCAGACCAAGTATGGCTGTAAGGCTTCTTTCAAAAGCTGAACGCACAGTGATAGATTGGATATAAGACAAATGTTACAATTCAAAGAGATTATTCTGTCCTTTGCTCGCTGAGAATAGTTGCAACTGGACGACGATCCAACAATTAGACTTTAGCATGTATTTGCACCTTGTTGGCTGAAACCCATGTCTGCAGAACAAATACATGTTGAGTATATTCAAAGTGCAGGTGGACGAAGAGTAGAACCAGGAGCAGATGGACTGAAGACTACATTTCCTGAAAGCTCACAAACTATGTGCACATACACACCTTTCTGCACACACACACACACACACACTGTTTGCTGTCCATCCCCGTCTAATGCACACATACACAGAGCCACTTTCACACCTGGTGTCCTCTACAGATCACCAGAGCTGACTTGCACCTATCCCATGGCTCTTAACCTTTTACACTCTCTTTGTCTTTACGCTCAGTCAGTGTCCTTTGCCTCCCTTGACTCTAATTCCAAGATCCACAAAGGATTTAAGTCTCAAATAACGGAGAGGAGAGGAGAGGAGAGGAGAGGAGAGGGGAGGGGAGGGGAGGGGAGGGGAGGAGAGGAGAGGAGAGGAGAGTGGATGTTTATACTTGGACCATGTCTCTTGTGACAGAGACATCCCCACTTCTATCTCTATCTCTCCTGTCTGGCAGCGGCACGCTCACGAAATGCTCCCGGGATCTCTATCTCTTCCTCCCTCCCTCCCTGTCTTTCTCTCTCTCCCTCACCTCGACTCACTTCAGTTCAGCTTGTATTTGGCAGGAATATCACATGAAGCATACTGCCAAAGTGTCAAAATATTACACTGGGAAAGCCCTCAGAGGGGCAAGACTCATGAATCAAATGGGAGACTTGCTCTGATCACACAACAACATTGGGTTGTGGCTGACTGATGCCCTGTCAGGGCCTGAGGTCTCTTGGTGAGGTGTTGGGTGGCAGTGAAGGATGTCTGGTGGGACAGGAAGTCAGGAGATCTGATGGGGGGAGTTACAAGAGACGATAGTGTGTGACAGGACTTTAGTGCTCTTCCTCTGTGGACTAAGGAGGCTGAACAAAGAGCGAGCGGGAGAAAGATGGCGAGAGAATGATTGCTAGATAATACCGAGTTCCTGGTCGTACTCTGATGGTATTTATCAGAACAATAACAGTGCAATGTTTTTTTTTGTGTGACTCCATTGAATTATAATGTGATTACATAATTTGTCACTGTGATTGTGCCACGAGTAGACAGCGGTTTCTCCCAGAAATGAGCATTAGCAGATTGGAAGGAACAATGTTCCCTCCACAGGAGACTGTGTTTCTAAAAAGGGCTCCTGACCGTGCTGATAGCCTGGGTTTGAATACACGTCTTTATTACCTGGAGTTTTCTCGCTCACGCACATACATGCAAGGTTTATTTAGACTCTGTGTGTGTGTGTGTGTGTGTGTGTGTGTGTGTGTGTGTGTGTGTGTGCGCGCGCGCGCACGTGCTCTGCAGGGAGAAGATGCCATTCCACCATGTGCGGGCGGGCCTGCTCTATCCAGACAACTATCTGAGCAGCTCCCTGACGGAGGGCAGCGAAGCCTTCCAGCTCACCAGCATCTCCACAGAGGAGCTGGGAGGTGAGTGTGCCGAGAGAGAGAGAGAGAGAGAGAGAGAGAGAGAGGGTGGGAGGTGAGGTGGGTTGCAGAGTAAAGTGTGAGGTATTAGCAATTAATGTTTCACTGCAGGAACAATGCAGTTACAACGCTCCAATCCTCCCAGGGAGAAGTTTTTCCATTTAGCCATTTTGTCAGAGCTTGACTGGATGCATTGGTTTCCAATTATGGTGCTTAGGAAATAAAATCAGTCACAGGACTCAGAAGGAAGAAACAGAAACAAAATATATTGGACCAGGCTTGAATTAGAACACCAATGTATTGACATTGGTGTTCTAATCAAAGTTTATAATCAATCTTGTGTGAAAATTGATGCCACCGGCACTCACAGAGGCCTGTTTCCGTCTCATAGATAAACTGTTCTGAGCTGAGGAAAAGCCATGTGTTAAGTATGTAAAAAATCCAAAATTATATTATTTTGCATTCAGCATACATGACTTTAAGGGGTTTTGGTTAGATTACAGTTAGATGTTTTTATGTTTTTCTTTTTTTTCAATCTATTTGTTGTGTAATTTCCTCATCTTTTATCTAAAATGTCTAAATATGACTACATCAAAAAGGACTAATATTAGTGTTTTGTGACATAAGAACGTTATGATTAAAGGAAATTTGTGTTTTATTACAAGCACCATGGTTCAGTGTTTTTTAACTGGCCACAGGCAGGTATTAAACCCCTAGTGAATTTATTAGGAAGAGAAAACAAAGGTGGAGCAATTCATTCATTGAAATGTACCCATCACAGCATGCAGACTTCCTGGTTCCACTTTGACCTGCAGGAGTTGCCGTAGTTGTGCACACTTGCAGTTTTCTTGTGCATAAGCATTAGAGAATTCTTAACATCATTACACTCCAAATAAAGGGATATTTAAAATGTAAAGATGGCTGCTTGTTATGTATTAAGAGCATTTTTCCCAGAGCTCCTCAATTGCTTTGGTGAGTATGAATTCATCATAACCAATGGCCAGACCCAAGAATATACAACCCAAGCACTAACAAACGGCCGTTTTCTTTCATATCATCTGAAACTGGCAGCAAGGAGTTACATTTTCATGCAGTCTATTCAGCGTGTGCTCAGTGAGTGCCAGTTTTTATGCAAAACAGACCACAAGCTGAGGGATCCTGAAGCACTCTGTATGTCACTACGCGTGGGTCCTGATTTGAGGTGAGCCTGTGACGTAACCTCACATGTGTCGCTTGACGAGCTGCAGAAAACAAAGACTTCTACTATGCAATGAGTGCATATATTTCTGGGTTGCTTTGGTGGGAAAGAGCTACAGTAATCCCTTCACCGAATGACGACCGAGAGCACGAGAGTGTGTTTCCGACTGAAGCTGTTTGTTTGTATTTATACATGTGGCCTATTGTAGTTTGCTCGAATGAGCTTTGGTATGAAGTACTTTGTCTCATAAATCTTTTAATCCGACGTCCCTTGTGCACAACTTGACTCAACCCAGTTCACTCAAACAGTTGCTTCAGTGCGCTGAAGCCGGTGCAGTGGCTGAAACGTCTCATCATCATTACTCCGGTTGGCCTCTGTCTGTGTTGTGTTTGTCAAGGACGGCGAGAAGGGCAAAGTAGTTTGAACCAATGTAGAGCTATTATATGAATTGAATCTAGACTCTCAGACTCCAGACATTATGATTAAGCATTATCTAGGCCCTGTCAGCCACAGATCCAACGCAACCAATGGGATTGCTTGATGTGGACAAAATATCCGTGGTATTTGCTCCCAGCACTTGGAAAACTCCTAATCCCACTTCAGAGAGATGCTTAAGGTTCTTCTAAGGATCATCTGTTAGCGCAGATAGAAGGCTAGTTAATCACCCCTCTGTTGAATCGCCGCTATCCTTTTCTCTGCTTTTGAGGCGTTTCATCAATCACAGCGAGAACATGTACAGTCCTGGGGGGTTGACTTCGTAATGCACTGCCGCACACAGGCAGGGCTGCGCACTCACACGCAAACACACACATACACAGACGTCGCACAGTAATAGATCACGTACCAACTCATTTGTACCCTATTGAAAATGTACCCCTTACTGTTGAGCTGCATACAAATACATCTCACTTTGTTTTGGGAGGCCACACACTCGCCTGCATTCCCCATCCTTCGCCTCTGATTCTCACTTTATTTTGTGAGAGAGAAAGGGAGGCAGTGGCACGGTGCTGGAGTCTAGTTATCAGCCGTAGGGGATATTTACAGGCTCAGATGGGGGCTGCGACTGAACTTCGGCTCTCACGCAACTGACAGAGCAAAGACAGACATAGGAGGCAGATCTGAGACGGACTTATTACACAGAGGAAGGAAGGAGCAGCATGTCAGGACGAGAATATTAATGACACACAGCCTGAGAGAGACACAGAGAGATGAACTTCATGTAAAATTCATCGTTTAAGTTAGGAAAAGGATTAGTCTCGGGGAAATTGTGATTTAAATTCCATCGTGCAGCAGGCTATTACTCTTCTCGATTGTGTTTCTCCTGTAGAGATTTGCTCAAATGCCGAATGCCAGCTGAAATGACACCCTGTCTCACCCCTGAAGTGTGTGGAGATACACAGAAAAAATGGAGTGCTCGCCTGTCAAAACACGTTGAGTAAGGACCTGCACAGTCTCTCCTGCCCCTGTTTTCTTTATCAGGTCGATAAATTCGACCACCTTCACCCCAGCCCAAAGCTCCGCCTCCTCCCCATCCACCCCCGCTCACAGAGTACCAACTGATTGACAAGTAATTAGCCAGAGATTGACCAGGGTATTTTGTAAGAAGGTCCTCAGAGGTTTGAGTAATTGTGCTGCACGAACAGATAGCTGTGTGCGTTTACTTACAATTTCAAGTTAGAAGGAAGCCTTTTATGTGGGAGGAGAGAGTCGGAAATGCTCTTGGCAATACTGGTGGTGATTGTGCTGTGTGGAGGGATTGGTACAGGCCCCTCGGGGTTTGTAAAATACAATAAATATATAAAGATGTAAGAGAGACAAGGAAGGAGAGTGAGGGAGAGGGAGAGGAAGGGAGGGTGGGAGATCACCCTCACCTTGATTTGCCTGAGAGAGAAGCTGCAGCACTTCCTGTTAATGGGAAAGCCTGTTATCAGCACCAGGGAAGCACCTTGCAGCACCATCTACCTGCTAAAACCTGTTAATCATTGATTTGATCTAATGGATTAGTCCTTCTCACTGACACCATCTGATGGCTCACTGTTGTATTTTGGGATTTTACGAGGCTGACGACACAGTCATACAACTGCAGCACCATCTGAGTCTTTGAGCAGTTTTTATGGTTCGTTCAAATCAGCAAGTCTACAAAATCTAAAAAGCAAGTAGGTCACTTGTCATTTCCCTCCGAGTCGACACATTTTGTCAAGACAACGTTGTTATCGTCAGAAATGAGCAATGTGATTGTGATCTGTGTCCTTGCTGGAGTTCAACGAGCTGTAAACACAACACCGTTGATATGGTGAACGTGTTGGCAAACAGTTGCTTATTTACTCATCCAGCAGTTACGGAGCAACATTATCATTAATTTGTCAGGAATACATTTGTAGTCATGTTTCTGGCCACCTGATTGCTCTTTAGCTGTGTCTACAATGTTCACCAGTGAGTCGTTCATTTGTCTGTCTGCTGTTTGGTGCTGAGCAGGTAGAGTACAGTCGGTTTTTAGAGCTTTTTCCACTGAAAACAGGCTGGAAACACCAAAAACAGTCAAGTTGTGAGCTGGGAAACAAAAACAATGAGCTGAAACTCTGTACAGCTGAGAGAAACTGCAAAGTCAGGTGATAATTTTCTGAGTCTATCAATACAAGTGGCCCCTTCTGCATACAAGTAGTCATTTAATCCATATAAAAATATTGATTGCAACTGCTTTAGAGTAAGAGAATGATTGTGGTAATGATCAGAAGAATTCGATGCTGAGCGGAGGTAAGAGACGAGATGCAAACAGCGGACTCCAGCGTCACACTGTTTGACGACTTAACCGTCCACCACGACCTCCTCCCCGAGAGGTTTTGCAGGGCTGCGACAACATCACGCTATTTCTACCTTTGCTCCTGAGAGACAACAGTCATTATTCACACGACCACAGGATGTGAAGTGTAACACAAGCAGTGCAGAGAAGGGAATGATAACAGACATGACGCAGGAACACAAAGATCAAACACGCAGAATGTGAAGGAGACAATTTGAAAAAACAAATGACGTACACATTTTACAAAAAAAAGCATGAAAACAAAATTAGAAGTCAGAATGATTGCACCTGCACAGTGAAAATGACAGCCACTTCTCAAATGTGGGCGAGTAAATGGAAATGAATAAAATAAAGAAACTCACCTGTTCAGCACACACACACACACACACACACACACACACACACACACACACACACACACACACACACAGAGAGAGAGACAAGAAAGACGAGAGAAGCCTGCCATTCAATGAAGTCCCGGCTTTGGGTTTTTAATGGTAATAAAGAATAAAGATGAACCAATATTTTCATCTGCTGTGATGAGCCTCTGACCTTTAAGACACACAGAAAACAAGGAGAAGGAAATAAATGAGGAAGTAAAGGGGAGATGAAAGGCTCATTCACATCTTACACCACACCTGCCAGCCTGGTCCCAAACTAACCAGAAAGCCACAAATCAGCACCAGCAAGAATTCACACGTTTAACTTCACGTAGAAAATAAAATGGATCCACTACAGTGTCAACAGAACTCTGCATAAAATACTGCTTGTCTATAGAATTATTAATTAGATTGAAATGAGATTGCAGTTAACAGGAACGTACAGCGATGTGTTGTGTGTTTGTCCTGCAGAGATCCGTGAGGCGTTTCGTGTTTTGGATCGTGATGGCAATGGTTTCATCTCCAAACAGGAGCTGGGCATGGCCATGCGCTCCCTGGGTTACATGCCCAGCGAAGTGGAGCTGGCCATCATCATGCAGAGACTGGACATGGATGGTGAGGCACTACATAAGGACACACACTTGGGTGCATGCACAGAGTATGCTCGGACACATGCAAACAAACACACACCTCTTCGGTGAACCTCCTCATAAAAGGACAAGTGTGTGGCTGTTTAACATATATTGCATGTGTTTAATGTTTGTTTATTGCTGTTGTGTCTATATTAAAATAGGTTGTGTACAAGCTTGAAGAAGAATATTTTCCTTCCAGAGAAAGCAAGCCATGTGAATATTTTTAATGTGATGTAAATGAAAAACCTTAATTGATGCCAAAAAAACGCAGAACTTAATGCCTCTTTGACTTGCTTGAGGCAAAATGGGATTTTGAATTGGGGGTTTCCTTCAAAATGTTCCTGCAAATCTGTCTCTTAACTGCCTCAATGGCAGCAGGTGGTCAATTGTCAAAAAGCAAATTCCCCCAGAGACAATAAAGAGAGAAGCCGTCTGCTCCTGCTCCTTAAACTCCAGCCCTGCCTGTAAATTCACAGAGGATTGCAATTACTCCTAAGCAGTACCTGCATCACAAACAAGCCAGTCAATCTTTCAGCTGGTTCTTATCTGCCTGCTCTTGATTCAGCTCGCAGCTCGTGGTAAATATCAAAGGTCACAGCTAAAAGCTTTTTGCTTTTGCCTCCATGAGTAGTCCGACCGTCTGAGAGCAGCGCTGCCATTTGTTCCGAGGAGAAACAGCATCGCTCTTAAAATCCTCTACCTCTGACTTCTATCATCTCGATGTCGTCGCTCGGACGGCACTGAATGCGGTCACAGGCACGATGAGTTTAAGAATGCCAATTATTATCAGGTGTTAGACAACCTGCACAGTCCTTCAGATGATTAATTTGATTTCACTTCTCGTGCATCTGCCTGTTTGGAACGGGCCAACTGATTGGCCTCTGGTACTGCTGCTCGCAGCTTTCTCGAGACCTGCTCACCCCGACAACTTCACGCTGACACATAGCTGGTGGTGATGATGATGCCTAAGACACAATTAGGGATGGGCGTATCAAGCAAAAATATTGTTCAACTTCAGGGCAAACGTGAGATAATGAACTGCTGTCTGTCATTGCTAACAGCTAGCTATTTGGGACCAGGCTATTTCCAGGAACAAAAGCCTTCATTCCAAAAGTTACATCACTTATACTTGAAATGTTCGAGTTCAGCAAAAAATAAAACAAAATGCAAACTTACAGATCTTTACTAGAATGTGATATTTTCCGTCTCTCTTTCTTCATCTGTTCTTGAATGTTCTGTAGTGAGTGATGGAGATCGTGATATACCCAGCACTGACACTTGATAGCGGCTCTCTCCCAATACACTACCTAGTGTGTACTTCTGGTGGTAGTAATACACTTATAATAGATAGGTCCTGGAGACCGCAAGAGCTCGCACTCGACACTGCGTGTCCTTGGGTCCTTAGCAATACACCCAGCGAGTGTGGAGTTGATGGGAAGAACGGTTGTGGAGAAAATCGAAGGACATACAGATGGAGACTCCTTCCATTTTAATTTGATTAAATCCCTTCTTCAGATTCTTAATCCGCTGATCTCTGGCATTACCTTCTTATCCAGGTTTCAGGCAAAGTAGTCTTAAAATGTAATATTATGTTATGTTAATTTAAAGCTGCATTTTTGACAAACTGCAGTCAGGTTTCAGAACAGAGAGCTGACGCTGTTTGATACTGATAATATACTGTATTACAAGGTAACACTTCATTTTAGAGTCTGCATTTCTTAAGTATTTTCAAGACATTTCCTGGAAAGGACTGTGTAATTTGGCACTAATCTTGGTGGAGAGTGAATAAATTCCTTGACTGCAAATGAACTGCTCCATACATGTTAAATTGTACGCTTACAACTTCCACATTTTGCATGTTCAGCTGAGCCCTCCTGGAATTAAATGCTCTCTAAATTACACGGCAATTAATTAGGATTCATTTATTGCAAGAGTACCAACTGAAGTTTGCCTCTATTTTCCCCGTAATTACTACCAAATTACATTGTTCTTTCCAGGAACATTCTTGGAAATTATTCAGAAATTACAGGCCCATAAAATAAAGTGTTATCCTACTACCAATACTAACACGGCAGCACTGGGACTTGTGCAGACAGCTAATGCATCTGATATGCTACTTATTCTAATAAACAATAAGCAGAGCATTAGGCAACGCTGTAAACGCAATATTGGCAATATATAGTTTCATAAGTCGGTGCACTAACTCAGTGTATAATAGAAGCTGTAGTGGAGATGTTCACTGAGTATTAATTCCACGGGACGCTGCCTGTTGATTGCTATCTCTAACAACATGCAGCCCAAGAATATATAATGCAAGCACAAGTTGTGTCCTTTGCATTTAAATTAGCGAAATGTTCCCTCAATTGCAACAAACGGTCCCACAATCAATTGCACACAGACAAACACGTGCACGCACTCGCACAGGTGCGTGCACCTTCTTTGAAAGGTGAATTAGTGGTGATACATGGCTGTTTGTCATGGATGAGGGCACATCCATCTGTTGATCTGTCTCAGGGCGCTTTTCTTTGTTTCGGCAAGCAAGTAAACTTCAGCATAAAATGCATTATTTAGCTCCGGTCTGCCAGCCCTCCAGTGTGTGTATCTGATTTTCTATTGTCCCGGTCTGTCTCTCTGCCTTTCTGTGCGTGTGTGTGTGTGTGTGTGTGCCTGCAGGGGACGGCCAGGTGGACTTTGAGGAGTTCATGACGATACTGGGACCCAAACTGCTGTCGTCTGACAACAGAGAAGGATTCCTGGGCAACACCATCGACAACATCTTCTGGCAGGTGAGAGGCAAAGCCGGAGTCTTTTTCTCATCACTCACAGTCCTCGTCATTTATCAGTTCCATCCTTTCCTCGTCTCGCTTACTCTGACTGTGTATTTCAGCAGTCATCCTTAAGCACAGCCCTAGTTTCTGCAGGTTCCCTGCACAGGTGCACGCTTCCTTAAAAAATACACACATGAACCAAAACACACTCTCATACCCCCCACCTGTGTCTCCTGTTCCCTGACAATAACAGAGGCTTTTTTTTTTTTTTGCCTTGAAGGGAAAAGAGACCTGCTGAGAATTAAGTGTGTTTCTTTATGCGGGTATGTGTATGTTTTTTGGGTTAAGGTATGTGTGTGTGTGTGTGTGTGTGTTTATCATTCACACCATTGTAGGAGGTTATTACCATAATAAAGATTGCGGGAATGTGCCCCAGTATGTGGAAAGTCTGAGCTTGTGTGCTTTCAATGGTCCAAACTGGGCTCAGTGGTGATTAAGGCTGCAGCTCATCTACATGCTTTTGAACGCGCTTCCTTTGTTTTTGAAAATTGTTCCGGACAGAAAATTTGTTGCTCTCAGAGTGTTTTTTTTTTTTTTTTTTTCCTGTTAGGTAAGACATGCGACAATTATGAAAAGTGCATCATTTGTAGTGTGTGTATGTGTGTGTTTGTGTCTGTGTGTTGAGTACAAGGACGGTTGGTTGAGCAGGGTGACAGCTCTCTGGAAGCGGTTCTCTGCTTTCCTTGAGTCAAATGAGAGGAGAAACATTTAAGGGGTGACTCACTGAAATGAGGAGGTGTGTGTCTGTTTCAGGTTACACACATTTACATAGATGCTCTTTATCCTAGATTTCGCTTCAGTAAATATAATTTTTTTAAAAAATGGCTATGCCATTCACACATCAGAAAACAAACTAAACGAATGCAAAAAAAAAAAAAAAGCCGATTATAACTTCAAGATAATTTCTTTCTAAATTGTGTGAAATGAAACACCTTTTATAAATGACATGCATTGCATCTATGAAGGAGGATGGAGCAAGACGGACTACAGAGTGCCAGCAAGCCAGCCAACCAGGGAGAGATGAGAGAATAGAGAGGGGAGCTGGACAATGTGTGGGGATGGGGAGGGTGGTGGTGGCGGTGGCGGTGCGGGGGAATGCCCCACATAAAGACACAGGCATATAAAAGAAAACCACAAAGGAGGAGAGTGGGAGAAAATGAAAGAAGAGGTACGACAGACTGTGATTCATGAAGGTCGCAGACGGTGTGCGTCTCAGGGGTGATTTCAAATGTTCTCCACCCACAAAGAGACACAAACCAAAAGAAAACAGGGAAAAATGGGAAAATGAGAGGAGAGAAGCAGGAGAGAGGGAGCGAGTAATGAAAAGAGAAGAGAGCAAAAAAAAAAAAAAATAGGAAGAGAGAGGAGGAGGGGGGTGAAATGGTGGGAGGAAGTGTGTCTCTGAGGACTCTGAGAGCAGCATTTCGTGTGTGTCTGTTTATATTTCACAGAGCTCAGAGGGAGACAGGAAGACAGGGAGAGTCATTGTGTTGAAAAGAGAAAGATGGAAGAGAAGGAGGCACATCATGGTGGGCCATAATGACTCAGTTCAGTATGTTCAGATAATATCCTCGCACACTGAGATGTATAATGATTGACTTCATTGGGGACGCTGGAGTTGCCAAGTTTTGTGTGTAATCACATTTTCATCTGCATATGCATTTGTGTGTGCGTGTGTCGAATACATTTTGCACGTCCTCCTGATTGTTCCCCATCCTGTTTGATTCAATGTACCGCTGAAGACATCCCTGTTTTTCTGCTTATTTTCCACTGTAGCGCGGCCGGAGTAAACCTCGGGGAGATTTAGATATCTGCTTTGAAATATCCTGACTCAAGTCACCGCATTTCTGCTGACAGTCAGTAAATTAGATTTGAAAAAGGAAGCACCCGCTCTTCCATTGCAAATTGAGCTACAGTACCTAAAGATAAAAAGCATTTTTAAGCAAATATCATAACAATGTTTATAGTCTGTAAAAAAAAAAAATGTTTGTGCTGAGAGGGTGCAGGACGCAAGCCTGAAAAATGCTGTTTTGCATTACACTTATTTGGAAGATGTTTTTGTCTTAAGACATACAGACAGCAGAAATCAGTGATTGAGCAAACCCCACAATATATACTCTACCTGCTCTACTACCTGAGCTACTGCCACCACAAGGACCACCAAATCATGTGTAGCTTTCTTAAAGAGTAACTGAACACCCCCTGAAAATCTTTCTGGAGTCTCTGCTGGCTGCCTGCCATCCTCACATGACGACAAAACCCCTAATGTTACTGCACCAGGCCAAGAAATAGTCCTGTTTCCACTCTTTATGCTAAGCTAAGCTAACTGTCTAATGGTTCCAGCTTCATATTGAACAGACAGACATGAGAGAAGCGTTGATCTTCTCATCTGACTCTCATTTCAAGCACTTGAACAACCGACATCCCTCCAGGCAGCCAATGAGAAAATCAAAAGGTAGACTCCTTATTTGCTTAAGTTGCACAACCCAGTCTCCACTTATTCATGTCGAACGTTACATTACAAATATTAAGTCAAAGTTATATTAAGTTTTAATTAAAATTTCCCACCATTAACTTTAGCTCGTTAGTTTTTTAGCTCAACCACCTCCAGTATCAGCATTTCTGTCAGTGAAAACAGAGCCTGATAAGGAGGATGAAGAAGGCAGAACAAAACAGTCGAGCTGTGATGGGCTCATCGCTGTCATCTGCATCTGTTGAGACAGTCTGCAATGTTCATACTGATGACCAGAGAAGCCAAATGTGCAGTAATTTTAAACACGGTGTGTCTCTGTTACATAATATCTGCCATTTGGTGGATTTGTAAAATGTAGTACTAGAAGTGCAATTATTTTAGCACTAGTGTCTAAAAAGTGAGCAGGGCAAGGCCTCTTCAGTTTCAGCTGCTCAGCTGTTGAACATTTTCCTTCAGATTGACAAAAATCTGTTGATATTTTTAGGAATCTCATTACATCACATACAACTGTGACTGATTCTGTTTCTGTGGATCTAATTTATCTATTATTCATTTGTGGTTGGCTGTAGCCTCTGCTGTCCTTGTTAAAAATAACCTATCCTACCTGCAGGTTTCTACTACCATGTGTCCTCTGAGTGTGTGTGTGTGTGTCTGTATTTGTGTGCATCTCTGTGTGTGTGTGTACCTTTTCCTTCTGGTTTGAGCACTTTGGTGCAAACGTGGTTTGCTTGAGAAACGCCGAAACTTCACTTGAACTTGAAGGCGCAAACTAATCCTGACAGCACTGCTGTTAGGCAGAAAAATGGGAGAGATGGAGTACAGGAAAAAAGAAACAATACTTTCAGGCTGTCACTCTGGGTGACTTCTTAGAAAAGGGTCAGAAGACAAAGCAGGTGGACGACTGACGAAACAAGCCTTTTCTGTGCGAGGGCAGGCAGGATTAGACGGGAGGGACGGCGTGTAAGCACCTGTTCATCTGATTGATGTGTCCTGGCTCTGTCAGTATGTCACCGGTCACTGCTCACGATCCCCTGCTGTTTTCCTGTCACACGCACACTCACGGGCACGCAAATACACACACATCACATATTCGAGTTCATTCAGTGAAAGACAAAATGCTCTGACAGCCAAACTCTCGAGCCTTTGCATCCTCTGTTCACACACTGAGTGTGTGTGTGTGTGTGTGTCTGTGTGTGGATGTGGATGTCCTTCAGAGACCGGGCAGAGGGAGAAATCACTCTGCTGGTTGGTAACAGGTAGCGGCCCCGCTGTGGCTTTTCCTCCCTCAGACAGACAGACAGGAACATTGCACATTCTCCCTGCTCCTGCTCTCAGCTGTCATGTTGTCTGTCCTGCGGCTGCAGTCCGAAGAGTTGTTCCTCCGTTTCCGAGCATCCATTCAAGGCAGAGACAGCTTTTGCGTGGAGGAGAGCAGAAATCAGGCGGCTCACCTCCAAATGCTGCTGCCACTCCCTGTTCCTCTGCTCTGGAGTGTCACACAAGGTTGCATGAGTCAGAGTTAAAGGTCCAATCTGTGCTTTCGTTTGACCATAGAAAGTGGACATCACATATGTAATAGAAGAATTTTTTGATGTAGATAAAAAAGAATCATCATTATTGAAAGTGTGGGTCGATGTTGTCCATGTTTCAAACATCTGTCAGTCAAACTGGGAGTGGCACCAGCTTCCAACCCTTATATTTTAGTGGATAAATGGCACTTCTGTTTACCTTTGGCTTTGGCTCCTCTACTCTCTCGGGCTAAGGTGTTTGCAGCTGTAATTTTGAATCTTGTTTGTTCTGCCCTTCTTTGTCACTTTTGCTTGTTTGCTATTTAAAGAAGCCACAGAGTGGGAAAAGCTCTCTCTAGCAGAAAAGAAAAATAGTTTGATCTAAGTTTGCCAATCACCTGCATGTGTTTGTGTGTGTCTGTGTGTGTGAGTGAGAGGGTGAAGAGATAGAAAACCAGACATGAGCATGAGTGTGTTTGTCTGTGTGTGTTTGAAATTATTCTCTCTTTATTGCAATGACCCAGGTTTGCTATTAATGTCGTAAAGTGCCGTTGTTCATGTGAATATGTGTGCTTTTGTGTGTGTATGAATCCACATGCATGTTTCCATAATTGCAGTGTAAATCACCCGAGAAAGCAACATGAATGGTTAGATTGCCTTTGCAGAGCGTCTTGCAGAGGCATGCATGGAAAATTTATAAATAACCAACTGAAAGGTTTAACATATACATAAAATGTGAAAGCATGAGTGCATGTGTTTCTTTTCACATGTATGTATGGTGAAAGATGACATCACGCCTCTGAATTGCTGCTTTGATATCTTCGTTACGTTCCACTGATTTCTTTGTTGCAGTGTTGCAATCTGATATTAGAGAGAACAGCAACACACTCAACAGAGCAGGGTATAATTTAACACCTAATTTTTATCTAATTTTTAACATCTCAACACAAGCACTTAAGAGCCTCAATAAAATAAGGCCATAGCCTGAATGATGATCACATGAGGTTCAATACCCAGTTCTGGTAGTAGTACAGTTTCTTGTTTCTCATCAGCTAGTTTTCCTTTGGTAAACCAGATCTGTTGTTTTACCTAAGCTGGTCGAGCATGAGAGATGCTGTTTGTAGTGGTTTACATGCATTGTTGTAGAGCAGGAGGACTGCCATTCCCTAGTTGAAGTGAGCATCCCCTCTTCACCATCACAGCTCTTTCAAGTCTGTACCTCCATTGTCAGTCAGCTCTGGTTTCTCCATCAGTGTCCCCCTGTGCTTCTTTCATTCATTCATTCAGTTTTCTCTGACCTCTGACTGTTTTCTCATCTCGTCTTTCTCTCGGTCAACCCCCTGTTTTCTTCCTCTTTGCATTCCCTCCCTCAGTATGTCCATCTGTTGTGCTAAACCAAGCTGTCAGTGAGGGAAATAATCTAGACATAGATCCTGCGGGTTTGAAGACAGCGTTTGTGTGTGTCTGCGTGTGCCTATGGATTATAGGAGGGATCTGCTGGGGGACAGGATGCATGTGATGGTTATGGAAGGGCGGACAGGGAATAGGAGAGAGGCTAAGATTCAGACTTCCAGTGAGTGATTGGCCAAAGCCTCATAAATCATTTAAAACACAAACTTGCACACACAACTGAGAATACAACGACCGGCAAGGAACTAAATGTGCTGGTATTTCCATTTTAATTGATACGTCTATAAACCAATTGTGCTTGCATAAATTTATCCGCCTATATCAATGCACACATACAGGTTTGCATACTGATTCAGGCATCCAAAAATAGCACCAGTGATGCACAGGCACACATGCTGCCGTTACATTACAACTGACACCTTTCCTACTTCCATACTGTACCTGTACACAACACATTTAGGAAATAAAACACAAATTCTTACATGCCATGTTTTCTTGCAGCTTGAAAATTTCACACCTTGTTTTTATCTTCTATATTTATCTGTCCTCAAAAAGCCAGTTTGTGGATGACTGTGTCTCTGCAATGATCGTTGTGTGCCCCTGCAGTTTGACATGCAGCAGCTGTCTCTGGATGAGCTGAAGCAGGTGCTGTTCCACGCCTTCCGGGACCACCTGACAATGAAGGACATAGAGAACATCATCATCACCGAGGAGGAGAGCCTCAATGAAACCTCAGGGAACTGCCCTGAGTATGAGGGAGGTGAGGAGGCTGTTCTTTGCTGGTATAAATACCTGTACTTATAAAAAGTAATTTTGCACTGTAATGCAGATGATATTTAATCCAGTGCTTTGACAATGAGCTAATTAACTTATGACCAAAACATATTTATCCAAGTAACTAACTATGTTCTTAATTAAACTGTTTAAGGAAGCCTTTATTTTAGGGAAATATGCTTATTTTCCTATTTACCAAAGGTTAGATAAGATGACATTAACCATAATTAATCCCACTCTCATACCTGTGTGGTTAGAAAGAAAGCTAGCACCAAGAAACAATTAGCTTAGCATTAAATTGGGAAGAGGGTTAAACTAGCCTGTATCCAGAACTTTTACTACCTACATCTTGAACAGCATTTCAAATAGCTTTGGTGTTCTCAGCTTGACATATTTCTACCTTAACTTACCGTGACAGGACTCAAACAAATACAACATGTAAATCACTGTAACACCACAAAATATTATTTCTACATTTCTGTTTGTGTAGGGATTAAACGAACAATATGCAATGTGTTAACAAGTGAGCTTTAGAGCAATTGATAGGCCTGTATTTGAAGGTTAGCTCTTTGCCCATTCCTTTAGTCTTTATGCTAAGCTAAGACGATTGCCTCCTGGCTCTAGCTTAATACTTAAGGCACAGATTTAAAAGTGGAATCGATCCTCTCATCTAACTCTCCGAAATAAGACTATTCCCCAAAAAACTACTTCATTATGGTTTAACTGTGGACAAACAAAGACAAATTCACAAACTTATTGCTGCATCCAGACACGCACATTTTGACATGATTGGATGGTCTGTATTATAAAATCCCTCTTGATTGAAATACAAGTCTGCACCATTAGCTTAATCTACCGGAACAATGGAATAAGATAGGAGATGTGGCTGAAGCAGAGGGAAATAGAGCAGGAAAACACTGAGGTGTGTGAAGGCAAGTAGAAAGGCTAAGAGAAGTGAGATTGCACAGAGGCAGGAGAAAAGTTCCTCTGAAGTCTCTCTTCAGCTAGAATAAAGTGGAAAAGACAATGTGTATAGTTGAGGGTGACTGAAAACTTAACGCTTTTAAACACACACGCTAAATGATTTTCTAAGTCTTGCTGGGCAAAATTCAAGGTAAAATTTCTAATTTGCCGCAACATGAATATCCACACAGCTGGTGATCCTGAGAGAAAGATCAAGAATACTGAGGCATATTCAAAAAAACAGATAAAAATCTATTAATCTGAGGAAAATCGTGCATTTCTTCGAGTTTCAAAGCCAGGAATGAGGAACGGGTTGCTACACGTGAAACACAGTAGGCATTTTTCTTGAGACATAAGACGTAAGAAGTTAAATTGCTTCGGGACAAGAGGGAAACAAAAACTTGTGAAACATCCACAAGTCAGACTAGGACAAAGGTAAAGGCAGATCAAACGTACCAGAAAACTGGGAAAGTCTTAATGAATCCATTGGGTACTGGCCCACAGTCTCAGAGAGTCCTAAAAAGAGACAGCCGGGAGGAACTGTAGAAACTTAGCGGCGAAGGGACAGTGAAGGAGGAGATAAGAGGCTAAGGAAGGGATCAGGGAACTGCTGGCTTGGCACTCTTTCTCACAAAGTTTCTGGTGTTGAGGGAAGGGTGTGACGAGGAGTCAGGGTGAGAAATAAGAACAGTGGAAAGATGTTGAAAGAGGAGAAGGAGGCACGGGAGGGATAAAGAAGAACAGCTGTGTGCCTCCCCACATTTAACCCTCTTCCCACATCCTCAACTTCCCTCTTTCATGCCTGCTTCCTTCCCATCTTCTTCCTGTCCAGTGGGACTTCAGCCCCTTTTACAGTCCCTCTTAGATCCACGACTCAGAGCTCTGACTTGATTTATTGATGTGGCATGTGATTCTTACAAACTGAGACAAGGGGGCTGACAGAGAGGAAACTTTTGGTTGTTGCTCTTGCTGCAAGGCCTGTTGGAGGACATATCCGTCTCTTCTCCTCTCCCTCTCGTATTCTCCAGAGATTAAGTCTTTAGGGGGGAAAAGGCCTTTAAGCCCACACAGATAGGTATCAGAACAAAAGTTCCACCTCACTTCTATTGTCTTTGTTGTTGCTGCAGCACAGAGTGTCAGAACCAGTTTGTGCCTCTCATGTATTCATCATTTTTACATTGGAGACACTTCCACTGATGATCTGGGTCACAGAGAGAAGCTGCGAAACACGGAAACTAGAAATGTTAGCTGCTGTTTCATGTGTGTTTGTTTTGGGTCAAAGAATGGAGGTGCACCTTGAGAAACAGGTCAAATTGCATTCGCAATTCATGAATCAGATTTTTTATGCATATTACTGCTTTCATGCATAGTATCACTCTGCATTTATACATATCATATTGGCACAACAGAAGAGACTTTAAGGATTATGCAAATGAACGTCAGGTTTATTACTCATTCTGCAGGGTTTTCCTTTTAGCTTTTTTCAAAGGAGCACGAGTTCATTCTTCTGCTGACTCCTGTTTAATGTTGCGTCCTTACCTGAAATGTTTTTATTTTAATTTATGCGAAGCAGAATTGTTTTGTTTATAGAACGTTGTTTGAACGTGATGTTTTATTCGATTACTTAAAGCTGCAGTTCAGCAATTTGAGAAAGAAGGTTCATTTTTTTGTTGACAGATGAGAAGATTGATACGACTGTTATACTTGGTTTGTGCTGACTGGTGGTTAGCTTAGCTTAGCACAAAGACTGGAAATTGGGAAACAGCTAGCTCAGCTCTGTCCAAAGAATCTGCCAATCAGCATGTTTAAAGTTCACTAATTAGCATGTTATATCTTTCTTTATCTTTGTTTAATCCTAATAAAAGCTGCAGTGTAAAAACTAGGCCACTGGTTACTCTGAGTCCATATTTAACATACAGATATGAGAGTGGTATCAATCTTCTTCTCTAAGTCTCCACAAGAGAGCGAATCAGAGTATTTCCCAAAGCTTTAAAGTACTCCCTTAAAGTTAAATTCTTATATTTAAGCCAATAAACCACTTAATTGATTAATAACCATCACATGCGAGGCACAAACTGGAGTTACATGTAGAAACGACCACGTTAACAGAAAAATGCTCCGGTCTCTCATTTCTTTTCTCCTGTCTTTCACTCTCTCAGTCCATCCCAAGAAGAAGAATCGGCAGACGTGCGTCAGGAAAAGCCTGATCTGCGCCTTCGCCATGGCTTTCATCATCAGTGTCATGCTCATCGCAGCCAATCAGATGCTGCGGAACGGCATGGAGTAACCAATTGCACTGTGAGCATGGGGAGTGGACAGAACAGCCATGACCTCACATCTTGTCTTTGCAGCCAAAGCTGGACCAGCCACAACCCAAGCACTTCTCTAAACAATCAGTTGAGTTTTTTATTTAGTTTTTTTTTTTTTTTTTCCAAGTTTAATTTGAACTTACCTTGCAGAAGCAGACAATGTGAGTGAAATGAATAAAAATATGATTGCTTTGAATTGAAGATGTCACCATGTAGAGTTACTGAACTGGAAAATAATTATGTTTTTATACAAATCGTGAGAATAAACAGTGAGTTTTGCTTTGTTGTCTTCAAGACCAAGACCACCCTTTAAACTTGATTTTCTAATTACCGAAAGTGTTTATCAGGTGCTTTGAGCCATTCCTAATTTCAAAAACAAACGGTGGTTCTTATGGACAACTGCGTATTTACCCTAGAGAGGCGGCGCTGAGTGAATGAACCGAGCGAATGTGGGCACAGTATTTAATTGCATAGGAAATCCGTCACGTCTCATGCACTCATGTATAAACATCACGCTTTTTGTGACACATCAAAGCTCAGTCCACTACTGTTGGGATACATGAAGTCTTCATGTGTATACAAGGAGCACAACTCAATACTCAGAGAGGGACCACGTGAGAATCATCGCTGTTCCACTGTATTTAATCCTTAATCTTAATGCGATCGATCGATTGATTGATTTGTGTGGGTGTGTAAAAGACTGACCACACACACAGTGTAAGCTCAGGCTGTCTGAGAGGTGTGTGAAGGTAAGAATCAAGAGACATCAAATCAAATGCCAGTGGAGCTATGGTTCACAATAAGACCAGGCTGAGATATGTTACGACATTTTTAGTTATGTGTTGGTAGAAAATGTTTCACCTCAGCATCTCATTGTAATACTGCCCTACTGTGGTGAATACAAACCACACAAAAGCATGCCAGTATATACACACTGCCATACCAAACATTACTCTGTGGAGTTCACTGTATATATAGAACTACTTGGCTTGTGTAACGTCTTATTCTTCTCAATGGCAGAATGTATGAAGGATAGAAACTAGTGAGATAAATCAGGGATATAGTGCTATAGAGCTGTGATATACTGCTGGTACAGTTGTTTTCTTGGAAAAGGTTGCAGTCTAGTGGCTAAAAAGGGAACTGCAGCTTAACGCTTGAACAGCCATGTTTACAAGGTGTTCAGAAGTGAAGGACAACGCCACTGAATTTGGGCTTTGACGTGTTGTGTCAGTATCACAGGCAGAGTTTGATCTGTACTGGAATAGAATTTTTTTTTTTTCCTGCAACCCAAACTGTGTTGTTGCACAAGTGTACAGCTCAGGGTTGGATGACAGTCTGAAGGCGACTACTGCTGTTCCTGTGGTAGTTTCTGGGGTCATAGCTATGTTTTATGGTTTGGACCTGATAGCACTCCACTTTTATAAAGCTCGCTGGGATGAAAAAGTTTCACAAAGACCTTGGAGGAGTTTGCAGTCATGCTCCTCTTATTTTATAATGGAGCCGGCCAAGGTTGAACATCCCAATGATACTACAGATTAAATTCGAGGATGAAAAGGTTTTTGGTTTTTGGTTTTTTAATGTGGATGTAAGGCTGGGCGATAGACAAGTCATTCTTTATCTTCCGTCTTGTAATTACATGTTCATATTCTGTTTTGTTTTCCAAAATGTTGTTGTCCAAACAAAGGACAAAGATTACCTGAGATTCATTTTTGTTTATGAGTCGGTAGAACACAGTTCATTGTCGTGAACATCATTTCTATTATTTTATAAGTGATTATTTTCTGCTATTAATACATATCATAAAGAATATTTTCATTAATGTGACAGTTATTCCCACCACATTGTCTGGCTCTATGTAGATGCCATCTTTGAAACTGGAAACTTGCTGACTGCAACATTATATGCCATAACAGCAGCATATGTGGATTCCTAAATTGCACGGTGCTCCGCTCGGACATTATTGGATTGGAGGGTGGTTCGTTCCCATTAATACCTTGAGCGACTATTTGTTCTCTTGTCTTTTGCCGGGGCAGATAAAAACAAAATGAGATATTTCAATCAAACTAATGTACAACCACGTGAGTTTATATGCTGTCTGGACCAGAGGAAACATGAAGGGGAGAGGGCTTTCTTTTAAAACGAAACATAGCTTTGTAAGATCAACTATCACAGCAAAAATGTATTATACTGTAAATCAGTATGCATGTCGTTGTTTAGATTTTCATGTCTTTGGAAGACAGGGAAATCCATTTAATCTTTCTCTGTGGTGGCACAGCCTTGGTTTAAATGTAGGTATGTATGTACTACTGTCACATATTTGACTTTCCAGTTTATACTGTAATAGCCATTTTTTCTAGTTTCTACCAGCTATTAATCAAATCAGAGTGCAGGAGAGGGCATTTTCATAAATATGCAAATACAAGGTCACATCATTTTCATCATCATCATCATCATCATCATCATCTCTGTTTCATATCATCTTGGGTAGAGTCTGTAGGTCTCCCTGTGGATGGTTAAAATTAGCATTGAATACGATATATTGTGTGTTTTAGTCACTCACTGCCTCATAGTCCTGTATAAACTGCTGTATAATGTATGCTACAGTTATCCTCGTAAGTCAGTTTTATGTCTTTGATATTCTCTGCACATTTGACATTTGACCAATGGACCATGTTTTCACCTTTTGTCTATTCACTTCATGGTCCTTTTGAAACCAGCATAGACCACTTTATCTTATCAATTCTCTAATAATTGTGCCATTCAGACATCCTTGCATGGCTATGTGAGGGAAACTCGTTTGAAAGACCTTTTATCAACACTTTTGAAGTTTACATTATTATACTGTACATCTGTAACAGGACGCGGTCAGTTCATGATTTTCATGTTTTTGAAAGTTACTTTTGAGATTTGTTTTTACCAAAACATGTTTTTACCTTGTAGATTGTACAGAGATAAAACTAAACACAGATATGTAATACAAACCTTGGCATGCTGCTTAGAAAAGGAAACAGCAATAGTCACCAACTGAATGGATATTTAAAAATGCAAATAACAAGTTTAATCTGTTTAATCTAAAAAAAATATATATATATCCATATATGTTTATGCAATAAAACCTTGTTTTGATAGAAATATAAGGCATCTGTGTTTACTTGTGAAAGACGTTTGTGCTGTGGTTCAAAACAACATGGACAATAATGACAAAACAGTGCTACCCAGAAACATCAAAAGGTAAAACGCTATTAATCAAGGCATTTAAATTACACATAGCTTTTGGCTCAAGATAAGCTGTTGAGCAGAAATATTCTCACTGTAAATAGCTGCACAACTCAGTATTAAGTAGGCTTGTTGCTTTACTTGTCACTTGTTATGATCTTTGCAGTGTCGGTGTAAATATCAGTCCTATAAATAGCAGGACAACACAGCGTGGTTTTCACCACTGCAGTTTCCTCATACAGGCACCAGAGTGTCCATAAAGGAGTTGTGATTCAGAGGAGCAGCATCTTCAAGTGCAGAAAGCTCTGACCTTCACACAACAAACACAGGTCATGCAGCGCTCCAAACGTAACCACTTTGAGTGGACTAACCTTGGCAGGTGTGACAGTCAAAGGTTAACCTTCCACTGCTGAGCCCTGCGTCTTAAAAACTGTTTTTAGCCCGATGCAGTTCGTGATGGCTGGAGGTGAATTTGCACGTTTGTCAACTTGTGTCAGAGAGGAGGTCCTGTGGAGCGGCGCTGGAGACAGCACTCACTGTAAATCATGATCATTAGGGAGCATAGGTCAAATACAAGTGAGAAACGGCCTCATAGCAGATGCACCCAAACCCCATTAACCGCCAGATAATGAACCAAAACATGCCATTAAGTGGACAAACAAGGCATTAGTGTAATGGTCCAGGCAGACACTAACAGCTTGTCTTACTTGCAACTCCTTTAGTCTGCTTTCATCTTTGTGGGTGAAATTAAGGGGTTGCACTTTGAAAGGTCATTCCAACTTGTTCGACTGCTGCATGAATGATCAAGGGACACACGTGTAAAAACACCTGTGCTGCAGCGCACTCTTGTTTAGCTTTTATTTCATAATTCATGTTGGTAAATTATGAATGCAGCTTCGGGGGAACCATTGATTGACATTAGTGATTCATTTCAAGTGATCATGCAGGAAGGACCACATGTGAAAAAAGCCCAAGAAAGTCCAATAAAGAAGTCACACTTATATCTGTATGCATAAAAAAACACTTTAATATGAGGTATTCAATGCATGTTTGTTGCTCATATGAACCTCTGGAACAAAGAGTTGATCTAACACATACGCATGCACAGACAGCATGAATGTAAAACACTGTGCTTTCTCCCAGCACCAAACAATGACAATAAACAGCATCCAGTTCAATGATATACATAAAAAAAAAACACCTCCAGAGACAAAACTGCTTATTCTCTCATGTCAGTTAGAGTGGGATACTTTATGTGCAACACTGAATCTAACTGAAAGGGGGGAAGGGAGTACTTTACCAGAGTAACACTGCTCATCCATTTGAGTAGAATATGACTACAATATGGCTTACAAATACCATAAAAAGACAATAAAATCCTTGTTTCCAAAAGTTTAAAAGGCTCCACAATGTAAACACCTACAACTTCTTAAAAAATGATAAAGGCACAAGTGTAACAATGTTTTTCTTTTTTCAGTCCAACAAAACACAAAACTCACTTAATGATTTAAATGCACTAATCTGCAAAACCTGCACTGCCCTCTGCATTGTAGCGTGACTGCTGATGGCAGTTATTTAATAATAAATAACAGCTGAGAGGAACACCTCTACTTGGATGTAAGTGTCACAAACTAAAATATAGATTAGTTTTTATACCATAAAACAGCATTTTTAAAACATTTATATCTTCTTGCACCTGTTAAGGCAAAATATAATGTGGTTCAAATACTGTTAGCTGTCTGAGTGTAGCTGCTGGATCTTTGTGGATTCAAGTAGCGTTTCCTACAACACAATGAAAGGGAGAGAGGTTGGTAAGACGAAGTCATTGTACCCTGATTCATGACAGGCTTTGGCACAGTCTCCTCACAAGAGGATGGAAAAGTTAGTGAGAGAGAAAAATGAGACGAGAGAAGGGGAGAGCTGCTGGTGCAGGTGTGATTAGGGAAGGGGGTAGGACTACAGTGGTGGGCAGAGAGAAAAAAACAGGAAGTGACTGAAGCAGAGAAGAAAAGTCAAGGTCAGAACTCTGTGTGTGGGTGGCTGTAGTCTCGGCTGCCTGCCGGGCTCTCGCTGGGCTTCATGAAGATGCCCTCCATGGCCTTCCACAGGCTGTGCTGGCTGGGGCTCGACATGGCGTGAACTTCCCTCTGACCGTGGATCGGCCGTCCATACTGCTCCCCCGTCACTGATAGCAGCGCATCGGTGGCCTTGTGGCGGAAGCGGACCGCCTCCTCACGCTTCCACACAGATCCCCCACACTCAACTGTCCACTCGTCCAGGTGGTCGCCTTCTCCTTCGTCGCCAAACGCACTCACCTCCTGTGGACAAGTGAGAGAGGGATTAGAAGACAAGGACCAGAGGAGAGGATGAGGTACCTTACAGTCCCTTAACTTTCCAGACATGAATAACACTGACTTAAATTTCTGTACAAACAGGAACAGTTTTCACAGATTTGATTATTTACCAGGCTCCCAGCACAGTAAACATTATGACATGTTTGGTTTTGTCAAACACTCTCTGGCTTCTTGTTTCTTCATCATGTGATGTGCACCCTTTAGTCTCCAGTGAAGGGTTTTGCCACTGATATATCTGACAGGCTACAGTGCATATTACATCATCATTGTGGGTCATGTGCATAAAATCTTGGACTGTGATATGTGTAACCCGGCAGAGAAACTGCTCACAGGTCAAATAAACCAGACTGGAATATCTATTTTTGTCAAGGAACGTCAACACATTAATGTAAAAATCCTGTAAATCCAAAAGCTCTATAAAGCAGACCTGTTCCTTGATTTACACGACACACTGTTTTCAAACCAGGGATGCTAAAGGAATAGTTGCCTTGGTATAAACGGTGTGCCAAGATGTCAGACACTTTCTATCATCTCACGGTACACATCGTCTAACTCCATAGCACTTTGCATAGACACTGTGTTCACACTTCCTCAAGAATAGAAAGGTTTTTGCTGACCCGAGGCTGTGTTCCCACAGAGTTTGTTAGTTTCCTGAAGTGTAAAAGCTGCTGTCACCTCAGGTCCAGCTCAAAATGCTGGTCTCAGTTTCCTTGTGTGAAAGCCACCCTCTTGGTACTTTACATCTCTGACTACATTTAATAATGTTACTACAGTGAATCTCTCCGTGGCTTTAACTTGGCACGTCGGTGGTGAATTATCGGAAATGTCAAAACCATCGTTCAGACATTAACATCCTTTCTCAGTCTCTTCAGGGAGCAGTGTGGATGATCCCTCACATAACGCCAAACCTTTCCTCTTTCCCCGTGCACTCCTCACACCACCCACCTGGTTCGAGGACAGCGGGGAGGCGAAGTAGTGGCTGTGCAGGTTACGGCCTGTGTTGACATGCGTGAGCCGGATCGTCTGGCTGCACTTGACCGGGGTACCCCGATGGCACAGGGTGTCACTTGTCCCTCGAATGCTCCAGTAGCTGTTACTGTCTTCCACTGCGGTGACCCCTGTTACAGACTGCTGCCCGCTACCTGTCTCACACACAAATACACACAGTAAGTAAGTATTCAACTTTGAACCCAAGGGTTCATGATGGCAAACCAACAGCTCGTGTGGTTAACTTTAAAGGCCAGAGCCATGCAACTAAATCTCAGAGGGGCACAACATATCTATAACACAGTCCCTCACTATCAGCAGAGGAAATGTTGTAGACTTGTACTTGCACACGTTTAATAACATGCTGGTATTTGTCTGATACCCTGGTTAAACGGAAAATGACGAGCTTTTCTTTGGAAAACATTAATGTTTTTCATATGCTGCTTTCATTTTTCACCACCTGGATAAGTCCTTGCTTTGGAAACGTCACCTAAAATAGGTGACACGTCCCAAATCTTTGATGCGTGCCACTGCTCGCGTGCCACACATGATGGAGCCAACATGGATTTAATATCACACACTGTTGTACCTTTGTACAAAGAAATCACTCATTTCCAGCTTTTCACCCAACAATAGTTTCAGCTACAGAGATGAATGTCGGTAGGTGAAGTCAGTGTTCGCGAAAAACACGATACAACTGTTTATTAATGCTTAATAATCGTTTAATGAGCGGAAACTCACCAGAACCGTAGCGTACGTCGTGCGAGTGTAGTCTCACATTGTGCTTTATATTCAACAACTTAATGACTGATCCGCATGTCACAAAACTCAGTTCGGTACCGAGTGACAGCCCAAATACGCAGGCTAATAGTAATAAAAGCGCTGGTAGACAGTGTGGAAGTACAGCACAGTTTAAGTTACCCATTCCTCCTAACACCTATTCACCCGCTGGTACCTCTGACGGATTTGTAGTATTTTTCGCTACGTCAGTAAAGTGGTACCGTATGCTAATAGGAAGCTTTGGAAACAGCGCTCCTAGCGACTCGGAGTGGTATCTGTATATATCGTACTGTTTTCTTGGTTTATATTGGTTTCAATTTGCGCCGCTGTGATGTATTCTGATATTCATGATAATACCACCGTAACCCACCATATCAGCAGTGATTACATTAGTGTAGTAGTATTTAGTTGTTTAGTTTTATGCAGAATCACGATGAACCAGCAGGGGGCGTCACCTTGATATCGAAAAGGATAGAAGTTCCCCACACCGCATCCCGGAATTGTCCTCACGCCGCTTGGTCTCGGCCATTTTTACAAGTATAAGCTCCCCGAAACACAAAACACAACACAGTCCTTTTTGTTATTGTAAATATTTACGGAATATACCAGCGCAGTGAGACGTGTAAGTCCAATCTGACCGTTGTCCTTTGTGAACTTTGGGTTGTGTTGCTTAGCTACCAGCCATTAACTAGCTGACGTTAATGCAGTTGGATGTTGTTGTCGTTCCAGCTAATGCTAGGCTAACTTAGCGATATGCTAAAACATTAACTACCGTTAGACTGCGAAGTTGGCTCGGAGGCCTTAGTCTGTTTCTGCGGCAGTGAATTTGGCTGGGCTGGTCGTTTATTGTCGGGAACTTTATCTTTGTGCGCAGTATAGTTCAGATGAATGATTGGAGTATTAATGCCAGCAGTTTGGCTAAAGAAAGGTTGCTCGCTAGCTAACTAGCATCTCTGACTTGTGTTAGCCTTGTGGCTTGTTGCTAGCTGACTGGGATAGTAAAGTTAGCTGTCGTTATTGACTAGAAATCACAATATAACAGCATAATGTTGCTCGGAGAGCGCTCATCGGCTAACATAGAGTTATCATCCTGATAAGGTTGGCTGCAATAGATTGATAGTAAGCATTGTTGTTGGTCGTCTCTGTCGATGTTGTATGTGCGCATTGCGACAGTGTTGGGTGCAACTTAGGTTAGCTAGGCTTTTCTTAAGCTCACCAGGTAAATATCGTTTTGTTGTAACTTTCTGATGTTATTACACTGTGGTAATAATATCAAACCATCTCCAGAGAAAGAGAAATGTGAACATACAGTATTGATTAATTGTTTTAATGATATTTGTCAATAACACAATAACGTTGCTCATCAGGTAATTTTGTTAATGTGCGAAGAAGCATTGCTCTCATGTATAATTTCGGCTCTTTTACACGCTAACCTGTAAATGTCATTATCAAATACTTTGAAGATTATTCACGTTGAGTTCATATATGCAGTTTGTGTAACAATACAACAGAGTACCAATAATAGTATGGTTAGGCGGAGTAAAAACTCGTGCTTTGCTGCCAAACAATGTTAAAACCTACAGAACTTTAGAAAAGATCCTAAAGTTTACACAGGTACCAGATATGTGAGGCTGAGCTTTGATCAGACGTGGATAGAATTATGCACAAATGATCTAGAATGTCTCCAGTTGGTTGAATGGTGCAGCTATAAAAGAAAAAACAAACAAACTTGTTTTTGGATTTTAATATTATATTCCATGTAATGCTAATGGAAAGTTGGGACAAGCTGATGAAGAATATGTACGAAATACTGTCTGTGTGAAATGCGAGGAATTTACCAACCTGATAAGTACTTAAAGAGGAAACTACAGGAACTGGACATTATGCTGTGAAATTGCAATTATAGCAGAACATTAAAAAACATATGTGCTATTATGTGTGTTTGGCTTTTATATTTGTGACCTGCATGGGAAGACAAAGTACTGCTTGGATGATGCTTAAACAGTTTGCTAACAATACCTTGCGCTTCTTCTCAGGAACAGCAGTCATGTCAGACTTCATTGAGAGCGAGGCTGAGGAATCAGAGGAGGAGTTTGAAGAGAAGGACCTAAAGCCTAAAAAGACCCAGAGATTTATGGAGGAAGATGGTGAGATTTGAGTTGTTTAGTTCAGGTTATGTGATTCAAAGTTGGGGTTGTATGACGTGTGGACCACTTATCTGTCATGTCTCAACAGATGAAGAGGAAGAAGAGAACACAGAGGACCAGGATGAGCAAGGAAATTTACGCGGACTCATCGATGATGGAGACGAGGAAGAGGGGGAGGAGGACGACGAATCTCAAAGGAGTGGGAGTGGAGGGGGGAGTGACTCAGAAGAGGAAGTGAGGCATCGACGTAAAAAGCGCAGTAAGTTTATCAGGAGTTTTTCTTTTAAAGGTTGCTGCCATTGTTGCAGGTTTGGATTAGTTTCGTCACGGATGGAAAGGGCTCCACCACCTTCAGTAGTCACCTGGATTGCTTTTCCAGCAGTCTTGAAGGAGGTCCCATATATGCTGAACACATGCTGGCCACTTTGCCTTCACTCTGTGGCCCAGTTCATCCCAGACCATCTCCACTGGGTTTAGGTTAGAGGATTGTGGAGGCCAGGCCATCTGCCACAGAACTCTATCACTGTCTTTCTTGGTCAAATAGCTCTTACATAGCCTGGAGGTGTGTTTGACTCATTGTCCTGTTAAAAAAACAAAAGATATGCTTACAAAGCAGGCATGTTGCTGCAGAATGCTGAGGTAGCCATCCTCGTGAAGTGTGCCTTGAATTTTGAATTAATTGCCAACATTGTCCCCAGCAAAGCCCGCCCACACCATCACACTCCATGCTTCACGACAGGAACCACACATGCAGATACCATCCGTTCTCCTTCTGTGCATCTCACAAAGATACGGCGGTTGATGTTGAAATGTGTCTGCTGCTTGAAATCTGTGAAGCATTTATATGGGCTCTAATCTGAGCTGCCATTTATTGGCATTTGTGAGGCTGGTAACTGTAACTGAACTGATCCTCTGCAGCATAGGTGACTCATGGCCTTCCTTTCCTGGGGCGGTCCTCATGAGAGCCAGTTTCTTCATAGCATTTCATGGTTTTTGGGACTGCATTTGAAGATCCATTCAAAGTTCTTGACATTTTGCTGATTGACTGACCTTCATGTCTTAAAGTGATGATGGACCCTCATTTCTCTTTCCTTACCTGAGCAGCTCTTGCAGTAATATGGATTACTACAGTTGAATGGGGCTATTTACTGTATACCAACACTACCTCTCCACAACACTGCTGATCTCAAACGCATTAAGAGGGCAAGAAATTCCACTAATTAACTTTTGACAAGACACATCTGTTAACTGAAAACCATTCCAGGTGACAACCTCATGAAGCTGGTTGAGATAATGCTAGTAGTAGGCAAAGCTGTTGTCAAAGCAAAAGGTGGATACTTTGAAGAATCCAAAATATCAAACATAATTTGCTTTATTTAATACTTTTTTGCTACATAATTCCATGTGTTAGTTTTACTGTTTTGAGTTCTCTTTATAGCTATAGTTCATATTCACTATAATATTCACACTGAACTCCATGAGATTCCTCCTCAGTATAGTCTCACAATACAGTAAAATACGACACACAAATATAATTTTGAAGTGATTTTACTCAGGCATCTTAATCCGTAGTCATTTCCCAATATGATATAAAATTGATTGTTAGGGTGTCATTTTAAGATGGATCACCGTTCTTCTCTTTGCAGATTATGACGACTACCTGGATGATGATGATCTTGACCTAATTGAGGAAAACTTGGGCGTTAAAGTGAAAAGGAGGGTAAGAATCGTTTGCCATCACTATTTTCTCTGTAGTTACGCTGCATGTCATTTCCGTACATTTGTAAAAGTTTAACCTAGTAGCGCTGATGCACTACCGGTCTTGTGTCACAGAAGAAGAAATACGACCGTGTAAAAACACTTGATGATGATGAAGAAGATGATGACGAGAAGGACTTGATAGCAGATGAGATCTTTCATGGTGATGCAGAGGGCGAGCTGGAAGAAGGTGAAGCTGTTGATGAGCCTCTCCATCACGGAGATGATGACGAAGAGGGAGAGGATGAGGAGTCAGGTATGCCTGTCTTGGAGCATCTTGAAAGAAGAGAACTAATAGAGAAATGTAAAGTCGGGCCTGCCATTGATGTCTATATTATGCATCATGGAATTCCTCATCATCGTTTGTTTTTGTCCCACAGATATAGACGATTTTATTGTGGATGACGATGGCCAACCCATCACCAAAAAGAGGGGCAAGAAGTTCCCGGGATACACAGACGCGTGAGTGCTGTTGTTTATACAGTATACAGTGTCTATCCATAAAAAAATTGATCCAGTAGGGCTCAAATATCACCTCATCCATCAAACTGAAAATATGTAGTATATACAAGGAAACCACAAGACAATACACACAAATGGCAAACTGCTTTGAGATATGAGTAAAGTCGAAACACGTAATCACTGCCACTGTTCCTCCTCCCATAGAGCCCTCCAGGAAGCCCAAGAAATCTTTGGTGGCGACTTTGATTTTGCTGACTTTGACGCAGACGCTTACGACCAGGGCGAGGAGGAGGAAGAGGACCAGGATGAAGAGGGTTGGGACCGACCCAAGAAGCAGACTAAGAGGAGGCAAGGAAGGAAGAGCATCTTTGAGATCTATGAGCCCAGTGAGCTGGAAAGTAGTCACATGACCGACCAGGACAATGAGATCCGTACTACGGACATGCCAGAGAGATTCCAGGTGTGTGTCAGTGTTTCTGATGCTAACAGTGTTGATGCATTGTTAGATTTATATACAGACCATATAAGGTCGTAATGACTTCTCTCAAAGCCTGTCTATTATTCCTGACTCCGTTCTCTGTCTTATAGTTGCGATCCATCCCTGTTAAACCTGCTGAGGATGATGAGCTGGAAGAGGAAGCAGAGTGGATTTTCAGACATGGCTTCTCCACTCTTACTATCTCCATGCAGGTATGACTTTTGCCATCCAAACTGAGGGAAAATGCACCCACAACAAATGCAAAGAATCTTCTAGGATTTTCAGTTGTGATACCTGGTTAGATTCCCCTTTGTGGAAGAAAATCATTGGAATTTCTGTTTTTTTTTCTGAACCCTAACAGGAGAGCACAGATTATCTAGACAGGGGAACAACCACAAACTTCAGCAGGAAAGGCCCCAGCACAATTGCCAAGATCAAAGAGGCCCTCAACTTCATGAGGAATCAACAGTTTGAGGTACAGGGAGCTCACCTTACCCATGTGATGAATTCCCTTCATCTGTTTCCTTTGCTTGAAGTTAATCTTCTCTATAATTAACATTGTGTCTTCAAAAAGGATGCTAAATATGACTTTGTCATAAAAAACCTTTTTTTTTTCAGGTTCCATTCATAGCTTTCTACAGGAAAGAATATGTGGAGCCAGAGCTCAACATCAATGACCTGTGGAAGGTGTGGCAGTGGGATGAAAAGGTATAGTTAAGGTTCGAGCCCTGAAGGGGCAGAACCCAGTTGTGTTGTGTGCCAATTTCTTATGATTATTTTTCTGCCACATTGGCTCAAAGTGTCATGAGCTTTAATGAAATTTTGCCCAATAACTGAAATGGAAAGCCAGTTAGTATGAAAGAGTGATCCTATAACAATCACTTCAGTTAATTTGTTTTCTGAATTATTATCAATCATTTGGTTTCATCAGTTTGGTATATGTATTCCACCTCTGGTTTCTTGACGTACACATTTTCATCCTTCACCCACCAGTGGACTCAACTGAAGACCCGGAAGCAGAACCTGACCCGTCTGTTTCAGAAGATGCAGTCCTACCAGTTTGAGCAGATTTCAGCTGACCCTGACAAACCTCTGGCTGACGGCATCCGTCCTCTGGACACCGCCGACATGGAGAGGTACTTGTCAATAACACTGGAGGGCTGAGGCTGAAAAAAGATACTCTCTTATGCAGAAAAGTGCTAAAAATCAAAGTTCACGTGGTGATTGACGATAAACACTGCTGTCCACCAATCCTCACAGCTCTTTTTCTGTCTCACTCAAACCTAATTTTGTCAATTTTCTATAGGCTGAAAGATGTGCAGACTCTTGAGGAGCTGAGTGATGTGTACAACCACTTTCTGCTGTACTATGGCCGAGACATCCCCAAGATGCAGAATGCCGCCAAGGCCAACAAGAAGAGGATCAAGAAGCATAAAGACGAATCAGAGGATGGTAAGACGGATATGTCTGAAATGACTCTTTCATGAAATTGAAACAACCTTTAAGTTAGGAGTGTTGCCTCATTTAAAAAAATGTGCTATATGACTGATTTTGATTGGCTCCTCATTAGGTGAAGAAGAGGAAATGGAGGTAGAACAAGAAGAAGAACACAAAGGACCTGACCTCAAGCTGGCATCTCGTAGAGATATGTACAGCATCTGTCAGAGTGTAGGACTTGGTGGGTCTCCATTTTTTTTACCTTACACACCACAATCTCAGTGTTCGCGCGCACTTACACCTTTTTTCCCAAGCTTGGTGGTACTTCAACTTGTTTTTCTATTTCTTCCTGACTGCAGATGGCTTGGCTAAAAAGTTTGGGTTAACTCCAGAGCAGTTTGGAGAAAATCTGAGAGACAGTTACCAGCGTCACGAGACGGAGCAGTTCCCCGCAGAGCCCGTAGAGCTGGCCAAAGATTATGTCTGCAGCCAGTTCTCCTCTCCCGAGGCAGTGCTGGAAGGAACCAGGTACATGGTGGCCATGCAGATTGCTCGGGAACCTCTGGTCAGACATGTTCTCCGACAGACGTTTCAGGAGAGGGCCAAGATCAACATCAAGCCCACAAAGAAGGGCAAAAAGGTACACACGGTGGAAAGTTTTCTGAACTTATGGAGTGTGCTCCGAGTCCCATTCTGAACCTGCCCTCCCATTTGTTTACTTCCTGTAGGAGATAGATGAGGCTCATTTTGCCTACTCCTTCAAGTATCTTAAGAACAAGCCTGTGAAAGAGCTGAATGGAGATCAGTTTGTGAAGATGTGCCTGGCAGAGGACGAGGGGCTGCTTTCCATTGAGATCTGTATAGATCTTATCGGGGTCAAAGGGTAAGTATAGTGACAATATCGATGTACAAAAACATCAGAGTTTTACTTTTCCGCTCAGTTTTGTTGTTTATGCACATTCCTTGGCCATAGGGCACTCACCAAGCACAGGATCTGATGTGATTAACTGTTGTGCTATTTTTAGCGTCTGTATAGAAACCTAGCTTGGATGTCTGAGGAAAGGAGGGCTTGATAAGTAGGATAGCTCCCATGAGTTTTATGTTTTGAAGTTTTAAGCTGCATCTTATGTTTTTATCCACATCCTTGTCAGTAGTACATGGGGCTTTTGAATTATGACTCTGGTAATATTAAGGCTCTCCTTTCTGTCTCCGCTTCTCTCTGTGTCTTCCCTCTGCTTCTCCTCAGATATGCTGGGGACCAGACGTACTTTGATGAGATCAAACAGTTCTACTACAGGGATGAGTTCAGTCACCAGGTGCAGGAGTGGAACAGGCAGCGAACGTTGGCCATAGAGAGAGCTCTCACTCAGTTCCTCTACCCTCAGATGGCAAAAGAGTTGAAGAGCAAACTGATTGCTGAGGCCAAAGAGAGCATTATCAGGGTAATTTCTCATGATATCTGTCTTCATGTATTGTAATCTAACATTACTGTACAAGTGTTATGCACAGAAAGTTAACACTTGTTTAATGTTGTAATCCTAGAACTCATTGTGAACTCTCAAATCTCCATTTCTTCTTGTAGTCCTGCTGTCGTCGGTTGTATAACTGGCTTAAGGTGGCTCCTTACAGGCCAGATCAGCAGGTCGAGGAAGACGACGATCTGATGGACGAGAGTCAAGGCAAAGGCATTCGGGTGCTGGGTGTAGCCTATGCACCTAGCAGGTGTGTGTCCAGCAGGGCTTTTATTTATTCCTTGATATATCAGTAGCTAGAATTTGTGCTCATATGAATCAGGGACATACAGACTGGGTGTTAGTAAGTTGTGGGGATGCCACGTTCATAAACGTCACATCGCTTTATTCAGGTTTTTCCTTCAATTTGTTACCCGTCTGTTTGTGTTAAGCAGGCATTGTTTGCTGTAGAAATGACACGCTTATGTAATAATATAGATTGTTCCTTACAAATTTTGCTCTCACAGAGATACGCCGGTCTTCTGTGCTCTGATCAATGGGGAAGGAGAGGTGGTTGACTTCTTGCGTCTGCCCTACTTCATGAAGAGGAGGAATGCCTTTAGGGAGGATGAGAGAGAGAAGAAGGTAAGAGCAGAGAACATGACCGCTTCTGTGCAACCAACAGATACCTTTCAGTTATAGAAAAGCGTGTAACTGGATGCATCTTTGTGTGTGTCAGGCCCATGACATTGAAAATCTCAAGAGGTTTCTGTCCGGCAAAAAACCTCATGTGGTAGCTGTCGCCGGAGAGAACAGGTGAATGATTGATTTCTTTCTGAATGTGATGGAAAGCTACATTATGAGCAGCATTCACATGTATGTTAAAAACACGCTGTGTGTGCAGAGATGCCCAAATGATCATGGAAGACATCAAGAGGGCTATCAGCGAGCTTGAGCAAGAGTCCTCTCTGCCTGCTGTAGGAGTGGAACTTGTTGACAATGAACTGGCCACACTGTACATGAACAGCAAGAAGTCTGAGGTAAATGCCGTCCATACCTTACGTAGGCACAAACACACCAGTGGTTTCACTGTTCAACTATGGTTAACCACAGCAAATTCATTATCTAGTGAATCTGAGATGCTGCCTAGTGTTTTTTTTCTGCTCATTTCCCCCTAACCCTCTGCTTCCTCTCTGTCCAGGCTGATTTTAGGGATTACCCTCCTTTGCTGCGACAGGCTGTGTCGATAGCCAGGAAGATCCAGGATCCCCTGATAGAGTACGCTCAGGTTTGCAGCACCGATGATGATATTCTCTGCCTCAAACTACACCCGCTTCAGGTGAGACACTGCAGAAATGTCGGTGGTTTTGTTTTTGTCTGTATATTTATTGTTGTCTATTGTTTCAGCATGATTTCTTTAAGTATCACAGCTAGATTTACAGCATTTCCTGTGACATCACTGAAAGACTAATTGAATTTTAGTGTAATGATACGATTTGAAAATTCAGGGTTGTTGTTTTTTGCTTTGTTTATTTGCTTTTGAAACATTTGGTAACAGGAGATAACAGTTCCTGCCTTGTTTATCCACCTTTGATTCTCCTGTAGAATCACATAGACATTACATTACACAGACCATTACAAGCTAAGATGTTGCTACAAGATTAAAGTATGGAAACATCCACTCAGTCTGTTTGGCCTGGTCAGCTACATTATGTATCAACAAACCAGTAAATATTAAGATGATGATTTAATGCTCCACATCTGCAGAGTCTTGGACAGTAGTTTTTCCTCCCCGTCTCTCTCAGGAACATGTGCTGAAGGAAGACTTGCTCTGTGCACTTTACTGTGAATTCATCAACCGCGTCAATGAGGTTGGAGTGGATGTAAACAAGGCCATCGCCCATCCTCACACTCAAAGCCTGGTCCAGTATGTCTGTGGTCTGGGGCCAAGGAAGGGCTCCCACCTGCTCAAGGTGTGTGCTGTTTGTGCTGCTGTCATTCATTTTTTGTGTCATATCTGAAAGCGTGCTGCCCTACCTGCTCATCTGATAACTGTCGTGGTCGTTGTACTTGTGCAGATTCTGAAGCAGAACAACACTCGTCTGGAAAACAGAACCCAGCTGGTCACAATGTGTCACATGGGACCCAAAGTTTTTATCAACTGTGCAGGTTTCATCAAGATCGACACCGCATCGCTTGGGGACAGGTTGGTACCTTGTGGGGGTCCTTCACACACTCAGACCATCCAGATGTTTCCCGTGGATTAAGCATTCAGCCTGTGGTGAGGTTAGTTTGAATCAGCGTTGTTTTTTCTTTCCGCACAGTACGGACTCCTACATCGAGGTTCTGGACGGATCCCGTGTCCACCCTGAGACGTACGAGTGGGCTCGCAAGATGGCTGTGGACGCCCTCGAGTATGACGAATCAGCAGAAGATGCCAACCCAGCTGGAGCTTTGGAGGAGATCCTGGAAAATCCAGAACGTCTCAAAGATCTGGACCTGGATGCGTTTGCTGAAGAGCTTGAGAGACAGGTTAGTATGTGTGTGTGTTGTCAGTGTCAGTGTCTGTCCAATGTAGCATTTATGAACACCTGGAGAAAAAAATCCTATAGTGCAGAATGCTGATTTGATTTAATCCAGAGGGAGACATGTCAGACATCACGGTGTGTTTCAGGAGCCTGTGAAGCCAAAATATACTTCAGCAATGTTTCACATTAACTCACAAAGCATTATCATCATTTTCTTCTTTGTTTTGTTCCTCTAGGGTTACGGCAACAAGGGAATTACTCTGTATGATATTCGTGCAGAGCTGAGCTGCAGGTATAAAGACCTGAGAGTTGCTTACAGAGTCCCCAACACTGAGGAGGTCTTCAACCTGCTCACCAAGGAGACCCCAGAGACCTTTTATATTGGTAATACACACTGCACTGAAGTGCACATATTTATCTCTTGCATCAAAATTCACCAGAGGCCAATAATTTATAGTTTAATCCTAACCACCAGCACTCAGCCTGAGAAGTGTGTGCAGTAGTCATAGCATGTTCCTTATTCAAATAACAAGTGACAGCAGAAAAGAAGCTCCACGGTCTGGTGTGGCTGATCATTGTGCAATCTTTTCTTCCAGGTAAGCTGATCACCAGTGTAGTAACTGGTATCGCTCACCGGCGGCCTCAGGGAGAGAGCTACGACCAGGCCATCCGCAACGATGCTACGGGGCTCTGGCAGTGTCCCTTCTGCCAGCAGGACAACTTCCCCGAGCTCAGCGAGGTACCACAAAGCTGAGTTTTCCTCTTTCGGCAACTTCTTGTTCAGAAACAGCTGACATCTAAACATCATCTTTCATTTTTTGTGTTCCCACTTTAGGTGTGGAATCACTTTGACAGTGGTTCGTGTCCAGGTCAGGCCATTGGCGTGCGGTCCAGATTAGATAACGGCGTCCAGGGATTCATTCCCACCAAGTTCCTCAGTGACAAAGTGGTCAAACACCCTGAAGAGAGGGTCAAGGTGAGATGTTCTTTGTTGTTGTCATCCTTTGTTGTGCTTTGCTGATGCTTTTCAGTTTCATTTTTATTTCTCTTTTTCTTAATCTTACCTGCAACAATGTAAATGTGTCTGAGAGTTTAACGTTGGTTCCAGTTACGCTACCCAATCCTGATAGATCTGATGATTGAATATTTTGGTCCTTCCTGTCTCATTTCCTTCTGCTGATGCACCTGTGTGATCCTGTTCCTCTTCCCCTTCCTCCCTCAGGTGGGCATGACAGTTCACTGCCGCATCATGAAAATCGACATTGAGAAATTCAGCGTCGATCTCACGTGCCGCACATCGGATTTGATGGACAAGGCCAATGAGTGGAAGCTCCCCAAAGACAGCTACTATGACTTTGACACAGAGTCGGAAGACCAAAAACAGGAGGAGGAGCTCAAAAAGAAACAACAGCGAACACGTTAGTACAATAACAGGGTTAATGAAAGTTATATGAATCAGAGAAGCTGATAAAACGGCACACTGCGCCAATTTGGGGGAATTTTTCCTCACAATGCATTTTGTTTACGTTATTTACATCCACATCAGTGTTCTTATACCGTTTCCCTGTTCTTTGCCTTCCGTCTGTCTCTCCAGCATATATAAAGCGTGTGATCGCCCACCCCAACTTCCACAATATCAGTTTCAACCAGGCAGAGAAGATGATGGAAACCCTGGACCAGGGAGACTTGATCATCAGACCCAGCAGCAAGGGAGAGAACCACCTCACCGTCACCTGGAAGGTAAGAAACAGATGGAGGCGCACAGCACAGTGATAAAGAGTAAGTATTGTAAAGACTTTGCTTGACACATGTTCTGACTCTGTGTGATGTCATGTAGGTGGCTGATGGTATTTACCAGCACGTGGATGTGAGAGAGGAAGGCAAAGAGAATGCTTTCAGCTTAGGGCACACTCTCTGGATCAACAATGAAGTAAGCTGCTTTCTTCTCCTTTTTTCTGAAACATGATCCCGCACTTCATGATGCAGAAAATATCTTGGGAAACAGCAGTGCCATGAAAGGAATAGTTTGTAGGATTTATGGGGATCTGTTGGCAGAATAGTTTGTAGGATTTATGGGGATCTGTTGGCAGAAATGGAATAATAAATTCATAAGTCTGTTCTCATTATTGTATAATCACCTAAAAATAAGATGTTTTCTTTAGCCTTGAATCAGCTCTTTATATCTACAGGAGTGGGTCCTCTTCCATAAAGTTCACCATGTTGCACCACCATATTCCTACAGTCACCTAGAACAGACGAACCCAAGTTTTGCATTTTCCCACAGTTTTGCAACCTCCGTAGTTTCTCCTACAGCTTGGAAAGGGAGGGTTTGGGAGAAATTCCAGTCAAATGTGTACAATGTTTATTTTTTGTGTTTAACTGAGTAATGGAGACAACAAACTTTGAATTTGGTCCAGTCCTGAACGAGAACACAGAAGCCAGCATCCGCACAATGGTCTACGATATAATCCCTCCTGGTGTTTGCACACCATCAGAATACATTCACGATGTTTGTTTGTTTGTGCCACTGACAGGCTTGTTATTCTGCAACATTTTGGAAAGGATCCCTACAGAGAGAGGTTTTTGTTAATGAGTAAGAATTTTTTTTTTTTAACCAGCTGTTTGACCAGAAACAGCTGTCATATTGCTCGAGCCAAAGCGACTTTATAGAAAGAGGAATTTTACTATTGTAAAACGCCCTTCATTTAAATTCAACAGAAACAAAATAAAACACATGAAAGCCATCCTGGTTTGAAGTTTCTGCTGTTCCACAAATAATCAGCACCAAATCTGTTTGAAATAAACCTTTAATAAGAGGTAGATAAGAAAATATCAGGAGAGGAAGCAGATGTAACCAGAATGTTTTTGCATCTAACTCAGCAATTACTATCACGGGACATTATGACCAGGAAGATTTAAATATGCCGGACATCAACAGATGTTCCCTGTAAAAAACGCCTGGGAACCCTGCTTGTCCAAGTGTTGTTAAAGAGTTTCTTGCATCCTCTGCAGGAGTTTGAAGATCTGGATGAAATCACTGCTCGCTACATTCAGCCAATGGCGTCGTTTGCCCGGGATCTACTGGGGCATAAGTACTTCCAGGAGTGCAATGGGGGAAACAAGGAGGTATATACAGATTTACTATTTTGTAGTGTTTTGATATTACCTCATTCTCCTACCTGTCTTTGCCACAAGTTGCACCTTTCACATTGTCTCGTTGTCTCTCTGATAGAAAATGGAGGAGCTGTTGGTCAGGACAAAGAGGGAGAAGCCTACTTTTATTCCTTACTTTATTTCGGCATGTAAAGACCTGCCGGGAAAATTCATACTGGGCTATCAGCCTCGCGGAAAACCAAGGTGAGCAGCCATGTTTTTGTCTCCTCTGTTTTCTGATTATTCGCTGCGATGATGCCATGGGTAGAAAACACTGAATGAATAAACTGGGCTGATTCCTGTGGAAATTGATTCTAGACAGAATTGTTCATGTTGCTTTTCCTCACAGCAGCCCAAGCTAATATTAAAAGCACAGAAAAGGCAGATGATGTCATTCATTGCTGTCAATAGTGGTGAATCACAGTGGCATATGGTGATATGCTAAGGTTCAGAGCTACTACAGAGCCTCATATTTGCAAATCTGAATCTCTCTGACTCATCTCATACTTAATCGTGCCAAATTACAATTCTAATCCACTCTCCCACTCAACAGCTCCACTGCTAAGACGTTTTTTATTAGATGCTTACTGGTTTGATTGACAGCAGAGTTCACATACCTGTAGAGTGCCAACATGTTGTCATTTTTTATTTCTTTTTTTTTCAGGGTTGAGTATGTGACCATCACCCCCGATGGCTTCCGCTACCGTTCACAGATATTTCCTACGGTGAATGGACTATTCCGTTGGTTTAAGGACCATTACCAAGAGCCTGTGCCAGGTACAGAAGCACGCATACTGCTTATGGTGTAAACTAACGACATTTGAAATGTATTGTGAGTTGTTATCTAACATTTTTCTCCTGTCAAAGGCATCACTCCTAGCAACAGCAGCCGAACAAGGACACCTGCATCCCTGAACGCCACCCCAGCCAATATCAACATCGCGGGTGAGTCCTGCTCTCCTCCACACACACACACAAATCTACGTTTTCAGCATGAGTGCAGTTGTAGCACATTTTACTATTTCCTGTTGTATTCCTTCCTCTCTAGACTTGACACGGGCTGTCAACGCGCTCCCACGCAATATGACTTCTCAGATGTTCAGTGCTATCGCTGCAGTCACAGGCCAGGGCCAGAACCCCAACACCACCCCCGCGCAGTGGGGCTCCAGCCAGTACGGCTACGGTGGCAGCACCGGCGGAGGAGGAGGGAGCTCCTCTGCTTATCATGTGAGTGCAGCTTTTAATGTTGACAACTACTGTGCAAGGAACACGGTTTTGTTGATGTCAGTGGCTTCAAACAGACTGCCCTAACATTCACTGTAGGTCTGTATAAGCTGAAGGTGCCCACTTACAGATACATCAGACATTGAAAATGAAAGTGGGTGAGCCACTCTCATTGGCTCTACTTCCTCCTATGCAGGTATTTGCCACACCTCAGCAGCCCATGGCGACGCCCATGATGACGCCCAGCTACTCCTACACCACACCGAGCCAGCAGGCCCTGGGCACGCCACAGTACCCCGGTTCTACCCCGCAGTCCTCACACTCTCACGCACACACCCACCCACACGGAAGTCACGTGTCACACCACGGCCATCACGGCCACCACAGCAGCCACCACGGCCACTCGTCCGGCACGCCATCATCCTCCACCTCATCCAGAGGACGGACGCCACAGCAGCAGCCAAAGTGAGTACAGGTGGAGTGAGTGTGGTCGAGCTGAGGTACTCCTGAAAAGCATCGTGGTTGAATTGAGTTTTTGTGGTCAGCTGCTGTTACCTTCGCTCTAGATTATTTTCATGATCATCTTTATCGTCAGGTTTTCTCTTCACCTCTTAATTTTTTCTGCCATTAGATGGAGCTAAACCCTCAGACTGCATCATCTTCAGCCTAAGCAGCAGCTCCGCCATGCACTCTGTTTTTACCTTCCTTCAGTACTTGACTAAACCACCTCCCTCTCTCTCCTCCCTCCCCACAGGCCCAGCGGCAGCAACGCCTCCGCAGTGGACTGGGGCAAGATGGCGGAGCAGTGGCTGAAAGAGAAAGAAGCGGAGGGGCGAAAGAAAGCCCAGAGGATGACGCCACGGCCGTCGCCCAGCCCCATGATCGAGAGCACACCCATGTCGATCGCCGGAGACGCCACACCCCTGCTGGACGAAATGGACCGATAGGACTCGCAGGGGGGCGTCGCTACACCCCCCCTACTCAACTCATCCTCTGTACTGCTTCTCCATCTGGATAACCCTCCACCTTCTGTCTCTCCCATCAACCCTCTCCTCTGGCCGACCACACCTGGCTGATCTGGAGCCCACTCCATCCAGCTGACTGTCCATTCATACGTTCTCTTCTCTTCCTGATATTGTAGCTGCAGTTTATCAGTCTGGTGTCATCTGAGCTCCTTCTCCCTGTTGTCCTCCTGTCCACCCATCTCATCCCAAATGTTTCACCTCCTCACCTCCGGCCAACTCCTTTGGCTGCATAGTATTTTGTACAGGCAGAATAACACTGTATGTATATGTCATGCAGAAAGTCAGTACAGTGACACAAAAAAAAAACTTGAAATATGTGACAGCCGCTACATGTGCAGTAGGATATGGACCTACACAGACTACGTGAGACAAGCTGTCCTGCTGTCTTTATTTTCGCGACTGGTTTCAGTTCGATCAGTGAATGGTTTTGACAGAGCGGCACAGTTACAGTTTCCACAACCCGCTTCACCTCCTTTATGGTCGGTTGATATTTTCAAGCAGTTGCCAAAAGATCGCTTTGCCATGTCAATCAGGACATCTGTCATTTTTGTATGGAATGCGTCAGAATGAATAAAGACTTTTTTTTTTAAATTTGTCAACATTAAGCCTCCGCTCTTCACATCTGTCAAAGAAAAAAAACACACCTGTGACTACAGACATGCGAACATGCCAAGTGTGAGGGATGAGGCTGAATTAAAAAAACAAAATGAATTTAAAGAGAAAGATCGACTTGAGTTTATCTCAAGCATGATTACTGCTCGTCGTCTGTGTCCGGCACACGCTGTGTTATGCTCAGTGACTGTGTTTTGGCTGCTGTAGATAGCCTCTCATGTATCGTTGACTCTTATTTGACCTGTACTGTGTGGACACTGACAGTGTGCCACGTTTGAGGCAACAGTGGTTGTTTTTTTCAGTGACTTCATCTGCATTTCTGCAAAGCAGCGCAGAAGAAGTCACTTTTTAAAGCAGGTGATTTTAGTAAGAATACCTAACGGGCAAAGTGGAAGCACCTCGCCATATCAAGCAAGCGTGCATGACAGCGTCAGAGGACGATTTTTAATTTGCATCTCCTGCATCTTTGAAGCCCGCGGTTCAGTGAGCATTCACTTTCGACATTGTGTTATGATGTTTGCCACCTTGTAGGATGTGATCTCCTCGTACACCGCTGCTGCAGTTTGGTCCCAGACAGTATCAACAGTTAAATTAAGACATTTTCAGTGTTTCAGAGTTCAGATTTCTCTAAGTCTTTCAGCAAAAGACACAAACTGACTTCCTCCTGTGTTTATATTCCTAACGCTGTATAATATTCCCAACTGCACGCAGCTTTGTCGGTCGAACGAATATATCGTCATTAAAAACGCATTGAATCTTCTTTGTGATCATCGTGCGGCAGTTGTAGGTCACTCTGCATCCCTCTTGACTTGTGCATTCAGGGGTTTTTTTTTTGTTTTGTTTTTTTGGCAAACAAGCAGCACTGGTATTCAATGGTGTGCTTCATTTTGCAGTGTGCAAAGTATCATGGTCCCATAGTATGCATATTGTTTTAAATAATTATGGTTTATGGTTAACTTGGTTTTACATCTCTTGCCAGATTGAGATACTGCATCTTTCTCAGCGAGGCTGTGATTGGTTCTCGGCAGCAGGTGGTGATAGAGGAGAAATGATGTCTCTGGCACTGCTGATGACCTTTTCTACCTGTGATCCCTTTAATAAAAGTGTTCATATTATACCCCCGAGTCGTGTTCATGCTAATTTGGGCAACGAACTGGCACTCTGGACATGTGATGTACATGGAAGTGTGTGTATGTGTGCGAGTGTGTTGGCATTCCTGATTTTCTTCATGGTAGAAATATGATTAGCTGGAACAGAACGTGAAGAATTTTCCCAAGCTTTGTTTTTTACTATCTGACAGAAGGACAACAGAGTGATGAAAACCAGTTTATTTACAGTTAATCATTTATGAGCTGTAATAAAAGTAGATCTATGTTTGATAGGAGACGAGGACAAAAGCATGAAAACACATTTCTTCTTCTTCCTTTCTGACTTTACAGAGTGAGGAAATCAATTTGCTGCTCCTTCCTGTTCCTGCAAACAATCCCTCCATTTTTGAGATCATGAGAACCCTGATGTCAGAGGAGAGAGATGCTTTGTGGGTGTGACCGTGGTCATGGGAGCTGGCGTACGCATCACATTAGCAGCACAGACACATGACAGGAGACCAGTGAGGGAGCCGAGGAAACCAAAAATTAAATAAAAAATTTGGTCTCGTACTGGCATTTTGTCCAGTAATGGAAGAAGAATGTGGCTTCACGTGTTTATGAATTCTCATCAAAGTGTAGTTTAGCAAAAGATCTGGCGGGGAATAATCTTCCTCATTTGATGGATGTTTATCAAGCATATCACAAAGCTTTACTTGTTGCATCGCCGGCCAGCAGTGCAAACATTCCTGACGGGACACTAAGCTCGTCTTTGTGCTGACTGACTGTTTACAGCCTCAACTCAGACCTCAGTATGTCAAACCTGTGACTTCCTTGCAGGCCGTTTGCAGAATGCCACAAACATCATTTGGTTGATAAGACACTGTTTTTTACGGGGTCCGTTCATGATCTCCACACTGAGCGTGCTGAGATTCATTTTGTTTCATTTTCTCCTTCAGTGGGCCATTTCGTGTAGCTGTGTAGTTGGCGCAGTGTTTCCAGGCCGGCGTCCGGGTCGTTGGTTCCCTCATCAGCAGCAGTTGGACTTCCTCTTGGTGGGCGCTTGATTGGCCTCGCTGCTGTCTGTGAGCCCTGTGAGGAACGCAGGTAAAAATCAAGCAGATGTCACATTTTTGGCATCTAAATGCACAATGTGAGCCTTCCTTCAGTGCAATGAATGTGGGCAATGTACTTTGTTTACTGCTTCATATGTGTCATGAGAAAAACTGATAATATTGCTTCAGTACAACAAATGAAAGATTCTCTGCATCCTGAGAAAATTCTGAGACCTTTGAGCTTTTGAAACTTGATTGAAACATTAACCTCGAGGCTGTCATCATTATTGAGAACTTGACACAACAGTTCCCAGAAATTGGGGAACTAATTAGCCTGTCAGTGAATCAAAGCAATAGTTGAATATGAGGCCGGCTTCTTAACAATGAGACTTTACTGAGCAAACTGACTCACTGATGATGTCGCTGACGTGCCTCGAGCCGCTTTTCTCCAGCTCAGACAAAACGTTGGCCTCAAAAGTCAGAGATGCCACACGGAAGAAGAAATCCCTGACACCGTCTCCTGGAACAATGAAGAGATGAGAGTTTAGCGAGACAAAAAGAGGATTAAAGCGAAACTGAAAAGCCGGCTCGGGTGGTGGGAGATGAGGATTTGTTCAAGTTAACGTGTGTTTGACTCCCACCCGACTTGGCGGACACGGCCCAGTACTCTGCTTTGATTTCCTCGGAGAGTCTGATGGCTTCCTGCTCAATCTGAGTCAGCTGATCAGGAGACTGAGGAGGGAAATGCAGTGAATGGGATCAGGGAGGTGAAGGAAAGTGGTGAAGCAAGCAACAAGCTTCAGGCGAGTGGTCACTATAAGATCAGGCTGATCATAAACTAAAAGCTGTGTTGAAACACAACATTATTAGCTGCTACTTTCATGGTTGCAGCTAATGGTTACTTTCATTATCTATCTACTGATTATTTATTGTCATTTGTAATTGAGGCTATAAAAAGAAGCCCAAAACCCAAAGACATTAAATTCCCAATGAGAGAAAACCAATTGAAGATTAGACCAATTGACATTTAAATCAATTATCAAAATCGTTGCTAGTTAATTTTATGTTTATGTTGATGGATGAATAAATTGACCAAACAGTAGTCATGCTTGATAAATTTCACCCACACTGAGGTCCTTCTTGGTACCAACAAGGAACAGTAAAACACTGGATGGGTCATTTTCCTTCATGGCGTCCTCCAGCCACTGCCTACACACACACACACACACACACACACACACACGCACGCACACACATGATTATCAGTCTTCACAACGCATTTTAATGGTATAATAATTGGATCATAATGGCGTGTTCCTTACCTGGCATGTGCTAAAGAGCTCACACTGCTCAAGTCAAACACCACGATAATGGCTGGAAAAATGGGACAAGACAAACATTATGAACATAACAAACACAAACAAAGAGCACAGCGGGAGGGTGATGGTGTGAGACATCGCTGAGAGGTGTGATCGTAGAGATAAACTGACCTTGTGCTCCTCTGTAGTACGTTGAAGCGATGCATTTGAAGCGCTCCTGACCTGCTGTGTCCCACCTGAAGTAGATCAGATCAGCTTTAATTGTCCTCATTGTGTTTGGCAGAGATGAAGGAAGGAGATCGACTTTATTCAGACAAGACGAGAGCAAACAACTGCGCAGAAGACTTTGTGAGGCTTGGGGCTAAATGTTAACATTAGCATGCTAACAGTGACAATGCCAACATGCTGATGTTTAGCAGCTATAATGTTCATCATGTTCACCACCTTAGCTTAGCCTGTTAGCATGCTGACATTTGCTCAGTAGCACTAAATAAAAAGTACAGCTGAGGCTGATGGGAATGCAGTTCATACTTTGACCTGATGATGGCGCTAGAAGAAGGTATAAGGCATCGCCAAAGTTACCACAATTTATCCTGAGGGGAACATTGATGTTTGTACCAAATTTCATCTCAATCCATCCAATAGATGTTGATATGTAAAGACGTGCGAGAGGAAAAGTCAGAGGATCATCATCAGTGGGATCCATCCTCTGGGAACCATGCACGGATAAAATTTAGAGAGCTAATAGAGTATAAGACGACAACTACTTGATTATTTGAAGGAGTTTGACTGCGTTATACAGCTGTGAGGGTTCACTGACCTTTTGTGTTGAGCTCAATAAATCCTCGTTAAAATGAAGTCTGTCTCTGTGGGAAATTAACCTTAAAATTCCATTAACTCACCAACCAAAGCCATGTCATTTAAGGCCCACTTTAGAGTCTTAATAACAAGCTAATCAACTCCAGAGGATGATGTACAACCTCACAATGATCCAATCGTGATTTTGTTTAGATACAGATTGTTCAGACATTGCATATGATCAAATGAAGGTCAGGCAGCATTAATAAGACCTCACTGAGCTACTTTTTAACCCTGATGACAGTCAGCACAGTAAGTGAATCGGTGTGTTTAGGGCTCCGTCTATGAACTGAGTGTCTCTCTGTGGCATAGCAGCATACTTACAGCTGTAAACTGAAGGGAACACCGAGCACCTCGAAGCGCTCCATCTCAAAATCCACCCCTATGGTTGCTTTGTAGTTCTTATCAAACACACCCTTACGGAACCTTTGAGGAACAACAGAACAGCCATATTATACAGTTACATTGGCTGCAACTAGCAGACATCACTATTATTATCCACTAATCTACTAATCTAATCAACTATCAACTAGTTTTATGGATCATTTTGCCTATAAAATGCATATAAAATCAAAACCATGAACTTTTTTTTATCCTTTTTTCTAACCAGCACTGCAACAAAGCAACTTCCCGGTGGGGATCAGTAAAGGTTTATCTGAATCTGATTTAATCATCTATCATGTACAACCTCAGCTTGAAACACATTTAGGTTCAACCATGTTTTTCTGGAACAAAACCTGAAAGAGCTGAAGAAACATTTCTACAGGAAATAAAGCCGTTGTTCAAATCTAAAAACAGCCACACAATCCTCTAACTGGTCTAATTATTCATGCCCGCTTCTCACCTGCTGATCAGACACGTTTTCCCAACTGCGACGTCTCCCACTACGATGACCTTGGCGATATTGAAGCTGGCAGCAGAAAGCCAAAGTTGTCATTCAACAGCAACATGAAACACACACAGCAACATGATCAGCAACATGCAGACGGCCTGCAGGAGCTGACACCTATTAACCCCTTTAACATTACACCTAAATCTTTTATATTCTCAAATAAGAAACTTCAACTTTCAATGCACTTCATGGACCTCAGTCTGCTCTTCTATTAAAGATGAATCACTCTAATAATTTAATTAGCTTAGGTTTAAGCAGCCGCTCCACAGATCTCACAAAGAAAAGGGAAAATTGGCACGATTGGGGCTCTCTTAAGCCTTTCAAAAGCATGATTATCTGTTAATGCCGAGCTTTGACATTCATTTGCTATCTTAAAAAAGCACAGCGCAGACTTGCTCTATCATTTTAATTCAATAAATGTACTGAGACTTTGCTTTCTGCGAAAAAAAAACCTTAATCAATTCAAAGTCGTAAAATATTTCCTTTGTGTGTGTGTGAGGCACAAGCGTTTTGTTTTTTTTTTAGAATAAATCTGATTATGACAGAGAAAGAGAGATAGAAGCTTTGTTTCGACAGGTTATGAATAAAGAACCTGCTCAGAAGCTTTCTGTCTGCGTCTGGGTAAACCATGAGAATCACAGTAGAGGGCTATCATTGCAAAGTGGAGACTTTGGTGTGAGGCCTTCAAGTCTGGTGATATTCTGTATTTTCTTAATGTTAATAAATCTCATGAAACCAACAATGAATTGATCCTACTAATTAATACTAGTAACATATATTCTCTCAGACTGCTCATCTTCTTCCTCTGTGCTATAGATCCCTGTTGCTGTCCATATATGATTAAAGCACATCAGTGAGCCGGTCCCACAGACGCTGTCCTGCTGCTCACAAGAGCACCAAACGTGTATCACTACGCAGCTGAATATAGTCCCCAACAGATGAACAAACTACCTCTGTTTGAGTGACATGCACTAAATGCTGCAGTGCCCAGCTGATTTAAGAATTAAATGAGGGTTAATTAAAAGGGAAATTATGTATTTGCAACTAGTTTGTCAAGATTTAGTGTCACAGATAGAAGAGGCAGCTGGATTCATGAGATCACGCAAGAATGAGAATCCATTCTGCAAAGTTATGCATTTATGGCGACACCACAGTAGTTTCTGATCAATCAGCGTCCTGTGAGCAACTACTGGCAGCTACTGGCGTGCTTTAGGTATGACGACAGCGAGAGAAGCGACTGTTCATTCAAAAACAATAATGGCGACTCCTAAAGAGGTTAGCAGAGCTGCTGCTATAGCATCAGTTATATTAGAGAGTATTTCTGCATTGAAAGAAGAGCAAATGTTTTCACTCTTCTCCCGACTGGCTTCAGCAAGAGTCCCACTACGTCATATGGTTTGTTAATCTGATTGGTTGAATTTAGCCTGTGATAGACAGTGACAGACAGATGGTTCATCATTCATTTTTTTGCCTGCTGTTGCCATGCACGGCTTCACAGATGGTCCTGTGTATCAAACCATCTGATGCGTCAGGGTTTTTTTTATGTAATTTGTGAAAAAATACACAAATATAGAGTACCACCAGCCTTATCCTTCCAATAAAACATCGGATCACTGTAGTCAGATGTGATGGGTGAGGTCGGTGGCTGTCAGCTGACAGCAGACATAGCATGATTTAAAGGGCCCTGCCGGAGCTAATGCGTTTAATTCAAACACATATCACAGTGTGCAGAGGCAGCGTGTGTCATCTGTCAGCTCACCTCACTGTGCCTGTCTTCTGCACCTGACACACGGCCTTCACCTGTGGGTGGAAGCCATCTTTGGTGTGGAGCGCTGCGTTTGGACTAAAACACTGTAAAGAAAGTGGGATTCGTCAGACGCAGAGAGACGCTGATGGAAAAAAGCATTAGCCCTGAACACAGGCCTTGCTTTCATTTCGACCACACGTATCTGGCCATCAACTCTCTGAGGAACATTAACAGCCTCCAAGTGAGGTTCAAACAAAAATATCACCAGTACTGCAGGTCCAAGGGTTTCTGAAGACAACAGCATTTTGTAATGTTGAAGACAAAAAGCAGCATTTGAGACTCTTAATAGCCATGTCATCAATAGTAATACTGTTAGCTGTAATTGCATTACAGAGCGTGTGTGTGTGTGTGTGTGTGTGTGTGTGTGTGTGTGTGTTGTTTCTGACTTAGACTACTTTCAGGGCTGCATTTCATACTTGAGACCAGTTAGTTGGAGACAGCTTGTCCAATTAGGGGCAAAAAACATGTCCCCAATTAGGAAAAAGCTGACTTTTGGATCAGTGGTTAAGGTTAGGCTAAAAGTCTCCAAGAAATCACTGTCTATGTAATGTTTCCAAAAGTGTGTGTGTGTGTGTGTGTGTGTGTGTGTGTTAGTTACTAACCCTTGGGAGCTGAGTAATGATCCGGTCCTTCTTCACAGGATGCAACATATTCCTGCAGTGGATCAACACACACACGCACACACACACACACACACACACACACAAACCGTCAAGCTGCCACTCTCACTGACAGCAGACACACTTTTCATTCACTTAAAGAAGACACACACACACACACACACACACACACGCACAATTCACTTTCTTTATTCTCCACCACCCTTTGCACAAAAGCAGGGACGGACACGAGTATGTCTTCCAGCTTCTCCTGAAAATAGAGCAAATGTCAGAAAGAGAAAATGTTGGTTTCAATAATACGCAGGCCGTTCAGTGAAACAGATTTTCTTGGCTTTTCCATCTAGAAACAGCAGCAGTTTGCAGTGAACAACCATGATAAACATCCCTGGAAAATGTAGATGATTCAGTGGACTAGTCCAATTAAAGGTATTGTCTTGTTGTAAGACTGCAACACAAACAGCATTTTCTTTTTTAAAAGTGTCTTTGGACAGATTAGGCTAAGCTTAAAGGAAGTTGTGATAGACACAGACTGCGTTTGCAAATTAAGGTAAACTTTGCAAACTTTGTGTAAAACACAAACAGTCTACATACAGAAATAAAGGTTTGAGTACGTTTTACAGTTTTACCTGAAAATTGCTGAAGAGTAAACGCTGAAGGAAATGTGCTCTGGCTCCGGAGATGTGATGTGATGTGATGTGATGTGAAAACAAATCCTCAACAAAATGAGGCTGAGTGTTCAGACAGACTAACTACTACAAACTAACACGCACTTCATGAGAATCTCCGTGTAATTAGAAAACCAGCGAGTAACCTGTCAAACAGCGCCACCCTGCGGCGGCAGTGTGCTCTGACTTACTGATGATTCATATTTTCATTTATATAACCACAAATGAGATGAAGCTACATTTTGAAGTAAGTAGTGAGAAGATGAAACACAAGGGCGTTAAATATTTAGGCCACTCTGCATAATGAGTATTATAAGTTTTATTTTTGGACCTTTAAGAATATTTTGATGCATATACTGTCGTTCTTACTTGAGCACAATTTACTTGTAGTTTAACGGAATTGTTCTACACTGTGGTATTGCTACTTTTACTGTTTTTCACTGTGATTATTTAGATATCCTCAGGACACATTAATATAAACAGAACAACAGAAAAAAGTGTTTTTGTCCCTCTCTGCAACTTTATTGAACTCTCAAGAGGTCATACAAGCGAGGAGACAGGTGTCATTTAAAGAGAATCAACATTTGAGATGATTAGCAATTAAATATAAATCAGTTTTTACGCAGTGTAAATCAATCAAAACACACAATTTAAAGTCGTGACGTTCACACTCCGGTACAACAGGTGGCGATAGAGCGCCTTTCGTGTCGGTTTGTCGCGCGCCTAAAAGCTGAAGAACATAAAACGTCATATTCTTGCGACGTTAGCGTATAAAGCCTTCGCTTACAACCAGGCTTCCTCTTTTTAATTCGTTAGGCTTTGGTAGGTTGTGTTGTCGGGCCTCGGCAATATTTCGTTTAACTTGTTCATAGTGGTCAGTAAATTCAGGCCCACAGTACTAACTTAAAATAACGCGTGAGTTTAGTGATAGTTTGTGATTTAAGTCGTGATATTTGCTAGCTTAAGTGCAACATTAGCTTTCTCCTGGCGGGCCTCAAGCAGCCACGTGGAGAAGACCGAAATATGGAGAAGACGAAAGACAAGTGAGTTTCAGTCTTCTTTCTCTTTTAGCCTCGTTTTTGAAGAGTGAATCGTTTTAACATCACTGCAATTATTGAACTTTTTATTCAACAAACCCGCTCTTTCTGTAAAGAATTAGTGAAGACGCTTTGAAAGTCCGACTTATGGATATTTGGATATCATTTCCATAGCGTTTGTGTTTAAACTTAAGGTATGGCTGTTGTTACTTTGATGATGTTTTGGAAGTAAAATTACCAGCAATGTTGTGAACTGGTAATGAAACTAGTAGGGACCGTTTGGCATCAAATGAGTTCAGAAATTTGGCATGTATGCGCATCAATCCTAATATTTGGTTTTAATTTTCAAATATTTGGCTGATATTGGTTACAATGTCAGCCTCTGGTCCCAAAAGGTTCAGCTCTTTAAACGCTGAATGCCTTATGTTTCCTCAGGTGGACTTCAGTCTGGCAGCTCTTAGCACGAGGTCAACAAATCCCATATGGGATACATGAGGGTCTCCTGTCTGTGAGAGGTGAGTGATGATGAAATGAACCATCTGATGTCTCAAAGCACTTGTGTCAGTGATGAAACCTGTGAATAGGAAGTGCCGTCTGATGCGATAACTGACGATGTTTCATACTCACTGTTCTGAGCCTCAAACTGAATGCGTTGCTCGAACATCTCAAACCGTTAATGAATGTTACTCATTCTTTTTCTTTTTCTTTTTTAAGACTGCTCACGAGCGGCCTGTTCTAGATGATGGAAAGTCAAAACTCAGGTTGGTTTGATAATTCACTTCCACTGATGTAAAATGTGCCATAGCCATGTAGTGATGAAATCTAAACTGAAAAAGCTGGAATTACCGGCAGATTGATCAGTGGTGACTCTCGGTTTTCTGAACATCAGACGATGCAGTTATTTGTCGCAGTAAATTGACTTTAAATGTAACTTAACAAATCGTACTCCTTTTTGTCCTGTAGCTGAAAAACCTCCATAAGAGATGTTGAGACCAGGAAAACACGCCTGCTGACGACCACAGCGCTGAATGATTGGTAGGTTAACTCATCTTCACTGTGGTGCTTCCTGTATGTGAAGCTTTGCGGTGATGAAAACCTTGAGTAGGAAGTGCCGTCAGATGCGACAACTGACGATTTCATCCACTTTTCTGAGTCTTGAGTGTTTCTCTTGTTTCTCGATTTTTTTCCCTTCTCTGTTGCATATCTAACATTGTCTTTTTTCTTCTGTGCAGCTCTGCATCTGCTCCCAACTAAACCAGCAGAAGATGATTCACATCCTGCAGGTGAATGTGCATTGTCAGTCATAAACAAATAACTGGCTGCTTCTGTTGTGATGAAACTTAAACTGAAAAAGCTGGAATTACCGGCAGATTGTTCAGTGGTGATTTTTGGTTTTCTGAACACAATTACAGAAACATCTCGTCTCAAAATTGACTTGATCGGCAGGTTTTTCACCATGTTGATTTTCTTTTGTCCCCAGTTTGAGCCGATCACTGAAGGATTCCTCCACAGCTACATCTTTCAAGATGATCCTTGTAAGTTAATTTTGGCTTTAAGTTTTAAATGTAGTCAAATAAGCTTTTAATGTCACCTTTGTACAATGAAAACATTTTATAATTGCTTGGATTGCCTTCGCTTGTTCATAGTGTGGAAGCGAGCACACGAACAGACTTTAAAAATGTTGATCATGTAAAGGCTGATTTACAGCCAGCAAGTATGTTCAGAGTCGACATTAAATTGTCAAAAATGGAGCATCAGTCAGATGTCATTTGAGGTTGGCAGAGATCAATAAAGATGAATTAATCAAAGACTGCTGAATCCTCATTTTGTACAGTGGTGAGTTAATTGAAAAGCTTATTTGCTCAGAGCGGAATGAGTCCCTGTCAGTGATGAAAACCTGGAATAGGAAGTGCCGTCAGATGCGACAACTGACGATTGTCTCAAATCCACTTTTCTGAGGCTTTTTGAAGCTCTGCTTGAAGAAGGTTGGTTTTCAAACTGCATTTGTCCTAATTTTTCCACATTTGTGCTACTGCAGGGGTCTTTCTGCCCGTCTGATGCTGTCCCCTGAAGTCTGCTGTGGAGTGAATTTGACAGGTAGCTTTCTAACTGTAGCACACAAATGCCAGTTGTGCCTTGTTATGATGAAATCTAAACTGAAAAAGCTGGAATTACCGGCAGATTGTTTAGTGTTGACTTTCGGTTTTCTGAACATTAAATGGCAGCATCACACAGAACGCCTGCATGGCGTAACCTGCAGACTAACTTCCTTTCTTATCCCTCAGATTTGGGTCCAGTGGTTGCAGCGACTCTGCCTGAGTTATACCTGCAAAGCTACATGGTAAGACAGTCATGTGATTCATTTGTGAGAAGAAAATAACATTGAGCATGTCCTTTAGCAAGAGGACCAGGCAAATATCTGCACTGTGGAAATGTCATTCAGAAAGCCCTCAGAGGGGCTGCTCAGGATGACCCCTGCAGGAGAAACTGGGTCTTTGCAGCAGTAAATACTAAGATTATCCACTCAAACTCATGACAGTAAACCTGTTACACAGAAGTCTGCAGATGTGTGCATGTTTTCTGTATGAAATATGATTCATATAAATGTGCCTTGTTTAAAGGGTTGAAATCTCCTATATGTTAATAAATTGGGGAAGTGTAAAGTTTGGTGGAGCATCATTCCTATACCGATTTCCTTGGACTTAATTTAGGCTCCATCGTCACTTGTAGTCCAGTATAATCTCAAAATATTTGCAAATAAATTGTATTAAATAAGTGAAATGGTGTCAGTATCTGGAAATTGTCAGCTGTGTGGTAACAAAGAGGGATTATATAAATTAAAAGGGGTTAGCAGTGGGGCTTTGTCAGTTGATTTCGTCCCACCCACTGTCTTTTTACATCAGTGGTTTGCACTGCAGCCTGAGATCAGACGGTCTTTGTCCACCCAGTGTTTGCTAACCTGATTTTAAACAGTGATGGAGACACTACAGATGGCATGAACGACAAGTTGCGACTATAGATTTTCCAAGCAGTTTTATTCAACTCTGAGTACATTTTCTCTTATTCCAAGACTAATCTGGCTCTCTCTCTTCTTCAGATTGCAAGAGGACTCACTCTGTTCTGAAGGTGATTGTTGAAAGACATTTTTGTAAAAAGCAGAAAAGCAGATTAAATGTTTGGCATATTGTAATAAAGCACAAAAACACCTGATCATTGAAAACAGCGCTGTAACTTATTTTTGAAACCCCACAAAGAAGTCCATCTTACTGCAAAGTGTGTGTGTGTGTGTGTGTGTGTGTGTGTGTGTGTGTGTGTGTGTAAAATACCAAGTGGTAAATGGTTTGTAAATATGAATTCAGAAATTATAAATGGCCTACTACAGATTTGTTTCACTGAATTTTCTTTGTCATTCATAAGCACAAATGAATTAAGTAGTTTAACATCGATCAGAGGATTATAAATGGCTCTTAATGATTATAAATTGCCCCAGCACCCTGACAAGCATCAGCCGTTTCTCCTTAGTCGTCGCTCAGCTGTAGCTTGGCCTCTCCCTTGGAGTAGACTGTGATGATGAAGTCGGCGGTCTGGCCGGCCCCATCTGTGCAGGGAATGATGACGTATTGCCCCGGCTCCAGGCTGTGCAACTCGGTGAGTTCTCTCGTCGGTGAGAGGAAACTGGTATAAGGTTTCACATACAGGAGCACTGAACTTGGGAGTTTCCCTTGGGCAGTCTGCAAAGGTTACACAAGATTACAAATGGGGCATTCACTCTGCATCGAGACCATATGTATGTCATTGATCAATTCTGTAATAGAAAAATAGATTGATTACCTCTGGTGGCAGCTGTTCAGAAAGAAGGATGAGGATGTCAGATTAGATGGTTTGCTATTCACCCAGTATCAGAAATACACAACAAACATGTGCAGCAGGTGAGTTGAAGGGGTTGTTATTTCTCTTGTGAGCGCAATGACCAAAACGCATCCCCCACTGGTTACCTGCCATCCCCTAGCAGCACAGAGCGTGCTCGGGCTGAGGGGTTGAGTTCGGGTTAGCGGCTCCCATTGGGCCATGCCCCTCGATTGAAACTGAGCAAATCACCTGCTGACCATGGGTATATCTCATTCACAGGTCAGGAACACACAAACATAACAAGCCACTCACCTTGTAGAGGTAGTACCCAATGTAGTGATATGAAACTTTGCTGCGGTTTTCTTCATCGTGCTTCTGCATCAGAGACACGAAGATGTTCTTGTCTCCTTTGCTCCACCCGTCCACCGCCTCCACTGTGAGACGGTACTGTGGATTGGTCCAGAAGTCGTCTGAGGGAAAAGTGTGAGGTGGTCACAGCACTGACAGATCTGTTACTTTCCTTTATTTTGTTTTTCAAGTTTTCCAGCTGACTTTTGGCTTAGCTTCCTCTGAACAGTGATTGTCCAAAGTTTTGCTCAGCGACAGTAAAACATGGCAGACCTGTCGAGCTTTGGGTTTACAGAAGAGATATGTAAACAGTGAAAGTGATTCTCCTTAAGAGCTTGCAGGGTTCTGTCTTTTTTTTCCCCCTTTCCAAAAAACCTTAAGAGCAAAAGTGTAAATCAAAGATAGGATTGAAGTTTTTCTGCTGTATTGTAAATTGCAAATGTTAGCATGCACGGCTACCTAGCTTTTCACATAACTTCCAGTAGGAATTTAGCATTAATTCCAAAATCCAAGAGCATATCATTAGTTTATTAAAATATTTTGTTAGGCATTGGAAAAATACAGACTCCAGTTAAGGACTGGAAGCCTTTGGAAGAAATCACCACAGATTTCAGCAGTCACCAAGTGAGCCAGGGCTACGTAAACATGCAGTAAGGCACTCTAGTTAAAACAATAATTATTATGATTAATTGTAATATTGAACCTCACCTCTGTCATTTCTGTAGCCTCCAGCAGATACTCCAGCCTCCCAGCGGCCTTTTTTCGAATGAGAGTTCCACTGGTGTTCATCACCTTCCACAAAGTTGGGGCTGTTGCAGCAGATGTCTATGTCTTCGAAATACTCAAGAAAGTCCTCCATCTTAATCCTGAAGCAGTGATAGATAAGAATCAAGCTTTCAGCGATAAACTCAGTCCTACTTCTTGACCTGCAGCAGATCAGTTCTTGAGCACTGACCGGACGCAGTCAAGGGGTCACCACGGGGTCACCATGTTCACCTGTCCTGTCATTTAATTAGCTTTAATCAGCTGACCCACTGAGTCTCACCAGGAGCTCAAACTTCTCTCTTCCATTGTAAATGACTGTGGCCTCTTGACCTCTCCTGACACATCTCTTATTTTTCATTATCTGGATTTGAGTTAGTCTTATATTTATGCAGGGTAAATACAAATACAGCACCCTCTTCTGTTCCGGGGACCTGCTGCAGATCAGGAAACATTTGCGCCCCTCAATAAACCAAAAACAACAGCAGTCATTAAATGTTTTCTTTTTTGAATGTTTTACCAGAATTCTCCGTCGTCGTGCACTTTCAGACACTCGTCACGGTTCTCATCGCTCACAGTCTCCCACAAGTCTGACCTGTAACACAAATCAACAAAGTACTTTGCAGGGGTGGTCGTGAGGAGGGCCGCACCGTTCACTACATGCAGGTAACAGCATTCGATTAAGACTGACTGTGTTGCAGTTTGACTGCTCCTTACTTGTCACTCCAGTCTCCCTTCCACTCTGTGTCACCCCACGGGTTCCAGATTCTCACCAGTTTCACTCTTGCTCCCTCACTCTCCACCTGTCAGATCAATCATCATCAGATGTTTCACAGTCAAGGTGAAAACGGCTGACACTACTGATACACATGCTTGGTAATGTACAAACCTGCTTGACTTTAGTCACAGCAAAGGCATGACCGTCCACCACACCAAGCTCTTTAAAAATTTGTTTCCCTCTGTCCTGAAACAGATGCATTTCACACATTTACAGTGGATGTGGGGATTTTGGACCTCCATGTCTTAAAATAATGAAACCTAATTCTGTCTTTTACCCCATTCAAAGAACTACATCCTATCATGGTCCTGCACTGGAAGGCTCTGTCCATGATATCCCACAGGTCAGATGGACTCTTGGACAGAGGGTAGTGCAGATAGACACCACCGCTGAAGTCCTTGAAGGCCTCAGATGGTCTTCCAGCGATCATGTCTCCGTAAGAGCCGCAGATCCTGAAGCAAAAAAATAAATGGCCACCTTTGAATCTAGCAGCATTGATTTTGTGGTTTTGTCCTGAGACATTTTTTATGGTCTTGCCTCTGCTAACAAGTGTGGCAAAGATCTTTACACAAAGACAGAAAGGAACTGGGCCAAGGAATTATTATAGAGGTGATGTGGATCTGACATTTTTAGACACTTGGCTCTCTGATTTTTGTGTATTTTCATTTCAGTGTACAGTGCGCATAAATCATCACATACTTGGCGTATGCCTTCTCCATCAGAGGGGCCCAGAACTCTTTTCCAGAACTGGAGGAAACTGACACAGGCCTCCCTTTGCGTGTTGGCAGCAAGTCATCGATGACAACATCCACCCACTTTCCAAATCTCCAAAACTTCAAAGGAGAAATGAGGTGTTGTAGTGAATAAGACATTCTATAAATATTCCATGATCCACTGAGGATTGTTTGGCTTCTCAGTTTACTGACTGACAAGAAAAGATTGCTTTACCTTGAAGTGAAATATCCCAGCGTAGTTATTCTTGAAGCTCTGATTCGGAGGCACCACTCGTTCCATCAGCGCCTTACGAAACGTCAACGCTCCAATAGATGAGAGGAACCAGCAATTCCCTGCAGGCAACCACAAAACACATTACCATACTGCCAGAGAGTTAACCTAATCCTTCATTGGCAAAGGCTTTTTGCCTGAGCTTTACTGTCAGCCACATACTGCAAACACAAATGTTGAGGAGGATATTAAGAGTTCTTTAAGTTTGCATACCAACTTCTCCTTGTTTGAAGTCAAACCTCGAAACCCCATCCATGATGAATGCTGCATCAGGATTAAGCTCCTATAAAAGGTCAGAGACACATGAGCCTTTTCCTTCAAAAACACAACATCAATTTGATCTTTTTTTTTTTTTTAAAGTATACTTACATGCGGTCTAAGCCACTTCACCTCACTGAACTTCTCTGGTGTGAAGCCCTCAAGCTCTCCCAGACTGTCAAGGTTTGCTGGGAAAAGCTCATCCTCAAATTTCCCACCTCCATTGAGGAGAGCTTTCTTGATCTGCTCATAGTCTTGGTCTTTAAACTTCAGAGGGCTGGAGGGGCTTCCGTCATCTCCATCCTCATGGAATTCAATCATTTCCACACAGAAGTTTGCCATGGTGGAGAGCAGAGTGTCTGAAATCAGATAAATAGCAACTGGTCAGCACCTTTCAGGTAAATCTGAACTTAGCAAATGAAAGAAGAGTAGCATGCAAATTCAGTTTTTACCTGTAACACTTGATTCTGGCAGCTGTGGTGAAGTCCAAAGACAGAGTGCCTGAAGAAGAAGCACTGCATCTAATTTATACGCATTGACTGCATACCGTAGAAACCAAGAACTGAATGGCTCATTGCCAATTAAGTCAACACCCAGTCAGACTTGGCAGAGCAACATGAAGTAAAGGTTGCATGTTGCACAACATGGGTGCAATATCAGGTGTAGGCACAGATTAACATGGACAAGACAAATGCCAAATCCTGGCATATGAACATAATAACCACAGGGCAATGAGGGGTGGATGTTTAATTACTATTTGTCCTTTTAAGCCTTTCGTGTATGAAAGCAGCGTTCAATTTATGTCCTGAGAAAACTCAAATCCTGAGCACTGAATTCAATGTTGAACCAAATTCTTCAAAAAACAGGTACAAAGAAAACCCCTCAAAACTGATGCAAAACACAGGAAAACTGTTTTGTGCCAAAACTCAGCTTTTTGGCATCGAAAATGGAACAATACTTAGCTTGTAGTTCATTTGCCCCCCCGCACCTCTGTAACACTGTTTTAACTCATCTACGTGTTTACTGACCATGAGCATAGATTTATGATTGTATTATTATTATTATGTGCCGTCGCTAGGTTTTGTCATTAGGATCTCCATATGATTAAGCATGAACTAAAACCATCCTGAAGAACAGGTATTTCATCCTTCAGTCATTTGTCAGCCAACCTACACAACCTCAAATCAAAAACCCTATTTAACCCTATTGAGAAAAATTCAGTCTGGTGACTCAGACTAAATTTGCATTAGTGAGGAACTTTATTGCCCATAATGTGGAAACCTGTGTTTCACTGCTCCATAGAATAAATGAGGACCAATCCAATCATGAGAGACATCAGGAACATGAGGTCAAGCTAACATGACTTTAGCTACATGTAACTGCAGTTATTAAACACTGATTCAAATTATGGCACAAGTTGCTCTACATGATTTTTCGCAGTTTGACCGTCTTTAGTGTCTCCCAGAGGGATCATGGACAATGGTTTCGCTTTTTTGTCTGGTGGAGTGGCAGCATCACTCTGCTCCCATAAGGTAGAATACATTTACAGCACGCATTAATATCTTCAGTTATCAGTGCATTAATTACTTCTCTGTGGTCATAATCACACATATCCTAATGTTAAGACCTTCACATAAACATGCACAGCAAGTGGATATCAATGAATGACTACAGCTGCTCAGTTTAAGCCAAGAAAGAAGTTTAGTTTATTGTGCAAAATAAACAAGGCTAACAATTGCTTTGGCAGGGAAGTGTTCAAATATAGCCAATACCTTCTTCCACAAGCTGTTTTCATGACAAGTCCCTTTTCATAGGCATATGAATATATTGCACCTTGTGCTAAAAATGTACGCAGTCACAAGAAATTGAGTTCCACAAATATTCTTTTTTTCTCTTATCTCAAAACATTTCCAATGCAAATAAAATGAATTTTGCATATTCAGCATTTACAGTTGGTCAAATCAAACCCTGCATGCCTGACATGCTATTTGCAAGTTAATAGATCAATGGTTATCATCAGAAAAGCTTCACGGTTTCAAAATTGACAGATTATAAAGATGTAATCAAAAATGTAATCATGTAATCCTTGACAATGTAACTTTTTCATTCTAGATTGACTCTATGTGTGATTGCCTTATGTCTTTGTCCATCTGACTCTGATGAAGACCCAGTAGTATTGAGACCTTGGTGTGTTAGCGCTATTAAAGAATGCAGATTAATCAGTCTGCTTCAGGCCTGAAGGATTAACTTTCATGTGTATGTTATGAATTCTCTTAAACGTTGCATCCATGTTTGACTGAGCGATAACTTGTGTTTTGTATTATTTTCGGACCCTTTTCTTCTGGTCATGTCTCCTGCTGTTATTGGCCCAGTCTAATGATTTGCTGACTGTAGGTAAGTACTGTCACCCTTTTTTTTGTTCCTCCTCTGTGCTTTGATTTGGTTCAGAGTTACTCAGTTGTTTATTCAGCAGGTGGAGCGTGAGGGGGGGAAATATGAATCTGATCCGCAGTGAAGCTGATACATAACATACTGTTACCTGCACAGACCTGTCTATACCAATCCCTGTAAAACACTAGTTTATGCAAATAAAAGAGTTTGCTTTGGTGTCACAGATCACAATTGTGGGAAAAGGTGGAAAGATCCAAGTAAAGCTATCATAAAAGAATGCAATAAACACTGAAACCTGGCATCCCATAAGATTATTTGTGGTGCACATCATGTTTGGGGCTGCGTTAACCTGCTTAGAGGTCCTCAGCACAAAAATGAGCCTCTGGGCTTCTTGTAGCTCCAAATCTCTCCCACTCTGTGTACAGTGTGTGTGGTAAAAGGTCAATATTTCCTTCTGAACTGTTGTGGGGTAAACTGACAAGAAAATGCAAGTGCTTCAAATATGTAGTTAAGCACTGAGTAAATGCACTTGTAGTTATTGTAACATGTATACATGAAAGGCTTCAATGCACATGAAGTCCTTGAAGTCTAATCTCATGCCAATCTTGACATTGACTTTCTTTGTTTTTCAGTGTGTAGCCACGCTGATCCCTGCCCACCAGCTGCCAGCTCTGTAATTAAACCAGGTAACAAATCATTTTTCTGGTCAATGTGTCTGGGTGTGCATATTACCTAAAATGTCATGCCTTTAGGTTAAGTCATTGTCTGCCAAATCTGCCAGATCTGCCAGATCTGACTGGCTTCACCAGTGCTGAACTGCACAATATCTGACTGATACATATCTGGCATGCAGTCAATGAGTAAACATTACTTTAACAAGTCCCATCACACAGTGTTTACACATAATAAACTGTCGCCAGACGCTTACTTTACAGGTACTCTCCAACATAACATCCACCTGAAAATGATTCACTCCCTCAGTGAAGCCGGAGATAGAGGAAGCTGTTCTAATCTCATTAAGTTTAAAGGCCAAAACTATCTGCAGCTCAAGGAAAGTCTCCTCAATCAGGGGAGCAAATGTAAGGTTAAAACTTTCCAGGCAAACGCCGACTCTCTAGGAAAACTGGAGGATTTTATATCAAAGCAGCTCAGTGAGTTGGAATGGCTCAGTTAATCTGTCCATGCAGGGACATTTGCAATGTTTTAGCCAGCACATTTCTGTGTGAGGTTATTCAAATGCCTCTCCTCTTCTGTATGATCTTAACCTTGACATGTCAGTCCTTGTAGACCGGCTTCAAGGTTTGACTTCAAACAAGATGTTAGTATGCAAATCTACAATAATTGAAAAAGGCATTCCATTGCAGGTACTTGGGTTACCGTTACATAATTAACCTGGTGGTTGGCTGCGAGCAAGTGCTGCCTTCTTTCATCTGTTAGAGCACTGACTCCTCATAAGTGGTGCCTCCAGATTTAATATTCAAATAAAGCAATTGATTAATACAAGTATATGAATACAATTCATGAAAGCGACAAGATACAAGAAACAATTCAGTTAAAACAGGTACAAACTAAAGCTTAAAACTGAACCAGAAAATAAACTCATGTGAGCTTGGAGGTCTAAATTTATATTGCAGTAGAGAGCTAAATAATACCAATTGATATAAACACTGCAAAGCAGAGAATGAATCTGTTCCCTGCTTTGCCCGACACATAAGTTTTGGGAGAGGCAGGAGTATACAGACATGCCATCATCGCAAGTGCATCACAGTAACATAAACCCACACAGCAAACAGCTGTACTAGTGTGTCCCAATGCCTTTAAAGCTGCTATAATCAATCTTTCTGTATGAACAACGGGTCAAATGACTATGTGTAATATGAAGGGTGTAATCAGCGTTGTTTTCAGCCAACAGAAGGCAGCTGGTTTCAGTGAAAAAGCTCTAAAAACCCCCTGTATACACCCCGCCCAGCACCAAATGACACGCACACACAACCCAAGGGACCAGCTGGTGAACACAGTGGAGTGTTTAGCAGCTAGAGAGACAGGTATTTCCTCAAGGAGTTGTTGGAGCCCATGGTGCATAACAGGAGAGTGAATATTGGACTGCTGATGTTTCTCTATGTGTGCTAACACACTGTCAGAGTGTCTGTGAAGATCCTCAGTCATCCACGTCAGGGTTGGGTTATCCACGGAGAGTAAAATCAAGGAGGTTTAAAGACCCAATCAAGATTGTCAAAAGAAATCTAAGCAGAGCTAAGCGAAAGCAACAAAACAGCTGGTGGTGACATAAGGAAGCAGACTGGTTAAAGCGCTAACTTAGGAAAGTTAGAAACACAGTTAGCTGCTTGGCTACAATTTAGCAGTTTATACACAGCGTCAAATGTTATGTAGCTTTTGATTTTAATGGAGACATGATGAGGCCAGTTCATGGCAGAGGGCTCGGTGCCACCCCTCGAAGTTCTTCCACACCAACCCCTTTCTGGAAATTACTCTCTGCAAAAGATCACAGAAGAAAGAGCCTTCCCCTAAACTGTTCCCATGAAGTTAGAAGGACACTGTTGTCTTAAATACTTGTTTGCGGGCTGCACGCTTCACTTAAAACACCTGCTAGCGACAGGCAGGCTGAGGCAGAAGAACCCACTAATTGAGAGGAGTGTTGGCGTCCTTTGGATGTTTTGCAGATACGAGACCAGGCCCGTTGTTAACAATCCTTAAAAACATTTTGCTGTTTAAAAAAACAGAGCAGAATTGTGGGATATTTTATGCAAGCAAGCAATAAGCAATTAAAAAAAAGCAGATCCTATCACACAGGATCACCATCAACACACCATGTTTTCATCATGATGCACCACCCAGTGATGATTTGTCTTCATCGAGCTATCTAAAAACCAAGTTTGCAAGCAAAAATGTCCCTATATTTTTATATTTAATGGTTACCTAGAGTCCATAATTAATCTATTTCAGACCTGGCAGCAGTGTGTGCAGATGGTGTAAACATTCAAACTGCAGAAATGCTCATTAAAGCAGCAGATTTGGTGAAAGTGTGGCTACCGTCTCATTGGAGCAAGAATGGTATGCTGGCAACTCTGAAGCTGTAAGTGAAAGAAAAAAGAAAAGAACAAGCTGACAGAGCACCCACTGCTCCTGCAGCAGATGTGCACGTATACATGCCAGATATTTATGAATGTTCTGATGTTTGTTTATTGCTTGCTGGTAACTTACATGTCATTTCGACACTGTGGTTACACTTAAAACAGTTTGCGGTCATGTCTAACAAGTCCTCCTGCACAGGTACGCAGCAATGTTCCAAGTACAGTTTGTATTTTCTTTTATCTATTTGGGTGATATGTTTTAGAAGCTATGGGTGTTGCCATTATTTCACAGGCATGTTATATGTCACCTTGAAAACCCGTTCTTTCATTCATTATTTTCTCATTTTCAGATAAATGCTTTTAAACTTGCCTCTTAAACCTCTTCTTTGAGCAACCTGTCACTTTCTTCTTGTAGGACGTTGTTTGCGTGTCTTGCTGGGAGCAACTTTCACTAATCCCACCATCATGATGTGGGGTGAACATGAATTCTCCAAATTCTTGTAAAGTCACCTTGGTTAGATAATAATTTGCCCAAACAGACGCTGAGGTCTTTCTAACTTAAATGACATAAACATGCTTTGTACTTTGATTAGATTTTACAGCAACACTGGAAACTTTCCTTCTTAATTTGATGCCAGATCTCACGTTTACACCGTCTTCCTCTTTGCCTGCTTCTATGTAGCATAACTCAGCACCCAAACATGAGTCTGCTCCTTTGTTTCTTTCCCCTTGTAAATTCTTGTTATATTTTGAAGGAAACAATAAGGCATGACCTCAGCATAGGTAAAAGCAAGTCAACTATTATTGATATTATCTACTCTGTCATGTTTCGTTTTCCCGTCTTTCCTCTGTGTGTGAATGAAATGATTGGCAGGCACTGAAGACTTTGCTCAGATGGAAGTTCCACCAGTTTGAGTGCAGCACTGATGTCAAAGTGCTGTTGTAACCAGTTTACCTGCAGGTGAAAAAATAAATATCTGGAGAGGTGTTGAATGTCACTTTGTGTGCTCAGAATTGTCTTCCTGCATCAGGTTTATGCAAACAAATGATCTGTCCCTACAATGTACCTTTGATGGGTGGAAATGTAAATTTAAAATGGGTTGGATAACACGAGTAAGCACATACAGTACATTGATCTAAGCTGACAGAATTTGCTGGCACCAGTTCATAAACTTACTCAGCATTTGAACTTTTGTCTATGTCTGTTTACCACAAATTACAGTAATGACACTGAGTAATGAGATCTGTCTGAGGCCTATAATCAAAAGCATGTTTTACAGTGTGGTTAATTAGCTTTGCTTTGCATTGTTCAATTTAATATTTCAGCATTTTTGGTGAAACGTGTCTTGTAAATCATTAGTTACTCCATCCATCACTCCATGCTCTGCAATGAATCCTCAGTATCGCATCCAGGTGACCAAAATAGACAAGGAGGAGGAAGACGGGGACCTCAGCAGCAGAATCGCAGATACTCCCCAGTTGGACTCACCCTCCTCAAGGTTTGCATCCAGAAGTTTTGGTTGAATGTTAACTAATGGTTGAATAACACAAAGTCCTTTTGGAGTCACGCTCCTTCACCAGATTAACAGCCACTTCTGTTCCTGTGACAAGCATTACTGACCGATTTGAAAACTGCAGTCATTTAAAAATGTGGTTTAAATTTATGTTTCATGTTAAAAATTGACATTTGTTTTCTTTAGAGATATTTTCACAGACAAACCATCAGATGGAGTGACCACATGACCTGGGAAGAGGTTAGTCAATTTCCTCTTAATGCCATTTATGGATATCTACTTTTCTTTCTCAAGACATCCAATGTACAAAACAACATGGCAGAAATATGCACATCATCCACTCAAGTGAAAGGAGCAAAATATGCAAAGCAATAAAAATAAAAGTCGTCAAATGACCCCAAGCCCCTTTGAGTGTCATGCTATTATTTATTATTGGGTTTTTAGTCCTTAGACATTCATGTACACGCAACAGGAGGCAAAAGAAGAAATTGTGGAACAGAAATGATTTTATTAACTCATCACTGTCTGCATCAGAAAGACACAAGAGTGATCAAACACAACATCAGTGGCTGACACCTCGTTCCATTCACCCATTTCCTGAATTCACCAACATTTCCTATGTACACTCATTCCTTTATGTGATGGTACAAGAGGCTCAAAATTCATATTTACAAATCAGATTTCATATTTAACAAAGATAGATCAAAAAAATCCACCTATCCAAGACCCCCTCCCCCCAAACAAAACTTTGTCCAGCACACTCAGACCATGAGCACACTCTGCTGTTCGAATCTCTCCAGTGCAGCGTACGGTGGACTCAGCAGGTACAGGATGAGGTTGGCAATGTTTAATATTTTTTCTTATTGTCAACAAATCCCATGAAAAGACGACAACCAACACAGCACTGACTGTCAAGTACTGTCTGTGTAGCCAAACCCTGATATATTCCTCTATGCCACAGTCCTCCAGTGTTGTCCAAAACTATTCAATTACACATCAGTTAGCTTCACTGTTGCACTCTGTGACATGTTCTTTCATTACGATGAACACTGGCACTGTGGTTTACTGTGACTCAGTCCCATAAACACTGTTGTAGTGCTGTAAATACTTACTAATGTACCAAATGTGTATTAATTGGCTGAAAACAATCACCAACAAATCTTCTATTTATGCCTGTTTAAGGAACATTTGCTCAGAACATCACTGCCCAGCTGTTTTAGGAAATTATTAGGAAGAGAAAATCAAATGAAACTCTTGTGACCAGTTTTTAACGATTTACATCTTCAGTAAAAAATAAAGACAGAAAGTAGTGACGGAAGAAGCAACTAACTCGTTGTTTTGGTCTTTGTTGAAAAAAAGAAGAAAAACATAAATTAACATTAGCCTTGTCGAAGTGAGATAAAGGTTGTGGTTCAGGGATGTTGGCTCAGTCCTCCTCCCTCTCTATGTAGGTCTTACAGGCCGAGCGGGCCATCTGTCTGGCCATGTACCTGTCCCTCGCCGAACTCACAGTCTGATCCGTGCTGCGCTTTGCAAACTTGTTCGCCTTCGCCTCCGTGTCCGCTTCCTCCTCGCCTACCTGTCTGTCTTCATCTTCTTTTCCCTTTCCGTGTTCCTTCTTTTCCGGATCTTTCTCTTCCCTCTTCACTGCCTTCTCCTTCTCTGGTTCCTTCCTCCTCTCCTTCTCTTCTTCTCGATATCTGTCCTTCCGCTTGTCTTCATCTGGATTCCTCCTCTTGTCTTTTTCCCCATTCTTGTCCCTCTCTCTTTCTTTGGGGCTCCTCTCCCTCTTCCCGTGCCTGTCTTCCCTCTCCATATCCGTCTTGCCTCTGCTTCGATCATCTTCTCTGCCTCTGTCCCTGTCTTTCCTTCTATCCCTATCGTCTCTTCTTCCTCCGTGTCTGTCATCCCTTTCCCTTCCCCTGTTTCGCTCTCTGTCTCTATCTCTATCTCTGTCCCTCCCCCTGTCTCTGTCTTGATCTCTGTGGCTCTTCTTATGTCTGTCTCTTTCCTTTTCTTTCTCCTTCTCCTTCTCCTCTCCGCTCCCTGATGAAGGCGACCTCTGTCTGTATTGCCGTTTTGAGTGTGCAGAGCCTGTCGCAGACTTGCTAAACCCAGACTTCTGCTCTTGCCCCTCCTCAATGTCACTGCATGAACTTGGGATATTATCGTGGGACGTAGATGAGGGAACAGGTGAAGTCCTCTCCTCTTTTACAACCTTTGAGGGTTGAGTTCTGTGGAGACACAATTACAGGCTCAGAATAGTTGCTAAAGACATGCACTGTCTGTGTATTTTGTGTTGATAGATGAGAAAGTAATAAGAGTGATGACTGACTTGTTTGCGGAGCGATCTGGTATCGCCTCCTCTCCTACAGTCTGATTCAGCAGGTGCCGATAGAAGCCGCTCAGGTCTTTTTGTTTCTTCACGTCCAAAGCAGCTACATGAAACAAAAATAATTCAAACAAATCACTTACAATCATCATTATGCTCAAACTTTTGCCAGACACTGTATCTCTGCAAAACATAATGTCAAAACTGTGATTTCATTATATTCTGTTGAGGATTTTAATTAATTTGTGAACGTTTTAAACTAAAATTCTTGCTGTTGCACCTTTATATTTCTTAAAGTCAAGCACTTTGTGTGCCCTAAGGAAGGACATACTTCTCCAACCTTAATTGCCACAATAACATTTACTGAGGGAGCTGGTCAAGTTAAGTTCCCTCCATAAACTTTCTCTGCTGTCAATAAAATATCTGGAAGAACATTTTCATTTTCAAATTGTTTTTATGATATCCAGACTGCTTAGCGATGATAGAAAGTTACTTTAAGATACATTTATATGTTGTTTGATACGTCTTGAGTTCAAAATCAAACCATATCCATTACAACAAAATGGCTGTAATAGTTGCAAAGTATTGGTCGAACCTTCCATCGCTGCCTCTCTCTTCTCTCTCTCCTGCTCCTCCTTCTGCTCCAGCAGTTTTTGCTTGTAGGCCGACGTAACGTAAGCCTCTTTATCAGCAAACTGCTCTCCCTCTGCCTCTCTTTCCTTCTGGATCTTCCTCTCTTCCCTTCGTTCTTGTTCCTTCTTTCGGTCCTCGACTGCTCTCATTAACTGGTGGATATACTTTGGCTGTGATAAAGAGACACAGAAAAAATTAAGTTAACATTCACGTGGATTCATGGACAGTCTTTCAAACCATTCAATCACTTTGAAATCCAAGTGTTGACAAATGCAGCTATACAAGTGTTTAACATAAGCAAAATTACCCTTTTGTCAGCGCCATGCAGAATTTTTTTGTTGCTCTCAAGTCTCTCGTTTTGAATGTCATCATACACAGCATCATAGTCATATACAGTGCTGTCCTCCTCCAGGGCCTTCTGCATCTCCAAACGTGTCTTTAGACCAAGAAGGATTACAAAGAGACAAATATCAGAGAAATGTAAATCACAGAGCAATGACTGCATTTGTACATAAAGGAAATCTGAATCGCTCTGACCTGCTTCATCATCTTTTTTTTGACAGCTTCTCTCTGCAGACTCTCACCAACTGAGGTCTGAGAAACAAAAAATAACATATTCAGTATATTTGGACAGAAGTCTGCTAAAATGCAAACTGGCAGCTGGAAACAATTCTGTTTAGGTTCCATTACAGTTCAAATACCTGCATCACACGCAGAGATTAGTGAATCACAAGAGACAAATGATATTGTCCTGCTTGGAACAAATCCAGAAGTTTACCCACCTCATCATCTGAGTCATCCCCAAACACTGAGGGCTTCTGCAGGATTGCTGTCTTTGACGCTGCTTTCTTCTGTGGCAAGATCAGCCCGTACCTGTGGACGATCAGGAAACAAAGCTTTTTAAACTTTTCCCTACTAAAATCACCTGGACATGCATTTCACATGTTAAACTTTCACAAGTCCTAATTCATCAGCAAAAATGGTGTCTCTACTGGGACAAAGGCTTTGCACCTGACACAAAACTAATGTAACCATTTATATAAACAGCAAATGACCTAAAAGTGAAGCCTTAAATTGTAGTATCAATATAGCTTCTCATAAAGAGACAACACAAATTGTAATAAAGCACTAAAAATACACTATATATCATAAATATTCTGTATATTAACAATTTGCAAAGACGTTGCTATGCCTTTTCAATTTTCCAGTGGCAAGGCAGCTACATATTAAGACATGTTTTTTACGGACAGTAATTTCTTTGTGTGACAGGAGGCTTTGTGCAAATGTACGTGAACTTTTCAGAGTGCAATGTCCTGCATCAAAAAGAGGAACAGAAACCGCCCGAAATCGATAAATTTGACGGCCGTTTGAATGACTAACGTCAGCCATCAAAGTTTCATGAACTGTCCTTGATAGTGTGTCACTGGTAAGCTAAAAATAACGCTATAAAGAAAATGCTGCGATGCTTCTGCTCCAATGAAGACGTAATTTAGTTGAAAGAAGTGATATCACTAAACAAACGAAGGGACCCTCCTGTTAACGTTAACCAACCTAGCTGACATATGAGCGAGGTTAGCAAAACGTTAGCATGTCGTTCAGTAGCAGCAGGGACAGCAATGGACTGACAACCGTTTTTACAGATAACCCTGAGCTGTAACACCACGGCTGCTGCAATGAATTAAGTGATTCATCACGACTATAACTATAACCTCAAACAAGTGAAACAGTTGCCGTTTAATGTTAAACACACACTGTCGTGATCGCGTTAGCATGTTAGCAACTTACTGTTTTGTAGGGACCGCCATCTTGCTCTGCTGACTGTGAACGAGCACGACAGATTCGTCACAATATTTCAGCGAAATCACAAATGACAAGTTCTGCTAGGTTACATTTAGCTGACATGTTAAGATAGTTTCCCCAAACAGAACCTAAATTTATAATATAATATCATATATGAGTGCTTACATTTGTTTCTGGTGACTAAATATCGGTTAATCAGCCTGTTGCGAATGTGCGGACTTTCGTTGGCAGAAAGAAACAAGTGACCGCGGTGGGCGAAATGTAATTTATCACTCATTTGTGATAAATTTGGGCTATTAGAAAATAATGAAGCCACTGTGTTGTAGAAAGCACATTACCATGGACAGATATCTATGCCAACTTTAAAAACGTTACAATGGTCGAGGTGTTATCAACAGAAGGTAATATTGATCATCAGGTAAAGCTATACTGTATTCAAAAACAAAAAAGAAAATTAGATTATATTATGAAAAACATACATAATTTTGTGAGGCAGAATTTAACTTTCCATATTTCCTATACTAGTAATCATCCTGCTTCCCTTATGGTCATCTCATGTGCTGTTGAAAGGGCTCTGACTGGGGCCAAGTCTTCAACTATATGTCAAAATGACCAGAAGCCAAAGCTTACAATAAATGTATTTCTATTCTATTTCTGTGGCCACACATCAATATAGTACCAAAGATACAGAGGATATAATAGATTTATTATAAAGAGAATTACAGTGGGCAGACAGGGGCTCATCACATTGTGGGAAGTCAATGACATGAGGGGCTACTTAAAAAGATTAACTGTGATTAAAGTTGCACTTGAGTCTGCTATTCATTCTGCAGAGGAAACCAAGGCTGACAATGTGTGGCTGCTGTCTGTCATTTGTTATGTTCAGCTGCTCTATTCTAAACCCGCAGTAAGTCGTTCTCTTAAATCAGATCGGAGAGCACAGGGCTCACCTGTGATTAAAGCTGTAGCTCTGCATTCCCACTGCCTCCTCTGAGTGACTCTAAATCCAAACACTATTATCTCTGTCGTAATCTCCATCTCATCTCATCTCTGGCCTCACTGCTAATCCCTCTGGTACAAACAGCACGACTAAAGCTGCCTGATGAATGGATGAATGGATGGAGTGATGGACAGACACTACAAATGGTGAAGTTGGTGACTGAACAAATAGCTTTTGGGTATCAAAAAATGAGAAGCACATTCTTCTAATCTTGGCATAATGATCTAGAAATTTCAATTAGAAATTATTATTTATCTTATCATGTATTGTTTCAGCCTGGCTACAGACATCTTAATCACCACCTATATCTATAATTTTTGGCAATTCATTGTGATTATTAGACTTGTATTATTTATTTGTATGATGAATGGGGAGAGAATCCAGGTTGTACACCATCTGTAATGATAGTGGTAGTGCTGGTGTTGTGAATACGTGCATACCTGGAAGCAGTGGTATTTGGGCTGTGTTGCTGACACGCACTTCACATTTGAGTGTGTGATTTATGACAACCTATGGTTGCTGCGATCCCTGATCTGTGCCCTCAGGCAGTGAAGACAACAGTGTTGCAGTAAAGGTTCAGACAGGCAGGCTACACCTCAGGAGTCATGAAATATCACATTTTTCCTTGGCCATTACTGCACCCACGTCAGTGAAGCTCATACACGTATGTGCACAAATAACTTATGACTCCCAGCTTGATAACCCTCAGAAAGGCAGGCCTGTCGTCCTTTCTGAAGCTTTACATTGTACTACAGGTTTAGACTGACTGTCTTAAACAAATAGAAATTAAATCATGCACACATTACATGGATATTATAACACCCACCTTTTAAACATACCCACACATTGCATTTCCTCATATTTGTATTTTAGAAGCGACACACCTCTGAAAACTAATGCAGCGTTACAACATTGAATAATTTAACGCAAACTCAAGTTTGAATTGATTTTATTGATTTGACTTCACATTAAGAAAATTACTGAGAAACTGACTTGACTGAGGTTCTAGAGACTTGAGATTTAACTCTAACTTAAACCTCTGAAAAAGCACTTGATAAGATACATAAAGAAGTTTGATATTCTCAATTTAGACTTGGAAATTGACACGTCTCAAGATGTCTCAGTATTTCCCTTGTGACAAATAAATTTCTTATCTCTGGGTTTAGTATTTATACTTTAAATTAATACAATAGTATGCACAATAGTAGTTGGTAAATGTGCAATTTATACAAATACACTGTCTTAAAGGGGCACTCATCTGATTTTACATATCAAAATCACTTTCCTCATCAGTTTTATATCATGGGTAATGTAGGATCCAGTGTTCCTGGAGTCTCGCCAACAATACTGACTAAAAGTCAGGATATTTTGGCCTCTGTTGCAACGATCTGGACCACCGATTTAAAAGATTTTTGTCTTGCAAATCCCTAAACGTTATGGAAGTACACACAATTTGTATAGTCAGGACAGAGAACCCCTTTAAGGAAAATATCTGAATGTAATTATTGTCGGCTGACGATGGAGGTCATCTTTTCCCATGACTGACAGACACAACTCGTAACTGCTTTGTTGACATCCGGCACGCATACGGTTAATCGGGATTGACAAACTAAGGGCAGTTGCGCATGCGCAGGTAGCGCTGACAGAGGAAACAGCCGGGGAGTAGTCAAACAGTCCACGATCAGAGAGGAAGAGAGAGGAAAACGAGAGAAGAGAGGCGACCCGGGTTCAGCTGGGTTTTCTCCCCCTCTAGACAATTATGCTCGTCTCGCCGCTGTCGCTTCCTCTCAGGTGTCCGCTTCCCGGTCGCTGAATGGCGCTGGTTACCGTGCAGCGTTCACCGACCCCCAGCACCAGCTCCAGCCCCTGCGTTTCGGTAAGAGCCGCCTTTATTGAACCCTCCTCCACTACCGCTGCCACCACCACCGAACCCAAATCTCTGTGCTGTCGAAGGCGACGAGAGGCTTCATTTCCGCTGTCTTTTTGTCGGCTGCTGACTGTCATAAAGTGCCTTGCCTTTGTACTCCTGCGCATGCGTGAAACATAGCGGCTCATCATTGTCGGTTAAAAGTGTCGGTGTCTTCGCTGCAAAGTTAACCTGCTCTGAAATGTTTTGACGCTGGTGTTTGAAAAGACAGTTCCGTTTTCAGCCTTATCTTGCGAGCAGTTTCCCTTTGTGTATATGTGTGGGGTTTTTTTTTGTCGTACTCCAGTGTTGACATGGTTCCTGTATGCACATTTCCGCCAGTTCAAAGGTTCAACTGGCAGTTAGTTACTACTACTGTCCAACATAAAAGACTCCCTTCTGCCATCGACAGTGTGGTCAGGTTTGCTCGTCTCTCCTGTTCCCCTGTGTGATAGTAAATTAAACTGCCAGCTATCTAATGTTTTTTAGCTTCAGAGCTGTAGTTTAGCTGTCTACCAAGAAAAATGTCATGCACTTCCGCTCGTAATAAGCGCCTTGTGACACGCATGAATGCGGGTATTTACTCTTGCGTTATTGTTATATGCTGTCTTGGTATGTAAACAAGGTTGTGGACGTGTCTCTCTCTTTGTCTGTCTCTTTCCTACACTATCTCTCAGTCCTGTCTACGTGTTTCTTTACCTGTCTGCGTCTCTCTTCCTGTCTATTTTCGAGTGTGTGTGTGCGTGCGTACGCGCGTGTGGTGAAGGCAGTGTGCCCATGCAAAGCAGAGGAGCAGGTGTTGTTTCTCTGTCTACTCCCCCTGTTTGTCTTGTTTTTACAGAAGCAGAGAACCTCACCAGACAACCAGGAATAGACTGAGGAAGTATAATACATTTAAATGTCTTCCTCTGTCTGTATCACACCACTTCATACACTCCTTGCGTCAGTTGGGATGTGTGTATTGTTGATAGCATGTCTGCAGGAGTCCTTTTCTTTGTCAGCGTGATATAATGTAATAAATTTTGATATGGTTCACTTCCCAGAGCGGCTTGATTAGGCATTGTTAGTGTGTGTAACTTCTGTATGGGTGTAATGAATTACCTCTAAGATATGGATGATGGATGATGATATGGATGCCTATCATGGTATAAGTGAATGTAAACGTTATAGAAAAAATGCATCTTGCTTCACAGTATGCATTGGTGTACTTCCAACAAAATCAAACTACTGGTTGGTGAAAATACAACACAATAAATGAGGACTGTTTTATCTGTTTTCTTGCTAGTTGGATCCAGTAGGAGATTAGAGTTTGTGTCCTAACCACAAACTACAGTCAAGTTATTTATTTATTTATTAATTCATACCGGGAATGTCAGTCACAAACTATTTCTGGGTACTGTGGCCTTACAAAAAGACCCGGTCCTCCCCACCTCTTTGTGTTGTCAGAGCAAAACAGGTTCTGTGAGTTGACATAAGTATGGCTGTCCTGTACACTATGTACACACATTTTAGGTATTTGTTCTGAATGTCATCCAAATTTACTCAAATCATATACAAGAGTAATCGAAACGAGACTTATTTGAGTAGTTAACATATTGCAACTGGTATTAGGATGATCATGTATGTTAGCGATGGGATAGTGAGCCGCGAGGTCTTTCGTCGGGACAGGAGTATGAGCTGTCAAAGAAGAGGAAGCAGACATGCATGTGTAATATGTCAAGATATGGCAGACAGGGGTTATGAGGGACGTGTAGTGTCTTCTTGTGGAAATATGTTCTCAATTTGCACCCTGCACAAACATACACTGATAAGGCATTGCACAGACACACGTCTGGTTGTCTGGGTTTTGCTGTGATGTGTGTATGAAGTCTTGTGTGAAGTCTGTTTTGAGATGCCTGCTAGCTGTGTTTTTTCACCACCATCTCTACTTGAACCATATGTTGAATCTGTCCAGCCTCACTGGTGTGGAAAACACACATTTGGCCTTTACTAGTTTTAATCTGGTGACTCTAGATGCTGTAACGTGCTGCCTGTTCAGCACAGACTTGTCTCCAGTCCTGCAGATACTTGCCCAGCATGCGCACTTGTGCTACGCATTTCCATAAGCTTTGGAAAAATCTCACATTTTCATATATGCAAAATCTCAGTGTGTTTCCAATCTCAACAAAGATCGGGTGATAAGTCACAGTGTAGGACACAATGTCGCCAAACAGCAGCTGAGACTTTACATATACAATCAGGTTCTTTGTGTTTATTTGAAACTTGCTCATTACAATTGCAGGTCACCATGATGTGCAACAGAGGTCAATATAACCAAGGCATTTAAATGTTATGACCTGCCAAACACTCTGTTTCCCATCATTAAGTGCAAAGGAGGTTGTAACTACAGACTTGGATATGCAGCATCGCAGAATGAGACATTGAATGTTTTTAGATCTTCTGATCACTAAAGGTTAAAAAAAAAAAAAAAAAACCTGTATGGACACTTTGTTTCCAGCGTCACATACTTTACATTAGGCGTTGAATAATCCACAAGATCTTCCTTAAATATCTCTTGTGCTGTTGAGTCTGAGAGCTTATAATGGAGACTTGCTTTAGTTCACATAAGCTGAGAGAGGATGAGCTTTTTCGTCATACGTTTTACATTGAACTGGATCTGTGCCAGTTTCAAAAGACCTGGTGAATTCTATCCAGATTCTTCCCGATTTTGCTTAAACAATAAGTAGGCCAAAATTTACCAGTTCTTTAAAAAAGAAATGCGCATATACATAGCACACAATTTGCATGAACTGCATGCATCAGACGACATTCAAAGATAATAAAATGCACTGTGATTTGTCCAAAGACGGTCAAATCAAACACAATTGGTCTTGGCTGTAGAAGTGTTTTCTCTCTCATCCAGCGGGCTTTTTCAGCTCTAATTGATTGGTGGGGAGTCTCAGGTATTTTTGGCTTCTACAACCAAGTCCAGTTACCCTTGATTCAACCCTCCTTGGACAACCATGAGCTGGATGACTAAGAATCTTCCCAGATACAGTCGTATCCGTAGTCTGGTTCGTGTTGTGTTCAGATCTTAAGAGGATGACAAGAATGCATTGAAAATACCAGGTGTAAAGGCAGAGGCAAGATTGAATTGATTATTATCTAACTCCAGATCCCATTTTAATACTCGGTGTGTTTGTCCCATTGTTGCCTATCATCAACCTGTAATCCACTTTTTCCTTTTATGAAACTGCTAATGGTTTTGTAATGTTGTTAAGTCTGGTTAAGCCCACGTAGAGTGCAAACAAGATAAGTACCTGGCGCTGTAAGATGAGTGCCAGGTGTTAATCTGCCACTAATTCTTAGCCCTCTCATTTAGCAAAGCTTCATATTCCACAGTGTGCAGACTGGATGTGATTTGGATTTTTCTCTTATTCCCTCTTCTTCATCTCCCTGCTTGTTTTTGTGCGTGAATGTGTTGTTCTTTGACCGGCCACACCTTAAAAACAGACTGAGGTCATTTTCCTGGAGTGTGTGCAAATTGAGTTGAAGCTCCACTCTGCCCTCCTGCCTGTCTAGCTGCACCGGCTGCTCTCTGCTCAGGCAGTGCTGAACACTGTGTTGAATACCACTTGCACTTTTCATCTGTTTGTGCGTGTGTGTGCTTGTGAATACGGAAATGAACAAGCTACTCTTTATACGTTTTGTCTCATTACTTGTTTCGTTCAAGTAGAAGCTTTGTTAAAGTCGTTCTGTTTTTCGATTATGATGTAAAAGTTGAGTTGTATTAATACTGCACTTATCTAGAAAACATTCTAGAGTCCTTTACAGGCTGAAAATATGCTTATGGATGCAGTTAGTATTCAGAATTCTCAGTATTCATCAACATTATCAATGCTTTTTCCACTTTATTGTATACACAATTAACTATTTAATACTATAAAACATAAGTAAGTTCATAACTGAGGCATGAAAGCAAGTTCTGAGAGGACTGTTTTCACATTGCTGAGAAGGGCTTGTCTGTTATCTTTTGACATAATCATACTGTGAATATAAATAGTGCTTTGCAATTTAGAGGATCGAAATTAATTATAATTAGATTGGGGGATTTTGCATATGGTACATCGGCAATTATTGCAATGTATTAATGTCAAAATAGTGTTGCTTTAACTTTCATGTCATAATGTGTCTCTGTCTTCAAGCTCAGCTGTTGACTGCCCAACATAGCCGTGTACTTGCACATTACTGAACGCAGTCTTCTCATTTGATCTCTTCAGGAGTCCGGTAGTGGGGAGGATGACCGCCGCTCTCAGCCGAGGAGGTAAGACATTGATTGAGCTCTTCATGCTTCCCCTCTGTGACCTCAGTGTTAAACAGAAAACTTCTTCCTGTTGGCTCACAAACATGATGTGCAGTGGGATTCTGACAGCCTAAACCAGAAGTGTGGTCACAGTGATATTGTACAGGAAATGCAGTGTCAGGCCAAGTAGTTAAAGAAACAACAGGAGAATCTGCTGAACTGTCTTTTGCATTTCTGCACATGACCTCTGACCTTTCATGACCTGACTTAGACGAACTGGGGAGAAAATAGACTCTACCTGAAGAAGCACTTTATGTTTAATCATTAAATGTATCGGACCCTGGCAGCAGGGCTTCCTTCCTTTACTGATGCAAAGAGCTGCTGTGCTACTGTGGCAACACAATCCTGTGCTGTCCCTCGTTGCCTCGGGCATTGAACTGGAGTTGAGAATCTGGTTTATCCTGTTTCATGCAACCACATTTACAACTGGTTTTAGGCCACCAGCGACCAGCAGTTTCCTTCCACTGACTGCTGTGTTTATGTTTTCAAGAGATCAGTGAACCAAAGTTGCAGCAGCATTCTTACTTCTCCCGTTGTGTAATTTGGCCCCTGAGAAAATTAAATCCTGGAGTCCTCTCATGTATGGGAGAAGTAGCTGTGTTTCGCTGGCTGTCCATCAGAGGGCAGTAGGCTCCCTGTGAGTTAGGTCTGAGTATGTGGGTCAGGGGAGCTGCTCTGCTGATCCAGGAGCAGATTGGAAGCCCCTCCCAAAGTCAGAGCGCCTCTGTGTCTGTCTGGTCATTGGAGCTTTGTGCCATCCAACTGAGGGCTTTCTGTATTTGTGCAGCTGGGAGTGAAATCTATATTCACATGCTGGTGTGCGTGTGTGTGTGTGTGTGTGTGTGTGTGTGTGTGTGTGTGTGTGTGTGTGTGACAGGTATCAGATCAGATGTCATTTTGATTTACACACTGTTTTGTGGACTCATTATTTTCAATGTCTTGTGTTGGAGTCCTAAGATTATTGGACCATTGGCCTTTCATACTGCCATACACATTTAGCTAAATGTGACAATTTCAGTGGAAGTCAGAGATCCTCTGATACTTGATTTGACTGTATGCTGTTCCACTCAACACTGGAATATGTGAGACCGTGACCTTGTTACTTGCACGGACATGTCATTAGATTTTTTCAAAAGAGAACATACCAGTATATGCATATCAAGTTCCTGCTGTGGAGGTGAGCCTCGTCTTGACTTCCTCATGAGGAGCTGTTTGTTATACAGAGTTTTAGCAGGCAGTGGAATCCAGGAAGTATTGCTTGTTTGTCATCTGCATGTTGGGATTTTGTTTGACATTAAGATTTGTTTATTTGCAGTTGCTTGAAATTGTTGTCTGTCTTATTGCTCTGGGTAAGAGCTCACTACTTTTCTAGGGAGAAACTTTGTTTCAAGACATTACCTAGTAAGTCACCAGCATTTACACTCACGTAGCTAGATAGTTGTTTATAACACATAGCAATGAAGCCTGACATCACACGTGCACTGCTGTGTACTAACAATGCACAGAATGTGATGGATTTCAGCTTTATTCATCGATCATAAAGAAAATTCAGATCCTACAGATGTGATAGGATCACTCAAAAGGGGTGTGGCTTAATAAATACAGTGTGTTATGGAACTGTGGAAAAATGTGGAGATGTAGGCAACTGTTCATCTTCATCCACACCTCCCTCACTCGCACTGCTAGACCAGGAGCAGGAAAAGAGATAAAAGAATAAAGTTTTACGTCACTCGCAAATGTAAACAAAGTTTTTGCCAGCTGAAGTCCAAACACACACTTCCTACTATGATATTTGTCTGCTAACTACCCACACCAGCTAACGGTCAAAGTGTGGTTTTATGTGATGGGCGGGATTAGCTAATCACCGCAAATCACATTTGATTGGATACATTTATGTACTCACACCTGAGTTCAAGATGAGTTATCAAATATAATTTGGAAGTTTTACAGGAAGAGAGAGGAGGGGGATTTTGTCGACACAGTGAAAAACTGATTTGTCGAGTCCAAGCTGCAGTATAGAGTATTCACATCCAAATGGGCTTATGTGTGTCGGCAAAGAGGCAAAAACGGTTGAATGAAAGTGAGCCCGCACACTGAATATTCATGTTCCCACACCGCTGACGTCTGTGCTGTCGAAGCCAGCCGCTGCAGCAGAGCTCATCGCTGACACAGGTAGTGACATGCATTCAGCCTGGAATAAAGCTTTAGTGATGCAGTGTGTCTGTCTGCAAAAGCAGGGCCTACTGCAGTGCTGCTGATTAAAGTCAGTGACATCAGCAGAGCAGTGACGCCAGCTGAAGCAGCAACGTCACCGGAGGGCCCGCAGAGGAGAGATCTGAGGGAGAGGGAGGAATTTTGCACGGTGCTTCACTTGAAGAGTATTTCTGGTCTTTTGTAATCTACATAATCCTTTAGTCAGATGAAATGAATCTTTTCACTCACTCCGTTGTAATCTAATATATGTGGTCTGTCAGATATGTTGTCTGGCAGATGGATTCGGCTGTAAATAAACAGATTGACTTCCTGTCAGTATCTCATACATACAGAACTCAACTGCTTCTGCATTAGATGTGTGTGTATTGAAGCTGTTTTTGTGTACGCATGCTTCAAATCCATCGCAAATACTCCTGGTGCACTGTGTTATATATGTGATGTGATCTCTAAGGTGACTGTCTGTGTCTTTGTATACGTGGAGACGCAAGAGCAACAGAGGAGTGTCCGGTGTCTGTCTGCATGTAACGACCACATCCTGGCCTCTGCTGCTTGTCATTGGTGTGAATTTCAGCAGTCAAATGAGAGAACAGTAAGCTGGAACTTGAGAGATGGGTCCAACACCACTAACATGTGGGTTGCTGAGAGTCCATGAAGCAAAAGGACGACCTGACCCATGGCAGACTGAGAATGGGATTATGTTCCCAGCTAGACCTACAGTGCCTTTACAGCAGATGTAATAAATATTTACAATTAATGATAGAAGATAAAGAAAAAGAGAAAGCAGCCTCACGACAAGCAAAGAAAGGTGAGGTGTTGATTGGGTAACTGTCAGATGAAGTAGCAGTGATGAGGGCCTTCTGATGAGTATTTAAGCCTCATTCATTTAACTGCCGTCTGCTCTGAACGTTGACAGATCTCCTGCTGTGTATCTCTGTCCCCTTTAATGTTTCCACTTGATGCTTTGACAATACTGTTACACCATCTAGTACTTTGATATGTTAAAACCACCCATGAGTCAGCGGACTAATAAATAAACAATTTCTGCTTGTAAAGATCACTGAGAGGAGGTCAGAGCTTGTAACGTCGTGGGGTTAATTTATCCACTTCATCTTGCTGCTGAATCCGTCCACCTGGCTGCTTGATCAAGGTCCATCGAGAGGAGCATAAAACATAAAAACACACACTGCTCATGCACACATATGCAGTATGACATGGGCCACTGATGGACCTACAAGAAAAACACCACTGCAGTTGTTGTTTATCCTGTGATATGGATGGGCAGTCAGGTGGTGGCCACATATTTACCCTCAGTTTGTAATCCATCCTCCAAATTGAAACCCTGAGGGATCAACAAGCAGCGTAACCAAGTCAAGGTCAAGTTACTCCTCAGTTTGCTCCTGATGTCTCTTTTTGAATTTCTCAATCCTTTTTCCGTTGTTGTTGTTGTTGCTGCTGCTGTTGCTGGAAGCAGCAGCACATTAAGGTCTCAAGTGTCACTGTGTCTGGCGAGAATTTTCCCTTAAGGCCACAGACGTGGAGTTAGTTATGCAACTTCATAACCCTTGTGATGAGTGTGTGGCCCTCACTCTCAAGAGGAAGCCCCACTTGTTGTAGGGAGTAATTAATGCTTAATCAGGAGAAGTGTTGTCATGGAAGCTAAGCCACCAGGTGTCTGATGCCATTGTCATCTGGAAATGAAAGAAGATTGTCCGTGGAGCTGGGTGTTATTGACAAAAAAACACACTGACAGATAGAGAAAACCACATCGTGTTGAGTAGTTGTTCAAGTGAAAGTCATTTTCAGGCTAAAGTAAGGGGTTCAGGGATTGCTTTGTTAGTAGTGAACCTGTTGAATAAGGCTTAAAAGCTAAATGAATAAGGTGAATAAGCTATACAACAATTGTTCACTTCTGTTGAATGTAGTGTTCGACTGGTCAAGGTGTCCTGGAAAAGGGGTGGACTGAAAGAGCATGTCATATTATACTTGAAATGAACATTTCAAGTCCCATGTGAACTTTGAGTACAGCTCGGTGCAGCTTTGAGCAGTGTGGCCACTCCAAAGGTAGTGGCCCCACCTCGCTGGGCACCATCACTCTCCCCAACAGAAAACACTGGCACAGTCAGCCCAGAGCAGTTTCACCTTTGAGCAAGTGTGGGCATCTTATCTGTGTTTGAATAAACGGGACTTGACCTCAACTGTATGAAAACGAGTCCATCCATCAGACAAGGCAGTGTTGATCAAATATGAATCAAGATTCTGTTAATATCTCGCTGCATATGTTTTCAGAAACATATTTTAATGAACAGTTTAGCAATAATACCAGAAAGTTTGTGAAACCAAGCACCAGACAAAGCCTGCTCCTTTTTATTATTTTTTTATGACTTCAAAATAATTAACTTCGTTTCCTTACTCAAGAGTTGTCTCCATTAAAGTCGTGTTGTCAGTGACTGTCACGCTTGTGCGTCTTATTCATAATGGCACTAATAACCCCCCATACAGCCGTCGACTGAGCGCTCTTTTCACTCATTGGACCGCGTGTGTCTCCGCCCTTCAAAGCGGCAGCATTTACCGCAGCCTGCCGCAGATAAATCACACGGTCACGCTGAGCAGATGTTAGGAAGCACCTGCACCGCCAGACGGGTACATGAACCAATACATCTCCGCAGTTCCTGAATGTTGCAGTGCCACGCTTTTTTAAGCCTCTTAACGGATCAGTCCCTAAACCCGCGATGTCCGTTAAAAGCAAAGCGTCAAAGTGAGATCTTAGACCACTAGCCTCCACACCTGAATAGCGACTTACCGGTTACCACAGCCCGCCTCTGTGCGCCCTACCCCCGCCACCAGAGCGGCGATGCCTCCCGGTGTTGTGACCGCGCCACGGAGCTCATCAGCCGGCTGCTTCTGCGCCTGCTGCGGGGTGAAGCTGAGACCGCATTTCACCGAGAACTCCGTGATCTCTCAGGGGGAAATTTATCAGCTGTAAGTTGACTGAATATCTGTGCTCAGAGCTCCAGGCTTTCCTTGTCAGCATATTAAACTATGCGTTGCAGTATCGTCTCGGGGCTATAACGTTATTCTCACCACCCTGCTGTGCATAATGTAGGCTGCTAGACTCTGATTCAGTTTGTGTAACATCAGTTAAGTGGTTGGGTGTTTTTTTTTTTCTGACTTGAAGCTCACTTGTCTTGACACAGTTCATATTCCCATTTGCCCTGCTCTCCAGTATTTGCGAACAGTGATCCGGTATGACAAAGGCATGCGGTTTTCCCATGATGACTTAATGGGAAGGATATGACAGCAGGGTCGGGGGCTGCAGGAAGACTTTTCCTTCCTTTTGCCTCTTGTGAAATATCTGCCAGATGCCATACTCATCTGCTCACATGCACCCTCTCCCTCCCACCTTTTTTTCCCCCTTTCATTTTAGATGTTCCTGAAATGCATCTAGCAGGAAGGCACACAGTGTACCTGAGACAGATTGTTCATGAATCAGAGGATGTGATTAATCTGTCCGCCGGGTGTCTTTGGAGAACAGACAGTGGGAATGACACTGACATTTATTGGCAATTTATGTGTTTGATCAGCTAAGTCAAGATGTAGTGTGTCTACACGTACCCATTATTCATACTTATGTAAGACATCCATCTAGTGTGTGTTTGCACACTGTCACCGGCCACAGGACTGAGGATCTTTTGGGTGCGCCAACCAGAAGACAAACTCCCAAATGTGTCTTTGTTATTTGTGTTCAGTCAATGGCTTGTGGGCAGTAGGTGGTTTTTCACAATTTCTGCCTGGTTTTATCGTTTGCTAATGTCAGTGTGTCTGGTGTGCACAATCTCTGTTGCTGTTGATCGCTCTGTTGGCCTGCGGAGGGCGTAGATGCTGGAGTTTCACACGATTATGCTTGCTTGCCTCAGGTCCCGAGACTTATTCAACTTCATCATGAAGGAAACAGAATTTTTTTTCTGTAACTGGATACTATAAAGCCATTGTTCTGAAGTTACATATTTTTTTAATTGTCATTTCTATAGTTACTGCTGCCCTTGTTTCTGTCCCTCACGTCCTCTGTCCTCGCAGCCAATAGTGACAGAATTGGACTTCCTGTTTCTGATAGGCCGCCCTCAGCCTTAGCTTATATTTCTCATCAGGGATGAATAGCATTAGTGGTGAATCTGCGTTCACTCTGTCGTTACAAAACACAATGAGGCTTCCACTTTGGTGACAGCTTAATCCATAATGTAATCGTATCTCACTATAATTTTGGCCATGACTCAAAAAACGTCAGAGCAGTGTCAGAGTCAAAGGAATGCATTGTGCATCTTAAGTCCATTACATAACTCTATTGTTGCAATTGCAATAGTGCCAAGTGGCTTAGCTGGAGGTGCCAATTTCACGCTCTTTTTCTATTTCGGGCCATAAAGGACTAAAGTCTCAGTCAAAGCCAGTTAAGTTGTGATTGTCTGTAAAATACAAAGATAAAAACTGCAGTTACGTCTGCTGGTTTGAGAAACAGTGAGGTCGGAATGAAAAAGAGTACTGTTTAGTAATGAGCGGACAGTTTGTTTTCCTTGATGACTCCGTATGTCTTTGTCTTTCCTTCTGTCATTTTCTGATCATGTCCAGTTCAGTTAAGCCAGCATATTATTGGAAGCAGCTGCTGTTTGTTGCACATTGTAGTGAGCTCATAAAGGCTCACCGATCTTTCCATTATTGTTTAGTATATCATGTTTGCACAGGATGTCGTGTATTTTCTAAGAAAATAAGAGATTAAATCACCATTATTGAAACACCCTCAACCTTAAGACCCAAAATCCGTCATACGGAAGACACAATCGGTGCAATAACAGCACTTAGCTTAGCTTTACATGCCTCTGGTATTAAGAGGACAACACATATAATTCATTTATTCTATTAGTTATCAGAAAATAGTGAAAAACATCCATCAGAAGTCCCCAAAGATATTGAATTCACAGTCATGTTTGAGAAGCTGAGACTTTGCAATTTGGCAAATTTATGTGGAAAAATGATCATTAATGGATTATTAAAAAAATTGTATAGAAATAGTTATCTTTTAAGCAGAGAGCTGGGGGCTTATTGAATATGCCATTTAGTTAAAAATTGGTTTAGTTGGAGTCAATTGACCGTTCAACTTCATTTAAAAATTAAAAGCTGTAAAGCCTTTCCAGGGCGGGGTGGTTTAATACTTTTTATGATCGGTTGTCACTCACTTTATTTTTTTCCTCTTTTCTCTCCATCTGTCCAGCATCAGTGAAAGTTTCCTGACAGTCAAAGGAGCTGCTCTCTTCTTACCTCGAGGAAATGGGTCCTCCCCTTCTTCTGCCTCTCGCTTCTCACAGCTGCGCAGCAAACATGCAGGTGAAGTGAAAGGTCATACTCGAGCAACCGACTGCTTGACTGTATTAATGGTGCTTTTGGTAAATAACGTACTCGACACTGACCAGAGTTGTGTTTCATTACTCTCGTCCTACCAGGAGACATCCAGCAGCATCTACAAACCATGTTCACACTCCTCAGACCAGAGGACAACATCAAACTGGTGGGTACACGCACACATACACACAATTCAATTTTAAGGTTGTCAATCAAATGTAGAAACACCAACTGCGTTCTTGGCGCTCCAGGCGGTTCGACTGGAGAGCGCCCACGCTCAGATCACCCGCTACATGGTGGTGGTGTCAACGAACGGTCGTCAGGACACGGAGGAGAGCGTGGTGCTGGGAATGGATTTCAGTCCTGTAGATAGGTGAGGCGTTCACATACACACGCTTATATGAGCCTGCCTGTTTTGATCCTGTGCTTCAAGTTGTAACACAGAGATTTTTTTCTCCTCCCAGCTCATGTTCTGTAGGCCTGGTTTTGCCGTTATGGAGCGACACGTTGATCCATCTGGACGGAGATGGGTAGGATACGTACTTTAATCGCAGAGCCAACACACACTAAACACCGGGCTGCTCAGATGCCCGTCGTTATCTTTTCTAATTTTCACCTCTCTCTTCTCGCTCTCAGGGGTTTCAGCGTGTCAACAGATAACCGAGTGCACGTATTCAAGCCTGTTTCTGTGCAGGCCATGTGGTGAGTCACACTCCATTAATCACTCTGCTCGATAGAAATGGATATGTGCCCTTTTTATTGTTTGCAAGTGTTTGTGTTGGTATCTAAAACCATTCATTTGAATGTCTTTTTGTCAGTCATGAGCTCAAACTCTCTGCCCTTCATCCATCTCTCAATCTCATTTTTCACTCAATCGCAGGTCGGCCCTCCAATCACTCCATAAAGCATGCGAGGTGGCTCGTTGTCACAACTACTTCCCTGGCAGCTTGTTCCTCACCTGGGTCAGCTACTATCAAAGCAGGGTCTCCTCCGACCAGGTACGCATCAATGAGTGGAACGCCATGCAGGACGTGCAGTCACACCGTGCTGATTCACCCGTGCTCTTCTCTGACATGTAAGTATCCACATCCTATGGATTATGTTTTCCACTTTTTATTTTCTCCCTATATATGATCGAAATTATTTCTTTTATGTAATGAAAGATGTACTGTAGAAATTAAAATCACTACCACTCCACATTTTACCATGGAGTGCTTTGGTCAGACGTCTCCTCCATATGACATAGTGTATGTTGGCAGCAGCACTTCATAAATGGAAATGGTCTTGCATTTAGTTTATGTAACATATTTCAATGTTGTGGTGCTTCTGCAGACCTACAGAAAGAGAGCTGACAGAGCGTCAGATCAAAACCAGTTTGAGGGAGATCATGATGCAGAAAGACCTCGAGAATGTCACCTGCAAAGAGGTGGGTCAGTGCGTCACATGCTGCAGATGCATTCATCTCTGAAATTTGTGTTTTTGCAACAGCTTGGGTCGCTCCCAAAGAGGAATGGCTGCCTTTTAAATTTATGCTGTTTTAAGATTTTATCTGTGTGTTTGTGTGTTCTCCGGCTGGGTGTGGTCTGAAGATCCGAACAGAGCTGGAAATGCACATGACCTGCAACCTGCGAGAGTTCAAGGAGTTCATCGACAATGAGATGATTGTCATCCTGGGCCAGATGGACAGTCCTACAGAAATCTTTGACCACGTCTTCTTGGTAGGTTGAGTCAGAACACCTCTGGAGCACCACTGCTGCGTTTGCCGCCAATGTTGGTCCGATTACACTGAAATCCGCACGATGAAGAACTGCCAGAACTGCTAGATTACAAATGAGTGAATTACAACACTTAAGAATAGGAAGTGTCTCAGTTCTTAGAAGTAAAATATATGAACACTGGTCGTACATCACGCCTAATCCACGTCTGGGAAACCCTGCAAAATATGCGATAGTCTTGTGTAATTCCTCTTAATTTTGAAGTACTTTGTTCTTGTTTGGCTTGGAGTGCACGCTGGATGTCAGACATGCCTTGTCACAGGATTTAAGCATTATGAAAAAAGCTCAGCTGAAGGCTCTGAACTAGTCTGAGGATTGCTTTTGTTTCCTACAGGGATCTGAGTGGAATGCATCCAATTTGGAGGAGTTGCAGAAGAGCGGGTAAGGAGGGGGACAAAAACAACAAAACCCACGACAGAGAACACGCTGTACCCAAGTCAATAAAAGCATCAAGTATTATGTGATAAGACCCGGGCGATCATTGTGCCAGAACCAAATTAAATGTTTTGTGTTAAAATATTTTGATTCATTTCTCATTCTCAGGGTTCAGTACATCCTGAATGTAACAAGGGAGATTGATAACTTCTTCCCTGGTGTGTTCGAGTACCACAACATCCGCGTTTACGATGAGGAGGCCACTGACCTGCTTGCTTATTGGAATGACACCTACAAATTTATATCTAGAGCCAAGTGAGTTTCAGACGACTGCACATTCTCATTTTCGCAGGAGTGTTGACAATGATAAGCTGATACATGTGCTTGATTCTTCACATCTGCTCCAGGAAAGCTGGATCCAAGTGCCTGGTGCACTGTAAAATGGGTATAAGTCGCTCTGCAGCCACTGTGATCGCGTACGCTATGAAGGAGCACGGCTGGGATTTGAAAAAGGCCTTTGATTACGTCAAGGAGCGGCGGGCTGTGACCAAACCGAACCCCTCTTTTATGAGACAGCTGGAGGAGTATCAGGGCATACTGCTGGCCAGGTACCCATATAAACTCTCACAAGTGTATGCCTGGACTAGAGGATGGCTAAAGCTAATGAAATGAAAATCGAATTGTTCTATAGACATGAGGGGAACTGCAGAGTTGGCTGATTATTCTCGCTACAAACAACCCCTTTCACATTACGCAGTGATTTGATCCATAAATAAATAATGATAATAAAAATAATTAATAAAAAGATATTGATTACTGCAGCTTTAAAGTGCAGCATCAGCATCATATGTGGCACAATACATTTAGCACAATGATCTTATAAAATGACATTAAAAACGTGTGTGTGCATGTTTATGTGTATGTTTACATTAATAGGATAAGAGTGACATGAAAACACTATAAGACAAGCTGTTTTTCTTTTTTAATTCCCACCCCTCTGTCACCATCTCCCACAGCCGGCAGAGGCACAACAAACTGTGGCGCTCTCACTCTGACAGCGACCTCTCTGACCACCATGAGCCACTGTCTAAATCTTACGCCCAGCCGCACAGCCTGGGTCACTCCAACCCCCGTAACCAGGCCAGCAGCACGTCTGGTCCCTCTGTGAAAGAGCTTCTGGAATCACTGGGAACGTCGGCCGGCACTGGCAAACCAGCACACTCCACTAGCCAGCCTGATACTGGCATCCAGTCCAATCAGCTCAGCTCTTCGTCCTCTGAGGGGGCGGCAGTTCTATCAGGCGATGCTGAAGCTCAAAGCCTAGAGGCTCCTTCTCCTTCTGCTGTAGTCCAGATCAGCCAGTTGGACTCCCCTTGTCCTGAGTCCACAGCTGGCTCTGTGTCTCAGTTGTCTCCCCCGCTCTCCAACGGCTTATGTGATTCTGAGGAGAAGCCCTCATCGCCTCCTCTCTCCCAGCCAAAGGCCGCCACTGTGGTGCCTGAGCTTCAAAACACAGACGTGGTGACTGTTGCACAGAGTGTTTCAGTGGGCCAGCCTCACCCGCCTCCACCCTTTCACCACCTCCCTCTCTCCCCTGCTCCGTCCCCAACCCCAGCCTGCACGGATGAAGTTATCAAACCACAGGCGTTGTCCTCCTCTCCCCCTGTGATAAAAACGATGCTCGTGTCAGTGCCTGAGTCCATGACAACACAAACACCAAGCACACAACAGGCTGGACCCCAGTGTCTGTCTGCACCAGTGCCTGTCAAAAAACCAGACTGTGACCAGCAGCTGTGTGGCTCGTCCGTGGACGGTTTAGCAGCCCATCCTCCCTCCACTAGTGATTTTATCAGCTACCCCAGTGCCATTCCACCAAACAACGAGGCGTTGTTTGGCCACAGTGCAGATCACATTAACTTTTTCAGTGCCAGGGAAAAGTTCAAGGGAATGAGTCAAGATGGTAAAAGCTGCCAGCTGAAGAGTTGTGGTAAGGAGCAGCAACCGCCGCCTCAGGAGGTCTCCACCAGTGAGGGGAAGGAGGAGGAGGAAAGAAAAGTAAGACTTCTTCTTATAGCAAAACTTTCCAGAACCACTGCACGCTTATTTCCTCTGCAAGCACACATGTCAGTGCTTTTCAGTCACAGGCTCTCAGGCTCCTCTCGTGTTTCTATCTTTTTTCAAGGCTGTAATGTAATAAAGACTATCAAAATAATTCATAGATAAAATTCAAATTCTTATATTTGGAAGCGTGTTGAATCCACAGCAGTTTAATTTGGCCTGATTTGGTTTTTTGCTTACTTGAGACCAAGGGCGACACCTGGTGGGGTAAAGGTAGAGCATCCATCTGTCACACCTGAAGTTGTACTTGAATTTTTTCTGATTTGCTATGAATATACTACCACTTTTATCTTGCTTTTAAACTGATTTATAGTTTCTGTTATCTCTCTTTTCATTGTAGGAAATGGCCGTCCCTGTGCAGGTCACAGGACTGAAGCCTGCAGTGCACGCAGAGGCTTCACCTCCCGGCTCTCTCAGCCAACCGGAGCCTCAGGGTTCGCAGGACCAGGAATTGGGGAAGTCAAGGCAGGAAATAGAGGATAGAGATGTTTCATCACAGAAAGAAGCTGAGAATGTTAAAGAGGAAGTGAAAAACAAAGAAGAGGATGAGGAGGCGGCTCCTGCTGGTCTCTACAGCGACTGGACGAGGGGCTCGGTGCGGCGTGTCACCCGACAGCTGGAGCAAAGAATGAAACAGGAGCACGAGAGTCCATCACCTTCTTCATCTCCACCATCCCTCTCCGGCAGCTCCTCCTGCGCTCTGCGGCGTCCACCCAGTGTCCACTCTGGGACAGTGTCCAATCCCCAAGATACATCAGTTTGCTTGCAGGTGTCAGAAGTTAACAGCATGCAAGAAGAGCAGGAGGAGGAGGAGGATGGGAAGGGTGGACCAGTTAAAGGGGAGAGTGGGGCTGTAGCTGAGATGGGGGCACTAGGAAATAATGATGGAAACACAAAAGGACACAAACTCCAGCCTGCTGATATTAGATCGCTCTCTACCTCTTCTTTCCACCGCTCCGCCCATTCTCCCTTTGCCTCAGTGAACTTCCTGTGTTTGGAGGGCGTGACAGAGCTCGAGTCAGGCACAGACTGGGACTGCTCCACAGAGGGACCCCATAGTGACATTGTCATGAGGGAGACGTGGGAGACTCTGTGCGAGCTGGGTGCCTTCCTGCAGCAGGTGAGCATGGGCGGAGCCTGCAAAGCCAGGTGTTTGGACCAGGTTTTCGGCTTCAGTGCTAGAACCGCTCGGAAGCGAGGTACCAGCGTTCAGAAGAGGGTCAGAGAGGTGGAGGCCAGGATTCGCCAGGCAGGACTCACCCCTCCATCCCAGATGAAGCGCTCAGCCTCTCTGGCCAAACTGGGCTGTCTGGAGCTGCTCGCCAATGACCTCAGCGAGTGGGAGCTCAGCCGCTCCTCCGTGGCCCCGTCCTCAGCACAACCTCCGATCCACACCATAAACGACGAGTCCAAGAAACAGCGGGTGCACAGCTCTCCTTCCTCAGCCGGCCAGCAGCCACAGGTCCATGGCACTGGTGCAGACAAGCTTCCTGAAGCTGAAACCTCACCACCTCCACCATCAAATCAGAGTCTGCAGGGAGGACTACTCCCCAACTCTAACCAAGACTCCCTGCATTTTCCTGGGCCGACATTTATGACACCAAGGCAGCAATACGGAAGGACTCATCCCCTGAGGCGGCTTAAGAAAAGAACTGCTAGTACCCTTTACCACACCATGTAACCCTCACCGCGTGTGTGTGTGTGTGTCTCTGTATGAGTGTATGAGAGAGAGAGGGCTCGTGTACGCCTGTGAGAAATGGAAATTACTGCATATTTAGGTTTATTCAGCAAAACAAAACCAATGCCTCTTGCCTTAAAGAATATGAAAAGTACTTTCTGTACTTTTTTTCCTTCCCTGCAGATTCGCCAGAGCCCCTGTGAAATCTGCGATATGAGATACTTGTCTCAGTGCCAGATCAGTGTCAAGGCTTTGAAGGTTCTGGCCAAGTGAAATTCAAACTATGGGTCAAATTGGTAGAAACCTGGTGTAGTATAAATGCTTTCAGATGACATTCAAAAAATCAGCAAAAACAATCAACTTGTTTCAAATGCTAATCCTCCTGAGCCTGCACACATTCACTCGTCACACCCATGTTGGTGTCTCCGTCATCCACTTGATATTTACCGGTTTGCTGTTGGTTGATAGTCCGACCTGTTGTTCGGTGGAATGTAGCCTCTGTTTTATTCTTGTCGTGCTTTCATGTCTCTTCATCATTTGCTAGTCGTGCTGGGTAGCTGCCAAGGAAATGATACAGCTGCTCTTCTGGTGCAATCTTACAGGTAAATTACATCAATTTGAAATACTGACAAATGATACCAATCAAAGTCATTTCTGCTGTCTGGAGGCTGGTTTTTAAACGTGGGTCGTTTCGAGAGCAGCGCATCTGAACACACAAGAGCTCAGGTTGAACCACGCACACCACAGATTCGTGTTTTCCCCCAAAGAAAGGTGTATCCAGAGCTGGTGACAGGATAGCTGTGTAGGTGTACAGCGGAAGAGAGACGAGGCATGCTGGGTTTTATGTCATTTTTTTAATGTTTCTTTCGACTTCACAATACCTCAGTCAGTCTGAACCAAATCTGACCTGCACAGACGTCAGACTCTGGATTCCTGGAATGTCAGTCAGAAACAATTTCAGCTTCACTTCTCCATAAACTGAAGTCAACTCATCTCTCGTGTCCTCTCGCAGGTCTGATGCCACTCGAAACGAGACATTTTCTGTATGTATTACTGTGTGGGAGGCGGGGGGGGGGGGGGTTTAGGTAGGGGGTCGGGTGTTGAGGGCAGAGTGTATATTTGTGCGTTTTCTGCCATGTTCTCTTTGGGATGTAAAGGTCTATATTGTGAGTGTTGACATTTTAAGAACTTTCCATGTTTTTTATATCTGGTTTGTGTCTGTGTGTGAGTGCGACTGTGTAGCACAACTTTACCATGTGGGTGTGTACATTTTATTTTATTTTTTAATTGATCGTTTTCTCTTTTGTACACATTTTTAGGAGTGTGCCTGTGACTGGCAAGTGAAGCTTCTCTGCAGTCTATCAGAAATGTCTGTACAGGGAGGTCTGTCTTACATGCACTTTACTCCCTTTTTAATTTTAATGCTGATTTTTTTTTTTTTTTATAAATATATATGATTGCTACTTTTGGGGAGCAGGCTTACGTAGTAGCAGCTGTTGGGTATGAGTGTGTATTGTTAAAAAAATGATTTGTTTTTTGTTTGTTTTATTTTAAACTATCATTGTAAATATACTTTTATATCATGTGCTTCAACTGTGACCATTAAACAATGGAAATGATTAAGTGTTTTGCTGTCAGTCTGTGGACAGAAAAGGTGATCAGACGAAGGAAGGAATCGACGTTTGCAATTATTTATTGTTTAGTGACTAATCGAATGATCAGTTATTGCTTCCTTATTTCGTCTGTGGTTGATTTCGCTTTCCCTTTCTACAGCATTGTCGTTGTTTTTTGTATGTGGTGAGTATTTTTTTGTTACAACTGTGCTTAAAGTCCCCCTCCACTCAAAAATGTATTTTTCTTCTTGTTCCTGCAGTTGGATGTTTGAGCTTCTCTTTGCAGAATGATGTACGTGAGTTTTGACACGACAAGGCAGTTTTCACATTCATCTGCTGAAAGTGGGAAGTTTGTGCTCGGTGAAAATACACTTTTAAGGGGGGGAAGCCTACGAGCATGATTCATCACATCACAACTAGTTTTTGAAGCCAATCCTGGTCCAAAATTCAGTTTACATAAGTGTGATGTGGAAAGTGCGCGGACACTGAGAACCGACTTTACAGTGAAGTAAGAGACATCTTGTGTCCAACAGTTTAACTGTGGAAATGAAAAATATTTACATACTCAAAAATTCTGATTTTTTATTTTTTTTTTGTAGAAGAATCCTATCATACACAAATTGTAATTCAACATTATTTATACACATCTTAAAACACGTGGAGAGGGTCTTTAAGTTTCCAGTTTGGTGATGTTCAGGGATCAGTTACGGCATCGAAAAAGGACATTTAATAAATTTAAAGCCAGAAAATCTTTCAGAAACACACTGTCAACAGTTTCACTAGCAGCTATATGTATCTTTGATACAAAGTAGCTTCACTGAATTAATTAATACATTTGATTGAGCAACTAATGTCATCAGTTTCTCCAGATCATTCCATATATCACATGGATCTCCTGCAGCATAAAGCCCAGTGAGCACAGAAATCATATTGCAAGGTCATTCTTATTTTCTGCTCTCTTTGCTCCTCACACCAGTCCAAAAAGCAGCATGCAGGAGATCTCTGAGGGATTTTACAAAGCTCTTAGTTTTGTGAGCGACAGTGCAGTGAGCAGCTTGACCTCTTTCTTGACTGACAGCAAAAAGGGAACACAGCACAGACCGGGATCAGCGTGGCCTGCAGGTATCCAGGTATGTTGAGTGTGTAACACCCAGACTCATTATGTAGTAACTAGTACAACTAATTCAGAGATATGATTAACTTCTTAGAACCAGCCAGAATGCACAGTTCAATATATTGTTGATAATTTCCTCTGGTCAGAGACCTTCATCTTCCTTTCTGCTGATTGGGTACCTGTAAACACAGGCTAGTCTGCAGTGGTGGAATGTAACATTTACTCATTTTACTTCTCTCCATCCCAGAGACAAATATTAAACTTGTTACTCCACTACGTTTGTCTTTACAGCTTTAGTTACTACTTACTTTTGAGATTACAATGTTTCATGCTTTTCCTGTCCGGTGAAAGCCATGTATCTCCATATTTGGTGATTTGAATGTGAATGTTTCTGAAAAATTTGAGGATCAAGTGTTCCTTATCAGGTTGACAAAATTCTCCTTCTTCTTAAGATAAATAAACTGTTTTAAAAATCCTTCTGGATGAGCTAAAAAATGCATCGTCACTATGATGAAAACAGGACTGCTTTTCATGAAAAGTTGACTTTTTGGAGATATGTGGTTCTTACAGGGCAGCAATGCTACAAACATGATGATCTTATAGAATATGATGCTTTGGTGTAAATTAAACTACACAGCAGTATATAAAGTAGATAAATTGAGCTCAGCCTTAAACGTCTACAGCACTAAAATGTAACACACATCCATAGAGGACTTGTTATTGCCGTGGTGGAGGTGGAGCGTTTATACCCACCAGCCACATGATCAAATGTCTCGACATGATGTGATGAATGCTGCAGGTCTGGACATATCTGCAGAAGATTGCCAGGGATGGATCAGACATACCAAAAGGTCCTTTTGCAGGTGAACATAAGAGGACATAAGGTCTGATGTGGAGGAACAGAAGACAGGGTTGACTGGTACTACCATATCTCTATATTTACAGTATATCTGAAGCTATCCTATACATGCACACATAGTGATTAAATGCACATTTATTTTATATTGGATTACTGCTGTCACTTTATGGAAGATGGAGCATGAAACATATTGCACCATATCTACTTCTTTTCTGTAACACACAAGACATTTAAAGCAAAATAATACATGCATTAACAAGGTGGCATTCATTTTATCGTAGTGTAATCTTTGTTCATGCAATGAACAAATAAATTCATAGTTAAAAAAGACGTCTTCTTCTGGTTTTTAATGTGTTTTTTTTTATAATTTAATTATGAATGGCAAAGTTTTCCTGTTGGGATGCAGCTGTCCTTGTTCATGAGCAGATGCTGAGATGTGTTTGGGGTGTTTTGGTCACATAACTATTGTGCTGAGCTGCATGTTGGTCAAGAAACAGTCTGAGGAGTTTTAAATAAACGTTTTCTTTAAAAAGGTAAATCTAGATCCTACAAACTGGGGTAATTCAACAGTTTGGATTTATGTTTGTTTGTTTGTTTTTTTTTTAAGTCATGCGCATTTTTATTTCCATCCTCGTCGCAAACCAGCAAACTTACTCCATCTTCGGCTGCTCTTTGGTCAACTTCAGCATTTTACTGTAAGTGGATGTTTTAGCTCTGATCTTCACTTTGTGGCCACACAAAAACCTCGTCTGCAGGGTTGACGCCTGCAAACGAAGTGGAGCACCTGAAGGCAGCATCAGTTCACCTGTGCGAGTTTTTTTTCTTTTTTAAATCAATTTATTTTTTATCTCCCGCTTTCTTTCAGGTCACAATTCGTACATGAGAGGCCACCAGCTGTGACAGTGACCCCCGGGGACGCGCTGGCCTTCTGTACCCGACGCGCGTCACGTTTCCCTGCACTGACAGAGCCTGTTCCAAAATAGACGGCACCCACCCTACACCCACCCACACCCTCCTCTCTGTCCCGGTACTCTGCCCTCTCTCTTTCCCTGCCGAGGAGCGTCACGCAGTTGTCCAGCGCGTCTCCTCAGCGAGTCCGCCCCGGCTCCAGGAAACCGGATCGCAGGGAATATCATTTGTAGGAATAAGAGCAGCAGCAGGAGGTGGAGGAGAAGGCTGTACAGCAGCAACCGTGAGAGTTGTCCAGGGAAGAGGGGTCTCCCCAAAACCTGAGGTGAGCTGTCTTGTCTTTTCTAGTGTGTGTGTCGTGCTGCAGTGGGGTGAGAGGTGCGTCAGTTTCTTTACTGCACTGCCGGAGAGGAGCGAGCGCGTCCCCACCTTTTGGAAATCCTAAAGAACAGACAGCAGTCGCTATTTTGTGACTGTGCACTTTTACCCCACCCCCTGTGGACGGAGCAGATCTGGAGTCGTGCATGGCAGCTGTGGGCTACTTTAAGGAGCACGTTGTACATTACTAACCTCCCCCCCTTTCCTCCCTCCCTCACACCTCCTGCGCCCCTGACAGCCTGCGCTCCGGTGTTTCTGCGTGTTTGTGTGAGCCGTGCGCATTTGGCTGTTTAAATGTACAGTCTGTTCATTAGTGATAAAGCGCCACAGAGTGCGGTGCCTTCATTCTGGGACTATTTAGGACCAGGCTGGCGGGTGGGGGGAGCGGCTGGCCCGGGTGGGACAGTGCAGTTTGTCATGTCTATATTAGGAAAGTGGCAGTGTCATTCTTTCGCTCTGTCTCGACTCTCCAGAGCCGTGCCATGCGCGACAGTGGAGGGCCGTCTCATTAACCTGAGGCAGAATTAAAGGAGATCACATCACACATTTCTGCCACCGCTTTCCCAGAACTTCTTGGATCGTTGTCTGCTAAAACCGCCTTTATCTCACTTCAATAATTTTTTTCTGAAATAGTTATCAATTCCTATAAACTTCAAGATATCTTTATTTTATTTCATTTCTTATGTTAGATGTTTCTGTTTTTCAAGCCCCCTTTTAAAAGCAAACCATGACCACGGGGTGTTCACGTTCAAATCTGATGATAAGACATGCAAATAGAATAATTAATAACATTTTTTGTCAAATGCTTTTATACTGTGGGGCTCATAACAGCAGGCAGCCAGGGAGCTCCTTCTTCTTCTTTTCTATATTATCCTGACAGCTAGATTGAAAAGCAACACATAATTAAAATTTTATCACTGTCAACAAGTCTCTGACACATTAGCAATAAAAAGAATATGTATGTAGTATGTGTGAGATTGCGTTTGGCCTGAAATGCCCCACAGCTGGCCCGCCTAAAGTGGTCTCTGGAATGTAAATCTCTTGATAACCGAGAGCTTCCAGGAGAGAGACGTGGGAGCTTCTGTCCTCTCATCAGCCCGGCTGTGTGGTGAAGTCTGTCCCTCAATCTTTAGCTCCACTTTGGACCTAAATGTAGATATTCTAGTGCGAAAGTCAGACATCACTTACAGCTGCGGGTCCCTTTCTGTTCACCCTGTCAGGCCTAATAAGATGAGAAACTTCCACGGTACAAGAAATGGATCCTGGCTTCAGCTGCTTTTTATGCTTTTTATTTTAATCTCGAGGAGGCAGACAGTTTGAGTGTATGACACTAAACAAGAGGAAGAACTCTTGCTGCATTTATCAGACGTCTTCAGGGACTGATGCAGGCCTACTTCTAGATTTGGGTTTTTAGTTATGTAAGCCAGCACGGCCGGGGAGTGTATGTTAGATAAGTTTTAAACTACATATTCTCATAGGGATTGTATCACATGGCTGTGATGTAACTACTGTGCTTCACACTGGCAATGCATCTGTCATATATTAAGGTCCTTCCTGGCCTTTTATCTGCTCTCTGTGTCTTAGTGTTTGTCTTTGATGTTTGGCCGTCACATAGTGTTTGGTGGGACAATCAACTATTAATATCTACACTGATGGCAGGCACTGTTATAGAATATCTCCTGTGTTTCAGAGGATTACAGTCCGTCTGGCCTGCTGCCTGGGACAGCCACAGAACAGCAAGTTGTCCATCAACAAACAGCTAACAAACACATCGCAGAGTTCATTAATCAGAAAAAAGCAGTTATTTAAAGCCCATGAAAACTTGCCAAATTCCGATTGGTGCATGCCGGCTGGTGACATCTCATTTTTTCAGATGCACTTCGAACAAAAAAAACAGAAATCACCTACACTGTTGTAACTTTGAACGAAAATGGTGTGTTCATATAGGCTCCCATCATTCCCAGTAAGAGGTTCACTGACAGCAAAGCCATTTAAAATGTATTGATGTATATGTACGGTGTGAATAGACCATAGGCTTCGACCCGTCAGATATACACAGAACCCTTTAGAGTGGATGTCAAAGGCCGAGCGACCCGCCCTGTCATTTTTCAAAATAAAAAGCTCGAAAGCACCACCATTACATTACTGATTCATGTTCAGCCATCAAGACAAACGACAGCAAAAAGAGCAGAAAGCTGCTCATAACAACACATTAAGTGATCATTAGTGTTCAGCTGTAAACGCTATTCAACAGCCTGCCTCAGCGACAAAGACAGTAACAGACTACATGTTGTAGGAGGAGACATAAGGCATGTAAAGTAGCCACAGATTGCAGAGTATGGTCTTTGTTTTATTGCTTTTTCTATGAGATTTCCTCTTCAGTGTCAGGACTAGATCTGCTAAAACTCTTTTGCCCGATCACCATTTTCAGAAGGAATGTTTTTTTTCTGTTTTTCTTTCTTTTTGGATCATTTTTTCCTCCTCTATTTCCTTACCTCCCCATCACTGTTCACCCTCTCCCATCTCTTGTGTCTTCACCCTCACGTCCTCTTACCTTCCTCTACTTGCCTCAGCCATGAGTCGCAGCATCGTGCGGCAGAGTAAGTTTCGCCACGTCTTCGGCCAGACGGTGAAGGCTGAGCAGGCTTACGATGACATTCGCGTTTCCAAGGTGACATGGGACAGCTCCTTCTGCGCCGTCAACCCAAAGTTCCTGGCGGTCATCGTCGAGTCCAGTGGAGGGGGGGCGTTCCTGGTCCTGCCCCTCTGTAAGGTCAGTAAGGTCAACAAGGGGAAACATTTGTGGGCTGCAGAAAGTGGAATCACAACAGTGTCCATGTGTTCAGTGTCAATCTGCCACTGAGGATTGCACCTGGTAAACATCAGCATCTTGGCATTGTCATTGTGAGCATGTTAGCATACCAATCCTTCATGGGATCAGCAGGGATGCAGGATGTATTTGTTCTGTAATAAGAGTTAGAGGAAACAAGGAGGAAATAAGAAAAGACATTGACATGGAAAGAGGAACAAAAGAAGCAGAAGTAAAGATAATTTGCCGAGTTTTTTCTAAAGGTGTGTAACCTTTTGTGTTCATGGTGTGACTTCATCGAGCTTCATCAGCTCATCGAGGTTGAATACTGTTGAATACTACCACGTTGAATACTGAAATCAGATCTTTGTTTCTCTGTGTGAAAGTGAATGTTAATTTGTCAGTATTGTTGTTGCGTTTGGCCAGAGGTTGCTTCAGATTCATGACTGAGCATTAGTCCAGTCTGGAGACTCATCTCAATAACTGAACAGTCACAACGACACAGAAAAACCTCTGATGAAAAAAGTTAGGACTTTGTGTAAAACATCAAACAGAACGTGATAATTTACTAACCCATTCTGACATATACTCAATTGAAAACAGTACAAAGACAATACATTTAATGTTTCACCTCATCAACCTCATTGATTTTTGTAAATATCTGCTTATTCTGAGTTTGATGCAGCGACATGTTTCAAACAAGTTTGGACAGGAGCAACAAAGACTGGGAAAGATGTGAAATGCTCCAAAAACACCTGTTTGGAACATTCCACAGGTAAACAGGTTCATTGTAACAGGTGAGAGTATCATGATTGGGTATGAAAGGGGCATCCTGGAAAGACTCATTCACAAGCAAGGATGGAGTGAGGTTCACCACTTTATGAACACATGATTGTATGAAGGATATTAGTACATGGGCTCAGGAACACTTGTTGTAGGTAAACACAGTCTGATTGTAAATGACTGCGTCCCAACTTTTTTGGAGGTTGTAATTCAGAAAACTGACTGCTTTTCAGAGCTGAACAGTCATGGTGTCAGCAGTGCGATGATTAACTAACTTGTACAGTTTTAATGCTGTTGAAAGTAGTCAGTTAGCATGATTTCCTTCTAATAGCAGATGTTATAATATTTGCTTCTAGCTGTCATGCTCTGGAAGCCTTGGTGAGGACACCATAATTGCTAAAACAGAAATACAGCGACAGGAAAAGCAACAGGGCAAGACGGATCAGACGGTTAAAGCTGCGATGCTCAGCGTAGAGCGGGGGCCTCGTGATGATAACAACACCGCCTTAAAATAAACGATGGACATCAGAGAGACAAAACTGAACTTGTGTGTGCCAATCCAGTGTTCCTATCCAAGTAAAACAGATTGATAGTATGCAACATTTTATGGATTTCTATGGAAAGTTATTACGTGTAAAACTATTCATTTTGGCGGATAGTTTCACAGTCTGTCCAGTTCGCTGCAGCTCCTGGTGTGACTCTCCAAATAACTACTGACGCTGCTGTAATTAGCCAAGTCTGCAGCAATTAAGTTGACCTGTGAGATGCCTCCACTCAGCAGGCTTCATTTGAGCTGAGCTGCAAACGGCAGCAATCAACAGACTCCAGTTTTTAAACTGAGAAGTTAATTGACTTCAGCCAGAACAATATTGTAGTTCTTGAAAAATCTTATAAACTATTGGTTTCTGGAGCCTGTAGTTTTATAATTGGACTTTAAAGAGTTCAATGAACAATTTTTTCACATTTTGAGATGAATAATTTAGGAATGTCACGGGTGTAACGAGGCCATTACTGCTGAGATTCATCAGCATGTCAGCACTGGTCATTAGTGACCAAGAGCAAGAGGAGTAATACACAGTTTTCTGGAGACATGTGGAAATGGATGTGATTATATACTGGAGTCATGGTGAACAGGCCTGCTATTAATACACACCAACGCGCCCTCCATCCTCCATCTCCCCCCTCCGTGTCCCCAACAGGCCACAAGAAAAACTCCCCTTTCAACGCCTCGTCGCTCAGCTATAAATACACCTCTCTTGGGGTGTGTGTTGTGTGTGTATGTGTGGAGGGAGTGATATGTGAAAAGTTGATACACATGTTCACACGACAGTAACAGGAAAACATGGAAAAAAAACAAGTGACATGCTGATTTGAGTTTGCGCCACAGTAAAAACGTCTGGTTTTGTCTGTTTCCTGGAAGTCCACCATGAAGCTGCCAGTTTTTCTAAAAGTTTCTTGTGGCTTGTTGAAGGTTTTGACTGACACATTATTGTTTACATCAGAGATCCACTCAGGTGAACCACTGGATGTTGATCAGCAGTCACCACAAAGTCAGACCAGTAACACTAATTGGCCTGTTTTATTACAACACCGTAAACTGTGAGGACATTATTCAGCTTTGGTGAGAGCAGACTCTTCTAGACTAGACTGAACTGAAAATATTTCTACGGCTGCATTACCAACCAGCCAAAGCCTTCTTTTTCCTCCATGACCTGTTAAGACGAGGTTGTCTCAACAGCGTTTCAGTGATTCTGTGTCAGCGAGTAGTTCAGATCAATAATCTCACCACAAGCTCCATTTTTTGCCCAGTTGCCCAGACCATGAAGCTGTGTATGAATTTCCATTTTTTTCTGAGCAACTTAAAGAGACAGTTCATCCCAAAATCAAAAACCTGTTTTTTTCCTTTTACCCGTGTTTCTGTTCACCCCTTTAGATTGTTTTGGAGTGAGTTGGTGAGGTCTGGAGATATCAGCTGATGTCAGAGATGTCTTCCTTCTCTCCAGTATAATGGAACTAGACAGCACTCGGCTTGCGTTGCTCAAAGCGGCAAAAAGTACATTTGGAAAACTCAGCAGAAATGTTTCCTTTCAGAAATTATGACCCAGTCACTCAAGATAATCCACAGACCCTGCTGTGAGCAGGTTTATGTAGGAACTATTTTCTTTCTACCGAACTACACCCATCGACTGTATCCCTTCACAGACTTCCCTTCACTAACATTAATTCCTAACATTACAGCTCAGTTGAGGAGGACACCTTGAATGTTTACATCCTGCGCTCTTATGAACACGAGCCTCTCATCCATGAGTACATCCACACTTCCTTCTGCGCAGTGATACAGTTGGTGGGTGTTGTTCAGTAGAGAGAAAATAGATCCTACATAAAAACTGCTCACAACAGAGTCTGTGGGTTAACTTGAGTAACTTGGTCAATGTTTTCTGGAAAGACGTTGCTGTTGATTTTCAAATGTATTAGAATTTTTATTTTTGGGGGGGCACATTGAGCAACATAAGTCAAGTGTCATGTGTATTTCTGTTGTACTGGAGAGAAGGCAGACACCTCTGCCGCACATATCTCTAGATCTCAGCAGCTCATGACAAAACAACAGCTGGATAAACAGCACCACAGGTAAGAGGGAAAAAAACGGATTTTTGATTTTGGGGTGAACTGTCCCTTTAAGGACTTGGAAATAGTAGTTGAGAAAACTTATTTTCCACAAGGTCATTTGGACAAGAAGTACTTAAAATATAAAATATGCAGATTGGGAACAGCAGCCAGTTGGTCCTTAAGGAGATGGATCTGTTTCATTGTGAAATAAAGTCACTGAAATGCTGCTGAAACAACAGTTACGTATAACTTTAGATGTTTGATTAACCAATCTCTTTAAGCCTCTTTTTAATCTACATTTCTCGGTGTTTCTTGACCTGCAAATCAGTTCTTATGACTTCCTTTTTGATGTCCTGACTCAGTCCCGCATGTCACTGCTGGTGTGTGTTGCAGACAGGTCGTGTGGACAAGAACTACCCACTGGTGATCGGCCACTCTGGGCCTGTCCTCGATATCGACTGGTGCCCTCATGACGACAACATCCTGGCCAGCTGCTCAGAGGACTGTACTGCAATGGTAATGAGAGAGAGAGAGGGTGTGTGTGTGTGCGTGCGTGCGTGCGTGCGTGCGTGTGTGTGTGTGTGTGCGTGTCTTTATGTCTGTGTAGAAAAAGTTCTGAGTGGGAGAGAGACATTGCAAATGCATGTGGAGGAGTTTGTTGTGCGGTGACTCAGATAACAGTCACAGAGGTCATCGCAGCCCGAGCTCTGCTTGCCTGTTAAAAGAGTGAAGTGAATCAGTCTTGGCATCAGTGTGTCTACCTGTCTGACTGTCCACCCACCTGTTCCGCCTCATCTTTAACTCTTCATCAGTCTGCCTGCCATATTTTGCCCTTGACAAGTTGGTCAGAATCTGTTGTCTGTCTGCAACCAACTTCGTCATTGTAACGCAGCTGCTAATCCTGCTGCTCCAACCCATCCCTGTTTGTGTGTGTGTGTGTGTGTGTGTGTGTGTGTGTGTGTGCGTGCGTGTGTGTGTGTATAAGTCATGTAGAGGACGAAAGCAGTAATAATTGTCTGTGTGAGGGGAGGATTTCTGGCACAGTGGAATATTTTTTACAGTACGACATCTTCCCCAGACTGTCTCATCTCTGTTCAGTGACACTTAGCTGTGCTCACACTAAGTGTTTTTGTATGCATTCAGCGTCCTTTCATCAGCCCTGAAAGCATCTCAGCCTACCCAGCAGGCTGAGCATGCAGCATATGCACAGGATGTGGTCAACACTTTATATAATCACCATCAGTCTGTGGTGATTATGTTCTGCTCTACGTGCTGTCAGTCACCTCACACCTACAGGAAATCGTCAGCTGTCTGCAGTGCCTGTAACCTGGACAAAACCTCATCACAAGTTAGGTCAAGTTTGAATTTAAATATGATTGGACGTGAATGTTGCAGAATAGGTAGGGGAGTTGTAGTTTTTGTCTGAAACATGTGACGTTGTTCTTGTTGGGCTGAAGACAGAAGCTCTTCTAGTTCTTTCAAGCCTGGTGCGATACACTGCAGGTATCTATGACCCTGAAGCTCATGACCGAGTTCAGTCTGCAGGGGCCCGCGCTGCAGGAGATGAGTATATCATAACTATATATAATTATTCATGCACATAATGTATTCTATACTTTGTGAAGCTAATGACAAGTTAACAGATCATGAAATCCTCTTACATGCACCCAGGATTTATAATCCCCCTTTAATTCCCAGTTTTAATACAATATTTTCTCACATGCTTCCATTCTAAATATTATAAACAGTTTGTTTTACTCCATAGTGTTTAACAGTAAATTATACTATTGGAGAAGCTATCAGTAGAAAATGTCCATGACGAGAAGCAGGAAGTGAGAACCAGGTTTAGTGTCTGGGATGTAACGGAGTGATGAGCTGCTCCACTGACACAAATAACGACACGTGTGTCACATAACTGTGGCAACTCTTCGGTGATCTAGATCTTCTGATGTCTTGTTAGAAATTCAGCTTTGCACCTATATGACATACAAAAAGTTCTCACATTTGAAGAGTGGGAACAAGCACATTTGCAGCCCTTTTGCTTTAAAAATGACTCAGATGATTAATTGGTCGCATTTTGGCTTTTCATTAGTTACTCTGTTACTCAACATTAGAATCTAATTTCAAGTGACTGTAATCAGTACACATCAGGAAAATCAACGCTTTACAGCTTTAATAGACAGATCAAATAATTACACATTGCATAGCTTCATGTGTGTACACAAATGTGCAGTATGTGTGTCAGCATGTGTCAGTGATGAATTTTTTTTGTTAGCATGATGACAACGTGTGTGTTGACTCAGCATGTGTCTGTGCAGCAGCACAGTTGTCACATGTGCCCACACTTGTTCGCAGCAACACATCGGAGGAATCTTTGTGCGATCGAATGATTGAATCGCTGCTTCTCTGATGGCAGCAGCTGCTGGGATGCCGTTTGAGCGCCGTGTGTGTATGTGCACGTATGCATTGTTTATGTCCCACACACACACAGACAGGCAGTTGCAGCTGTCCAGTTTTGGTTGCTGCCGATGGAGCAGAGAGGCCATAACTGTGATGTCATTCTCTTCAGTTCACAGAGACGGATCATTGTGTCATCTGAAAAGGCTCTCTGCAGTGTGTTTACTTGTGTGTGTTTTACAGTGTGTGTGTGTGTGTGTGTGTGTGTGTGTGTGTGTGTGTGTGTGTGTGTGTGTGTGTGTGGAGCAGCAGGGACAGAGCTGCCTGGAGCATATGTGGATCACCTATTGTGTGATGTAACTGAAAAGGCCACATTTCAACAAACTGACATTAATGACGCATGTGCTAAGTTAGTTTTGTTGTGTGTGTTCTTGTGGCGCCATCCTGAGTATTACATGAGGAACTCATAAACAGCCAGAAGAGCAATTTGTATCCAGTAATTAATAGATTAATTTTTAGAAAATTAAACGGATTGCTGGATGGAAATTTAATTTGAATGTTAAAAATGTAAACATGCTATTGTATTTCTGACATAAACACTGAATCTATAATTATAAATTGTTGTTGATCACAGCTTTAAGAGCAAAAGCCTTCTCCACTGGTTGGACAAGTTTAGTAAGAAGCTTGTTGAAGTCGCATGCAAGTGTGCAAATTAGTGGGCGGGCGTCATCAGTTGTCACTTAGATCATGAAGCAACTGAAAGTCACTGCCAGTGAATTTATGAACCAATTAAAATCACCCAGCTGTACGGTAAACCTGTGGCAGTGCGCTGAGTTTAATGGAAAATGAAAGATGTGGGTCGCTAGTTAAGGAGGGAGGAATACTCTGATACAAGGTCAGTCACCTTCATCTGCTTTTTGAGGCGTGCCTTCTTACACTTACACACTTTTTACACAAATTACTGACATCAAATTAAGATGCAATTGAAATTAGAATTTGCCTTTTAGTCTTAAAACTTTGATAACTGGGCAGAAGACTTTTTGTGTAACATCAAGCACATAATTACATTTCACTGGCTGCTCTGACTCCTCTCCAGGTGTGGCAGATCCCAGATCACTCACTGACCCGCCCCATCTCCGATCCTGTGGTGGTCCTGGAGGGACACTCCAAACGTGTCGGCATCGTCACCTGGCACCCCACCGCACGCAACATACTCCTCACTGCGGGTTGGACACACACACATATACAGACTAGTTTCCTTATAATCTTTTGACTTAATGTAAAAATAATGAGGAGAGGGATTCTCCTCTTCCTCTGCTTACACGACATTCAGAAGTCCATCTGTTGCTCTTCCTCCAGGCAGTGATAACCTGATTATAATCTGGAACGTGGGCACAGGCGAGCCCCTCATCTCCATGGACGACCACCCAGACCTCATCTACAGCATCAGCTGGAACCGAAACGGCAGCTTGTTTTGCACCACCTGTAAGGACCGACGTCTGCGTGTGTGCGACCCCCGCAAGCGGGAGGTGGTTGCGGTGAGTGAGTAGAAAATACTAATAAATAAATGCCTCACAGGATAATTCACTCTAATGCAACAATACCACTGTGTAGGAGTATATTGTAAGACTATATATAAGACTTACTTATTCTACCCAGAACCTAAACAAAGACATCTATGCTGTCAGGTGAATCACCTAAAAAAGGCTAAAAAGATGAACATGGAACTAGTTCTTGTAGTGATGTCTGTCTCTTCGCTGACCGACAGGAACGTCTGGCTCCACATGAGGGGATCCGGCCAATGAGAGCCATCTTCACCAGAGATGGAAACATCTTCACCACAGGATTCACCAGGATGAGCCAGAGAGAGCTCGGACTCTGGGACCCGGTACTGAACAGTTCAGATTTCACGTGCTGTTCACACATATCGAAAGGTGCAGAGATAAACCTTTGCAGTACAAATCGTGGACTTCCTTCATTGTTTATGCTCTCCACAGACAAACTTTGAGGAGCCTATTGCACTGTTGGAGCTGGACACAAGTAACGGAGTGCTGTTGCCATATTATGATGCAGATGCAAACATGGTCTACCTCTGTGGAAAGGTACAGAGACGTTGGTCTATTGATTATAATCTTGTTTTGTTTGTTTGTTTTTGGACAGGTTTTACATGTGTGTTTTTCTGTGTGTGTGTGTGTAGGGGGACAGCAGTGTCCGTTACTTTGAGATCACAGAGGAGCCGCCATACGTCCACTACCTCAACACCTTCAGCAGTAAGGAGCCTCAGAGAGGGATGGGCTTCATGCCCAAGAGAGGTGTGGACGTCAGCAAATGTGAGATCGCCAGGTGAGATACTGATCACATGATAACTTACCTCAAATTACAGCTTTGCAGCAGTGTTTGATGGGATGTAGAAGCTACAGATGTTGCTTGACATCACCCTCACAGTCAATTCAGGGCTTGCTGTGAGGGCAAACACTCTTCTTTTTACAACTGCATCCTCTGCTTGCATGTCCATATCTGATAAAGTATAAACTGATGCACAGATGTACAACAAAAGCACGACTGATAGGTGGCTTCTCTCCTCTGTCTCATCGTCATCATCATCTCTTCACTTGTCCTCTTAGGTTATTCAAGCTCCTTGACAAGAAGTGTGAGCCCATCACAATGACAGTGCCCAGAAAAGTAAGTCCAATTGGCCCATTCATCGTACTCTCTTTCACAGTGGTGCAAGGCAGCTGGTGTGTAGAGGTTTTCCATTTTCTGCTACTTCATACTTCAATTCCACTAGAGTTCAGAGGCAGAGAGTGTACTTTTCATTCACCGCATTTCCCCCCCAAACTATAGATAATTGTTACTATTCAGATTCATATTATAGGTTTATAAATTGCAGTTTATAAATAAACCAACTACAACATGAAAGCAGTGCTCATGTCAATGCATCAGTCCTAATCATCTAATGATATAATAGTTTAACACTGACAGGAACCATTCTGCAAAATGAGTACTTTTACTTTGATACTTTAAGTCCACTTAGTAGTCGATACTTCTGTACTTTTACTCAAGGATCTGAGTACTTCTTCCACAACTGGACTTTTAAATTATTCCCATCGCCACTTCACAGTCTGCTCTTTAAGTCTTGTTTATTTTGCTCTGAATCTTTTTGTTCTGTTCGGGTCTCTGTCCCTCTCTACTCCTTTCATTCTCTTAGGACGACAGTAAGAAATAATTCTGATAAACCCTGAAAATGCAACCACTGTACAGTGCCAAAACAAAAACAAATTTCTCTCTTTTTTTCCCATCTTGCCCACTCTCTTGCACAGTCGGACCTCTTCCAGGACGACCTGTACCCGGACACAGCAGGGCCCGAGCCCGCCATGGAGCCTGATGAGTGGCTGGATGGCCGCGACGAAGATCCAATCCTGGTGTCCATGAGGGACGGCTACGTGCCGCCGAAGAGCCGAGAACTCAAAGTGGCAAAGAAGAACGTGCTGGACTCCAGACCCACCACCCGACGCAGCATGTCCACTTTGGACACCAACAGTCTGCCAGTAAGCTTTTACATTACCTGTTGTTTCATGCTCACACAATGTTCATCTTGTGTTTGGGCCACTGTTTATAATAGAATGGTATTACTCATCTAGCTTTATGTATAGAAAAAATCTTTTTTTAATCTGAATGAACTTTACTCGTAAAAACATCTGTCTCTCTGTTTAACACCGCTCTGTTTATCTTTCTCCTATTTGTACCTGCCCACAACTTTTTTTTTCCAAAGCTCCCTTCTTTGTTTGGTTTATTTTTCCTAGATGCTCACTGTCCTTGACCTATTTTTCCTCTTTTTCCTTTACCTTTAATTTTCCCCTCCCTGTCACTGTCTTTTTCCCTTTGTCCTTCCGTTTCCCCTTTTTCCTTCTCTCCACTCTCCTCCTGTCCAGCCTCAGTTGCTTGAGAGGTTGTTGGAGGAGATTCAGAATCTGAAGGCCACAGTTTTGTCTCAAGAGAAGAGAATCTGTGACTTGGAGAATAAGCTTTCCCAGTACACCAATGGCACTGACTGACATGCGTGAAACACCCTCTGAAGAACTGGTCTGAATTTCAGAATCACTATTATTACAGAATCTCATTTCCCTTACATTCACAAGGAACCTCTCTCCTAAATACTCTAACGGTGTTGCCCCTTTAAAGGTACCATTGTGTGAGAATATGAATGTGGACAACGTAAATGCAGGTTTACAGTGAAACAAATTTCAACAAATTGCTTCCACAACTAATGTGATTGTTTGGTGGTTGACTCTGCATAATCCACATTTCTGTTTCAACATAATGCACCTTAATGCTGTGGCAAAACATATTTTAATATTTTCCCACCTCGACAGTGATGTGTAAAGAATGAGAAGAGTGCAGAAGTGGGGTGAGGGGGCTGTGGGTTAGATGGATATGTGTATGTTGGGTCTAAAGAAAGTCATATACAGAAAGTAGCAAAAAATTAAATGTCAGAAAAGGGCTTTTGGTAAACTGCATCTACAAACTACAGAGTAATACACATACTTGCACCCCCACTGAACACATACACATCTCAACACATGTATTTTCTCACCCTCCCTATCAGATGATCACTGACCAGTTTATTTGAATGAGTCTCTCTGAATACTTTTCAAAATGTAAATAGTGATAAAAAGGAAACAGGAGAAAATTTGCTGAACTTGTAGCAAAATGTGAAAAGCAAAACGTTTTGTGTTCTGTAAAGGATTATACATTAGACAACAATGACAACAATAAAAACAGTGTTTTTTAAAAATGTCTGCCCCTTTTGTCTGGTGTTCAACATTTTAAAGTTAATTTCCTGGAGACAAATGACCACCTGCCACCGAGAGGTGCTGGACACTCTTCACATGTGAGAGGCTACACTGTGGCCAGCTGGTCTTTAACCATCCCAGTCTGCATGGATCCACAGGCATGTGTGGAATCCTCAGGAGGATTTCTCTGTTCAAGTTTAGTATTTAGGTTGGCTCAAAAAAAACAAAACAAAACAAAACAAAAACAAGAGAGATGTGTATATATATACACATACATATATATACTTTTGTTTTGTTTTGCCCTTTTTTGTTCTTGCAGCCAACAACAGAGCAATAAGTTGGTTCTATTGTTGGCTACAAGAAAAAAAAAAAAGATACGAATGTATGTATGTATGTGTATATATACACATACATACATACATACATACATACATACACACATACATTTATTTTTTGTTTTTGTTCTTGCAGCCAGCCAACAGTGCGATGTTGGCTGCAAGAACAAAAAAATTAAAAAAGAAAAAAATTATGTATGTATGTGTATAAATACACATACATAAAAATGTTTTTGTTCTTGCACCAATCAACAGAGCCAACCTATCGCTCTCTTGTTGGCTGTAAGAACAAAATTTAAAAAAACAAAAAAAAATTATGTATGTATGTATGTATGTATGTATGTATGTATGTATGTATGTGTATAAACACAAATACAAAAATACATACATAATTTTTTTTTTTTTTTTTAAAGTTCTTTCAGCCAACAACAGAGCGATAGGTTGGCTGTGTTGATTGCTGCAATAACAAAAATTGCATGTATGTTTTAATGAATGTGTATAAACACAAATACATACATACATAAATTTTTTATCTTTTTTTTTTTTTT